>NW_027640374.1:0-416426 GCF_949752795.1 Hyperoodon ampullatus | reverse complement strand
CCATACCATTGTCATCACAATGGATAATGACATATGTCATCACAATGCTCCCTGACACCTGTCTTCACAATACTCCATGACCTTGTCATCACAATGTTCCATGCCCTTGTCATCACAATGCGCCATGCCCACTCTCATCACAATAATGCATAATCTTGTCAGAGCAATGCTCCATGACCCCTGTCATCACAATGCTCCGTGACTCCAGTCATCACAATGTTTCATAACCTTTGTCATCACAGTGGTCCATGTCCTCTTCATACAAGGCTCTGTGATCCTTTACCCCACAGTGCTCCATGCATATTTCATCACAATGCTCTGTGTCCCTTGTCATCAAAATGCTCCATGCCTTTGTCACCACAATGCTCCATGACCTTGTAATCACAGTGCTCCATGCCCACTGTCATCAAAATAATCCATGAAACTTGTCAGACCAATGTTCCATGCCCCTGTCATCACATTGCTCCATGCACTTGTCATCACAATGCTCCATGACCCCTTTCATCACAATGCTCCGTGACTCCAGTCATCACAATGCTTCATGAACTATCTCATCACTATGGTCCATGCACACGTCACACAAGTCTCTGTGATCTTTTTCACCACAATGCTAAATGAATATTTCATCACAATGCTCTGTGTCCCTTGTCATCAAAATGCTCCATGCCTTTGTCGGCACAATGCTCCATGATACTTGTCATCAAAATGCTCCATGTGCTTGTCAGCACAATGCTCCATGACCCATGTCATCACAATGCGCCATGCGCTTGGCATCACAATACTCCACATCATTTTCATTGCTATGCTCCAGAACACTTGTCATCACAATGCTCCATGCACTTCTCATCAAAATGCCCTCTCACCACATATGTCACAATGTTACGTCACCAGTCACCACAATACTCCCTCACACCTGTCATCACAGTGTTCCATGACCCCTGTCATCACAGTGCTACATGCCCTTATCATCACAATGCTCCATGACCCCTGATATCACAATGTTCCATAACCCCTCTCACAAAATGCTCCATGACCCATTTCATCACAATGCTTCATGACCCCTGACATCACAATGTTCCATAACCCCTGTCATCAAAATATTCCATGACCCTTTTCATCAAATTGCTCCATGACCCTGTCATCACAATGCTCCCTGTCCTTCTCATCTCAATGCACCATGCCCTTGTCGTCAAAATGCCCCATGACCTTTGTCATCACACAGTTCCATGACCCTTGGCATCACAATGCTCCATGCCATTGGCATCAAAATGCTCAATGAAATCTCTCATCACATTGCTCCATGCCTTTGTCATCACAATGCTCCATGAAACCTGTCATAACAGTGCTCCATGACCCCTGCCATCACAATGATCCACGGCCTTGTCATCACATGGCTCCATGACCCTTGTCAACACAATGCACCAAGACCTCTGTAATCACAATTCTCCATGCCACTTTTCATCTCAATGCTCCATGAACACTGTCATCACAATGCACCATGCCCATCACCATAATGATTCATGCTATTGTCATCACAATGAAATTAATATGCTCCATGACCTCTGTCATCACAATGCTCCAAACCCTTCTGATCACAATGTTCCATAACACTTGTCATCACATGCCCCATGACGCTCTTCATCACAATTATGCTAGGTCTTCTCATCACAATGCTCCATGACCTTTGTCACCACAATGCTCGCTGACACTTGTCATCCGTATGCTCCTTGAACACTGTCATGACAAGGCTCCATGCCTTTTTCATCACAATGATCCATTCCATTTTCATTACAATGCTCCAGGACCACTGTTACCACAAAGCTCCGTGACTGCAGTCATCACAGTGCTTCATGACATTTGTCATCACAATGGTCCATGAACTCGTCACACAAAGCTCTGTGACATTTGTCATCACAATGCTCAATGATACTTTTATCACAATGCTCTGTGACCCTTGTCATCACAAAGCTCCATGCCTTTGTCAGCACAATGCTCCATGAACCTTGTCATCACAATGCTCGATGCGCGTGTCAGCACAATGCTCCATAACCCATGTCATCACAATGCACCATGCACTTGTCATCACAATGCTCCACATCCTTGTCATCAAAATGTTCCATAAACGTTGTCATCACAATGCTCCATGCACTTCTCCTCAAAATGCTTTCTCACCACTAATATCACAATGTTCCATCACTAGTCATCACAATACTCCCTCACCCCTGTCACCAAAATATTCCATGACCCCTGTAATCACAATTCTCCTTGCCCTTGTCATCACAAAGCTCCATGACGCATGTCATCAGAATGCTCTATGGCCTTCTCATCACAATGCTCCATGCCCTTGACATCACAATGCTCCAACACCCCTGTAATCACAATGCTCCATGCCCCTTTTCATCTCAATGCTCCATGAACCTTGTCATCACAATGCACCGTGCCCATCACCATAATATTTCATGCTATTGTCATCAAAATGAAATCAAAATGCTCAATGACCTCTGTCATCACAATGCACCAAACCCTTCTGATCACAATGTTCCATAACACTTGTCATCACAATGCCCCATGACGCTGGTCATCACAATTATCCAAGGTCTTCTCATCACAATGCTCCATGATCTTTGTCATCACAATGCTCAATACACTTATCATCACAATGCTCCCTGACAGTTGTCATCAGAATGCTCCTTGAACCCTGTCATGACAAGTCTCCATGCATTTTTCATCACAATGATCCATTCCATTTTCATCACAATGCTCCAAGACCCCTGTAATCACAATGCTCCACGTCCTTGTCATCACAATGCTCCATGAAATTTTCATCACAAGGCTCTTTGTCCCTTGTCTTCACAATGCTCCATGCCTTTGTCAGCACAATGCTCCATGACACTTGTCATCAAAATGCTCCATGCGATTGTCAGCACAATGCTCCATGACACATGTCATCACAATGTGCCATGCTCTTTTCATCACAATGCTCCACATCCTTTTCATCGCTATGCTCCATAAAACTTGTCATCACAATGTTCCATGCACTTCTCATCAAAATGCTCTCTCACCACATATATCACAATGTTCCATCACTAGTCATCACAATACTCGCTCACCCCTGTCATCACAATGTTCCATGACCACTGTCATCACAGTGTTACATGCCCTTATCATCACAATGCTCCATGACCCCTGACATCACAATGTTCCATAACCCCTGTCACAAAATGCTCCATGACACATTTCATCACAATGCTTCATGCCCCATGACATCACAATGTTCCATAACACCTGTCATCAAAATATTCCATTACCCTTTTCATCAAATTGCTCCATGACCCTGTCATCACAATGCTCCCTGCCCTTCTCATCACAATGGACCACGCCCTTGTCATCAAAATGCCCCATGACATTTGTCATCACAAAGCTCCTTGACCCTTGGCACCACAATGCTCCATGCCATTGTCATCACAATGCTCAATGAAATCTCTCATCACATTGCTCCATGCCCTCGTCATCACAATGCTCCATTACACCTGTCATAACAGTGCTCCATGACCCCTGCCATCACAATGTTCCACCTCCTTGTCATCACAAGGCTCCATGACCCTTGTCATTACAATGCTCCAAGACCTCTGTAATCACAATTCTCCATGGCACTTTTCATCTCAATGCGCCATGAACACTGTCATCACAATGCACTATGCCCATCATCATAATGATTCATGCTATTCTCATCACAATGAAGTCAAAATGCTCCATGTCCTCTGTCATCACAATGCTCCAAACCCTTCTGATCACAATGTTCCATAACACTTGTCATCACTTGCCCCATGACGCTCGTCATCACAATTATGCAAGGTCTTCTCATCTTAATGCTCCATGACCTTTGTCACCACAATTCTCAATACGCTTTGCATCACAATGCTCTCTGACACTTGTCATCAGTATCCTCCTTGAACACTGTCATGACAAGGCTCCATGCCTTTTTCATCACAATGATCCATTCGCTTTTCATCACAATGCTCAAAGACCCCAGTTATCACAATATTCCGTGACTCCAGTCATCACAATGCTTCATGACATTTGTCATCACAATGGTCCATGACCACATCACACAAAGCTCTATGACTTTTGTCACCACAATGCTCCATGAAATTTTTATCACAATGCTCCTTGACCCTTGTCATCACAATGCTCGATGCACGTGTCAGCACAATGCTCCATAACCCATGTCATCACAAAGCACCATGCACTTGTCATCACAATGCTCCACATCCTTGTCATCAAAATGCTCCAAAAACCTTGTCATCACAATGCTCCATGCACTTCTCCTCAAAATGCCTTCTCACCAATGATATCACAATGTTCCATCACTAGTCATCACAATACTCCCTCACCCCTGTCATCACAATATTCCATGACCCCTGTGATCACAATTCTCCATGCCCTTGTCATCACAATGCCCCGTGACGCTGGTCATCACAATTATCCATGGTCTTCTCATCACAATGCTCCATGATCTTTGTCATCACAATGCTCAATACACTTATCATCACAATGCTCCCTGACAGTTGTCATCAGTATGCTCCTTGAACCCTGTCACGACAAGGTTCCATGCATTTTTCATCACAATGATCCATTCCATTTTCACCACAATGCACCAAGACCCCTGTAATCACAATGCTCCATGTCCTTGTCATCACAAAGCTCCATGACGCATGTCATCAGAATGCTCCATTGCCTTCTTATCACAATGCTCCATGCCCTTGTAATCACATTCCTTCAAAACCCCTGTAATCTCAATGCTCCATGCACCTTTTCATCAGAATGCTCCATGACCCTTTTCATCAAAATGCTCCATGACCCCTGACATCGCAATGTTCCATAACACCTGTCATCAAAATGTTCCATGACACTCTTCATCAATTTGCTCCATGACCCTGTCATCACAATGCTCCCTGCCCTTCTCATCACAATGGACCACGACCTCGTCATCAAAATGCTCCTTGAGCTTTGTCGTCACAAAACTCTATGACCCTTGACATCACAATGCTCCATGCCATTTCATCACAATGCTACATGAAACCTCTCATCATATTGCTCCATGCCCTTGTCACCACAATGCTCCATGACACTTGTCATCACAATGCTCGATACTCTTCTCATCACAATGCTCCATGCGCTTGTCATTACAATCCTCCATGACACATGTATCACAGTGTTCCGTGCCCTAGTCATCACAATGTTCCATGCCGAATCTCATCACAATAATCCATGAAATTTTCAGACCAATGTTCCATGCCCTTGTCATCACAATGCTCCATTCCCCCTGTCATAACAATGCTCCATGACCCATGCCATCACAATGTTCCTCCCCCTTGGCATCCAAGGCTCCGTGACCCTTGTCATCACAATGTTCCAAGACACTTGTAATCACAATGCTCCATGCCTCTGTCATCACAAAGATCCATGACACATGTCATCAGAATGATCCATTGCCTTCTCATCACTATGCTCCATGACCTTGTCATCACAATGCTCCAAGACCCCTGTAATCACAATGCTCCATGCCGCTATTCAACAGAATGCTCCATTAGACTTGTCATCACAAGGCTCCATGGTCTTCTCATCACACTGCTCCAGGACATTGTCATCAAAATGCTCCATTCCCTTGTCATCACAATGCTCCTTGACCACTGTAATCACAATACTCCATGAATATTTTCAGGCCAATGCTCCATGACCGTCTCATCACAATGCTCCATTACCCTTGTCATCACAATGCTCCATGACCCCTCTCACCACAATGCTCCATGACACCTGTCATCACAATGCTCTATGCCCCATGTCATTACAGTGATCCATAACGCTCTTCATCATAATTATCCATGGTCTTTTCATCACAATGCTCCAAGGTCTTGCTATCACAATTCTCCATGCCCTGTTCATCACAGTGCTCCATGTCCCAAGTCATTACAATTCTCCACGTCCTTGTCATCACAATGCTTCGTGACACTTCTCATCACAATGTTACATAATCTTGTCATCACAATTTTCCATGCACTTGTCATCACAATGCTCTATGGCCACTGGCATAGCAAGCTCCATGCCCTTGTCATCACAATGCTTCACGACGTTGTCATCAAAATTTTCAATGGCCCTTGTCATCAGAATGCTCCATGCCATTGTCATCACAATGCTCCATGACATTTGTCATGACAATGTTCCAAGCCCTTTTCATCAAAATGCTCCATTACCTTTGTCATCACAATCCTCCATGACACTTGGTATCACAATGCTCCATACCATTGTCATCACAATGGATAATGACATATGTCATCACAATGCTCCCTGACACCTGTCTTCACAATACTCCATGACCTTGTCATCACAATGTTCCATGCCCTTGTCATCACAATGCGCCATGCCCACTCTCATCACAATAATGCATAATCTTGTCAGAGCAATGCTCCATGACCCCTGTCATCACAATGCTCCGTGACTCCAGTCATCACAATGTTTCATAACCTTTGTCATCACAGTGGTCCATGTCCTCTTCATACAAGGCTCTGTGATCCTTTACCCCACAGTGCTCCATGCATATTTCATCACAATGCTCTGTGTCCCTTGTCATCAAAATGCTCCATGCCTTTGTCACCACAATGCTCCATGACCTTGTAATCACAGTGCTCCATGCCCACTGTCATCAAAATAATCCATGAAACTTGTCAGACCAATGTTCCATGCCCCTGTCATCACATTGCTCCATGCACTTGTCATCACAATGCTCCATGACCCCTTTCATCACAATGCTCCGTGACTCCAGTCATCACAATGCTTCATGAACTATCTCATCACTATGGTCCATGCACACGTCACACAAGTCTCTGTGATCTTTTTCACCACAATGCTAAATGAATATTTCATCACAATGCTCTGTGTCCCTTGTCATCAAAATGCTCCATGCCTTTGTCGGCACAATGCTCCATGATACTTGTCATCAAAATGCTCCATGTGCTTGTCAGCACAATGCTCCATGACCCATGTCATCACAATGCGCCATGCGCTTGGCATCACAATACTCCACATCATTTTCATTGCTATGCTCCAGAACACTTGTCATCACAATGCTCCATGCACTTCTCATCAAAATGCCCTCTCACCACATATGTCACAATGTTACGTCACCAGTCACCACAATACTCCCTCACACCTGTCATCACAGTGTTCCATGACCCCTGTCATCACAGTGCTACATGCCCTTATCATCACAATGCTCCATGACCCCTGATATCACAATGTTCCATAACCCCTCTCACAAAATGCTCCATGACCCATTTCATCACAATGCTTCATGACCCCTGACATCACAATG
The DNA here is from genome assembly GCF_949752795.1 of Hyperoodon ampullatus. NCBI lineage: Eukaryota > Metazoa > Chordata > Mammalia > Artiodactyla > Ziphiidae > Hyperoodon > Hyperoodon ampullatus. The sequence continues at coordinate 409,054 of NW_027640374.1, read as the reverse complement.
TTCCATAACCCCTGTCATCAAAATATTCCATGACCCTTTTCATCAAATTGCTCCATGACCCTGTCATCACAATGCTCCCTGTCCTTCTCATCTCAATGCACCATGCCCTTGTCGTCAAAATGCCCCATGACCTTTGTCATCACACAGTTCCATGACCCTTGGCATCACAATGCTCCATGCCATTGGCATCAAAATGCTCAATGAAATCTCTCATCACATTGCTCCATGCCTTTGTCATCACAATGCTCCATGAAACCTGTCATAACAGTGCTCCATGACCCCTGCCATCACAATGATCCACGGCCTTGTCATCACATGGCTCCATGACCCTTGTCAACACAATGCACCAAGACCTCTGTAATCACAATTCTCCATGCCACTTTTCATCTCAATGCTCCATGAACACTGTCATCACAATGCACCATGCCCATCACCATAATGATTCATGCTATTGTCATCACAATGAAATTAATATGCTCCATGACCTCTGTCATCACAATGCTCCAAACCCTTCTGATCACAATGTTCCATAACACTTGTCATCACATGCCCCATGACGCTCTTCATCACAATTATGCTAGGTCTTCTCATCACAATGCTCCATGACCTTTGTCACCACAATGCTCGCTGACACTTGTCATCCGTATGCTCCTTGAACACTGTCATGACAAGGCTCCATGCCTTTTTCATCACAATGATCCATTCCATTTTCATTACAATGCTCCAGGACCACTGTTACCACAAAGCTCCGTGACTGCAGTCATCACAGTGCTTCATGACATTTGTCATCACAATGGTCCATGAACTCGTCACACAAAGCTCTGTGACATTTGTCATCACAATGCTCAATGATACTTTTATCACAATGCTCTGTGACCCTTGTCATCACAAAGCTCCATGCCTTTGTCAGCACAATGCTCCATGAACCTTGTCATCACAATGCTCGATGCGCGTGTCAGCACAATGCTCCATAACCCATGTCATCACAATGCACCATGCACTTGTCATCACAATGCTCCACATCCTTGTCATCAAAATGTTCCATAAACGTTGTCATCACAATGCTCCATGCACTTCTCCTCAAAATGCTTTCTCACCACTAATATCACAATGTTCCATCACTAGTCATCACAATACTCCCTCACCCCTGTCACCAAAATATTCCATGACCCCTGTAATCACAATTCTCCTTGCCCTTGTCATCACAAAGCTCCATGACGCATGTCATCAGAATGCTCTATGGCCTTCTCATCACAATGCTCCATGCCCTTGACATCACAATGCTCCAACACCCCTGTAATCACAATGCTCCATGCCCCTTTTCATCTCAATGCTCCATGAACCTTGTCATCACAATGCACCGTGCCCATCACCATAATATTTCATGCTATTGTCATCAAAATGAAATCAAAATGCTCAATGACCTCTGTCATCACAATGCACCAAACCCTTCTGATCACAATGTTCCATAACACTTGTCATCACAATGCCCCATGACGCTGGTCATCACAATTATCCAAGGTCTTCTCATCACAATGCTCCATGATCTTTGTCATCACAATGCTCAATACACTTATCATCACAATGCTCCCTGACAGTTGTCATCAGAATGCTCCTTGAACCCTGTCATGACAAGTCTCCATGCATTTTTCATCACAATGATCCATTCCATTTTCATCACAATGCTCCAAGACCCCTGTAATCACAATGCTCCACGTCCTTGTCATCACAATGCTCCATGAAATTTTCATCACAAGGCTCTTTGTCCCTTGTCTTCACAATGCTCCATGCCTTTGTCAGCACAATGCTCCATGACACTTGTCATCAAAATGCTCCATGCGATTGTCAGCACAATGCTCCATGACACATGTCATCACAATGTGCCATGCTCTTTTCATCACAATGCTCCACATCCTTTTCATCGCTATGCTCCATAAAACTTGTCATCACAATGTTCCATGCACTTCTCATCAAAATGCTCTCTCACCACATATATCACAATGTTCCATCACTAGTCATCACAATACTCGCTCACCCCTGTCATCACAATGTTCCATGACCACTGTCATCACAGTGTTACATGCCCTTATCATCACAATGCTCCATGACCCCTGACATCACAATGTTCCATAACCCCTGTCACAAAATGCTCCATGACACATTTCATCACAATGCTTCATGCCCCATGACATCACAATGTTCCATAACACCTGTCATCAAAATATTCCATTACCCTTTTCATCAAATTGCTCCATGACCCTGTCATCACAATGCTCCCTGCCCTTCTCATCACAATGGACCACGCCCTTGTCATCAAAATGCCCCATGACATTTGTCATCACAAAGCTCCTTGACCCTTGGCACCACAATGCTCCATGCCATTGTCATCACAATGCTCAATGAAATCTCTCATCACATTGCTCCATGCCCTCGTCATCACAATGCTCCATTACACCTGTCATAACAGTGCTCCATGACCCCTGCCATCACAATGTTCCACCTCCTTGTCATCACAAGGCTCCATGACCCTTGTCATTACAATGCTCCAAGACCTCTGTAATCACAATTCTCCATGGCACTTTTCATCTCAATGCGCCATGAACACTGTCATCACAATGCACTATGCCCATCATCATAATGATTCATGCTATTCTCATCACAATGAAGTCAAAATGCTCCATGTCCTCTGTCATCACAATGCTCCAAACCCTTCTGATCACAATGTTCCATAACACTTGTCATCACTTGCCCCATGACGCTCGTCATCACAATTATGCAAGGTCTTCTCATCTTAATGCTCCATGACCTTTGTCACCACAATTCTCAATACGCTTTGCATCACAATGCTCTCTGACACTTGTCATCAGTATCCTCCTTGAACACTGTCATGACAAGGCTCCATGCCTTTTTCATCACAATGATCCATTCGCTTTTCATCACAATGCTCAAAGACCCCAGTTATCACAATATTCCGTGACTCCAGTCATCACAATGCTTCATGACATTTGTCATCACAATGGTCCATGACCACATCACACAAAGCTCTATGACTTTTGTCACCACAATGCTCCATGAAATTTTTATCACAATGCTCCTTGACCCTTGTCATCACAATGCTCGATGCACGTGTCAGCACAATGCTCCATAACCCATGTCATCACAAAGCACCATGCACTTGTCATCACAATGCTCCACATCCTTGTCATCAAAATGCTCCAAAAACCTTGTCATCACAATGCTCCATGCACTTCTCCTCAAAATGCCTTCTCACCAATGATATCACAATGTTCCATCACTAGTCATCACAATACTCCCTCACCCCTGTCATCACAATATTCCATGACCCCTGTGATCACAATTCTCCATGCCCTTGTCATCACAATGCCCCGTGACGCTGGTCATCACAATTATCCATGGTCTTCTCATCACAATGCTCCATGATCTTTGTCATCACAATGCTCAATACACTTATCATCACAATGCTCCCTGACAGTTGTCATCAGTATGCTCCTTGAACCCTGTCACGACAAGGTTCCATGCATTTTTCATCACAATGATCCATTCCATTTTCACCACAATGCACCAAGACCCCTGTAATCACAATGCTCCATGTCCTTGTCATCACAAAGCTCCATGACGCATGTCATCAGAATGCTCCATTGCCTTCTTATCACAATGCTCCATGCCCTTGTAATCACATTCCTTCAAAACCCCTGTAATCTCAATGCTCCATGCACCTTTTCATCAGAATGCTCCATGACCCTTTTCATCAAAATGCTCCATGACCCCTGACATCGCAATGTTCCATAACACCTGTCATCAAAATGTTCCATGACACTCTTCATCAATTTGCTCCATGACCCTGTCATCACAATGCTCCCTGCCCTTCTCATCACAATGGACCACGACCTCGTCATCAAAATGCTCCTTGAGCTTTGTCGTCACAAAACTCTATGACCCTTGACATCACAATGCTCCATGCCATTTCATCACAATGCTACATGAAACCTCTCATCATATTGCTCCATGCCCTTGTCACCACAATGCTCCATGACACTTGTCATCACAATGCTCGATACTCTTCTCATCACAATGCTCCATGCGCTTGTCATTACAATCCTCCATGACACATGTATCACAGTGTTCCGTGCCCTAGTCATCACAATGTTCCATGCCGAATCTCATCACAATAATCCATGAAATTTTCAGACCAATGTTCCATGCCCTTGTCATCACAATGCTCCATTCCCCCTGTCATAACAATGCTCCATGACCCATGCCATCACAATGTTCCTCCCCCTTGGCATCCAAGGCTCCGTGACCCTTGTCATCACAATGTTCCAAGACACTTGTAATCACAATGCTCCATGCCTCTGTCATCACAAAGATCCATGACACATGTCATCAGAATGATCCATTGCCTTCTCATCACTATGCTCCATGACCTTGTCATCACAATGCTCCAAGACCCCTGTAATCACAATGCTCCATGCCGCTATTCAACAGAATGCTCCATTAGACTTGTCATCACAAGGCTCCATGGTCTTCTCATCACACTGCTCCAGGACATTGTCATCAAAATGCTCCATTCCCTTGTCATCACAATGCTCCTTGACCACTGTAATCACAATACTCCATGAATATTTTCAGGCCAATGCTCCATGACCGTCTCATCACAATGCTCCATTACCCTTGTCATCACAATGCTCCATGACCCCTCTCACCACAATGCTCCATGACACCTGTCATCACAATGCTCTATGCCCCATGTCATTACAGTGATCCATAACGCTCTTCATCATAATTATCCATGGTCTTTTCATCACAATGCTCCAAGGTCTTGCTATCACAATTCTCCATGCCCTGTTCATCACAGTGCTCCATGTCCCAAGTCATTACAATTCTCCACGTCCTTGTCATCACAATGCTTCGTGACACTTCTCATCACAATGTTACATAATCTTGTCATCACAATTTTCCATGCACTTGTCATCACAATGCTCTATGGCCACTGGCATAGCAAGCTCCATGCCCTTGTCATCACAATGCTTCACGACGTTGTCATCAAAATTTTCAATGGCCCTTGTCATCAGAATGCTCCATGCCATTGTCATCACAATGCTCCATGACATTTGTCATGACAATGTTCCAAGCCCTTTTCATCAAAATGCTCCATTACCTTTGTCATCACAATCCTCCATGACACTTGGTATCACAATGCTCCATACCATTGTCATCACAATGGATAATGACATATGTCATCACAATGCTCCCTGACACCTGTCTTCACAATACTCCATGACCTTGTCATCACAATGTTCCATGCCCTTGTCATCACAATGCGCCATGCCCACTCTCATCACAATAATCCATAATCTTGTCAGAGCAATGCTCCATGACCCCTGTCATCACAATGCTCCGTGACTCCAGTCATCACAATGTTTCATAACCTTTGTCATCACAGTGGTCCATGTCCTCTTCATACAAGGCTCTGTGATCCTTTACACCACAGTGCTCCATGCATATTTCATCACAATGCTCTGTGTCCCTTGTCATCAAAATGCTCCATGCCTTTATCACCACAATGCTCCATGACCTTGTAATCACAGTGCTCCATGCCCACTGTCATCAAAATAATCCATGAAACTTGTCAGACCAATGTTCCATGCCCCTGTCATCACATTGCTCCATGCACTTGTCATCACAATGCTCCATGACCCCTTTCATCACAATGCTCCGTGACTCCAGTCATCACAATGCTTCATGAACTATCTCATCACTATGGTCCATGCACACGTCACACAAGTCTCTGTGATCTTTTTCACCACAATGCTAAATGAATATTTCATCACAATGCTCTGTGTCCCTTGTCATCAAAATGCTCCATGCCTTTGTCGGCACAATGCTCCATGATACTTGTCATCAAAATGCTCCATGTGCTTGTCAGCACAATGCTCCATGACCCATGTCATCACAATGCGCCATGCGCTTGGCATCACAATACTCCACATCATTTTCATTGCTATGCTCCAGAACACTTGTCATCACAATGCTCCATGCACTTCTCATCAAAATGCCCTCTCACCACATATGTCACAATGTTACGTCACCAGTCACCACAATACTCCCTCACACCTGTCATCACAGTGTTCCATGACCCCTGTCATCACAGTGCTACATGCCCTTATCATCACAATGCTCCATGACCCCTGATATCACAATGTTCCATAACCCCTCTCACAAAATGCTCCATGACCCATTTCATCACAATGCTTCATGACCCCTGACATCACAATGTTCCATAACCCCTGTCATCAAAATATTCCATGACCCTTTTCATCAAATTGCTCCATGACCCTGTCATCACAATGCTCCCTGTCCTTCTCATCTCAATGCACCATGCCCTTGTCGTCAAAATGCCCCATGACCTTTGTCATCACACAGTTCCATGACCCTTGGCATCACAATGCTCCATGCCATTGGCATCAAAATGCTCAATGAAATCTCTCATCACATTGCTCCATGCCTTTGTCATCACAATGCTCCATTAAACCTGTCATAACAGTGCTCCATGACCCCTGCCATCACAATGATCCACGGCCTTGTCATCACATGGCTCCATGACCCTTGTCAACACAATGCACCAAGACCTCTGTAATCACAATTCTCCATGCCACTTTTCATCTCAATGCTCCATGAACACTGTCATCACAATGCACCATGCCCATCACCATAATGATTCATGCTATTGTCATCACAATGAAATTAATATGCTCCATGACCTCTGTCATCACAATGCTCCAAACCCTTCTGATCACAATGTTCCATAACACTTGTCATCACATGCCCCATGACGCTCTTCATCACAATTATGCTAGGTCTTCTCATCACAATGCTCCATGACCTTTGTCACCACAATGCTCGCTGACACTTGTCATCCGTATGCTCCTTGAACACTGTCATGACAAGGCTCCATGCCTTTTTCATCACAATGATCCATTCCATTTTCATTACAATGCTCCAGGACCACTGTTACCACAAAGCTCCGTGACTGCAGTCATCACAATGCTTCATGACATTTGTCATCACAATGGTCCATGAACTCGTCACACAAAGCTCTGTGACATTAGTCATCACAATGCTCAATGATACTTTTATCACAATGCTCTGTGACCCTTGTCATCACAAAGCTCCATGCCTTTGTCAGCACAATGCTCCATGAACCTTGTCATCACAATGCTCGATGCGCGTGTCAGCACAATGCTCCATAACCCATGTCATCACAATGCACCATGCACTTGTCATCACAATGCTCCACATCCTTGTCATCAAAATGTTCCATAAACGTTGTCATCACAATGCTCCATGCACTTCTCCTCAAAATGCTTTCTCACCACTAATATCACAATGTTCCATCACTAGTCATCACAATACTCCCTCACCCCTGTCACCAAAATATTCCATGACCCCTGTAATCACAATTCTCCTTGCCCTTGTCATCACAAAGCTCCATGACGCATGTCATCAGAATGCTCTATGGCCTTCTCATCACAATGCTCCATGCCCTTGACATCACAATGCTCCAACACCCCTGTAATCACAATGCTCCATGCCCCTTTTCATCTCAATGCTCCATGAACATTGTCATCACAATGCACCGTGCCCATCACCATAATATTTCATGCTATTGTCATCAAAATGAAATCAAAATGCTCAATGACCTCTGTCATCACAATGCACCAAACCCTTCTGATCACAATGTTCCATAACACTTGTCATCACAATGCCCCATGACGCTGGTCATCACAATTATCCAAGGTCTTCTCATCACAATGCTCCATGATCTTTGTCATCACAATGCTCAATACACTTATCATCACAATGCTCCCTGACAGTTGTCATCAGAATGCTCCTTGAACCCTGTCATGACAAGTCTCCATGAATTTTTCATCACAATGATCCATTCCATTTTCATCACAATGCTCCAAGACCCCTGTAATCACAATGCTCCACGTCCTTGTCATCACAATGCTCCATGAAATTTTCATCACAATGCTCTTTGTCCCTTGTCTTCACAATGCTCCATGCCTTTGTCAGCACAATGCTCCATGACACTTGTCATCAAAATGCTCCATGCGATTGTCAGCACAATGCTCCATGACACATGTCATCACAATGTGCCATGCTCTTTTCATCACAATGCTCCACATCCTTTTCATCGCTATGCTCCATAAAACTTGTCATCACAATGTTCCATGCACTTCTCATCAAAATGCTCTCTCACCACATATATCACAATGTTCCATCACTAGTCATCACAATACTCGCTCACCCCTGTCATCACAATGTTCCATGACCACTGTCATCACAGTGTTACATGCCCTTATCATCACAATGCTCCATGACCCCTGACATCACAATGTTCCATAACCCCTGTCACAAAATGCTCCATGACACATTTCATCACAATGCTTCATGCCCCATGACATCACAATGTTCCATAACACCGGTCATCAAAATATTCCATTACCCTTTTCATCAAATTGCTCCATGACCCTGTCATCACAATGCTCCCTGCCCTTCTCATCACAATGGACCACGCCCTTGTCATCAAAATGCCCCATGACATTTGTCATCACAAAGCTCCTTGACCCTTGGCACCACAATGCTCCATGCCATTGTCATCACAATGCTCAATGAAATCTCTCATCACATTGTTCCATGCCCTCGTCATCACAATGCTCCATTACACCTGTCATAACAGTGCTCCATGACCCCTGCCATCACAATGTTCCACCTCCTTGTCATCACAAGGCTCCATGACCCTTGTCATTACAATGCTCCAAGACCTCTGTAATCACAATTCTCCATGGCACTTTTCATCTCAATGCGCCATGAACACTGTCATCACAATGCACTATGCCCATCATCATAATGATTCATGCTATTCTCATCACAATGAAGTCAAAATGCTCCATGTCCTCTGTCATCACAATGCTCCAAACCCTTCTGATCACAATGTTCCATAACACTTGTCATCACTTGCCCCATGACGCTCGTCATCACAATTATGCAAGGTCTTCTCATCTTAATGCTCCATGACCTTTGTCACCACAATTCTCAATACGCTTTGCATCACAATGCTCTCTGACACTTGTCATCAGTATCCTCCTTGAACACTGTCATGACAAGGCTCCATGCCTTTTTCATCACAATGATCCATTCGCTTTTCATCACAATGCTCAAAGACCCCAGTTATCACAATATTCCGTGACTCCAGTCATCACAATGCTTCATGACATTTGTCATCACAATGGTCCATGACCACATCACACAAAGCTCTATGACTTTTGTCACCACAATGCTCCATGAAATTTTTATCACAATGCTCCTTGACCCTTGTCATCACAATGCTCGATGCACGTGTCAGCACAATGCTCCATAACCCATGTCATCACAAAGCACCATGCACTTGTCATCACAATGCTCCACATCCTTGTCATCAAAATGCTCCATAAACCTTGTCATCACAATGCTCCATGCACTTCTCCTCAAAATGCCTTCTCACCAATGATATCACAATGTTCCATCACTAGTCATCACAATACTCCCTCACCCCTGTCATCACAATATTCCATGACCCCTGTGATCACAATTCTCCATGCCCTTGTCATCACAATGCCCCGTGACGCTGGTCATCACAATTATCCATGGTCTTCTCATCACAATGCTCCATGATCTTTGTCATCACAATGCTCAATACACTTATCATCACAATGCTCCCTGACAGTTGTCATCAGTATGCTCCTTGAACCCTGTCACGACAAGGTTCCATGCATTTTTCATCACAATGATCCATTCCATTTTCACCACAATGCACCAAGACCCCTGTAATCACAATGCTCCATGTCCTTGTCATCACAAAGCTCCATGACGCATGTCATCAGAATGCTCCATTGCCTTCTTATCACAATGCTCCATGCCCTTGTAATCACATTCCTTCAAAACCCCTGTAATCTCAATGCTCCATGCACCTTTTCATCAGAATGCTCCATGACCCTTTTCATCAAAATGCTCCATGACCCCTGACATCGCAATGTTCCATAACACCTGTCATCAAAATGTTCCATGACACTCTTCATCAATTTGCTCCATGACCCTGTCATCACAATGCTCCCTGCCCTTCTCATCACAATGGACCACGACCTCGTCATCAAAATGCTCCTTGAGCTTTGTCGTCACAAAACTCTATGACCCTTGACATCACAATGCTCCATGCCATTTCATCACAATGCTACATGAAACCTCTCATCATATTGCTCCATGCCCTTGTCACCACAATGCTCCATGACACTTGTCATCACAATGCTCGATACTCTTCTCATCACAATGCTCCATGCGCTTGTCATTACAATCCTCCATGACACATGTATCACAGTGTTCCGTGCCCTAGTCATCACAATGTTCCATGCCGAATCTCATCACAATAATCCATGAAATTTTCAGACCAATGTTCCATGCCCTTGTCATCACAATGCTCCATTCCCCCTGTCATAACAATGCTCCATGACCCATGCCATCACAATGTTCCTCCCCCTTGGCATCCAAGGCTCCGTGACCCTTGTCATCACAATGTTCCAAGACACTTGTAATCACAATGCTCCATGCCTCTGTCATCACAAAGATCCATGACACATGTCATCAGAATGATCCATTGCCTTCTCATCACTATGCTCCATGACCTTGTCATCACAATGCTCCAAGACCCCTGTAATCACAATGCTCCATGCCGCTATTCAACAGAATGCTCCATTAGACTTGTCATCACAAGGCTCCATGGTCTTCTCATCACACTGCTCCAGGACATTGTCATCAAAATGCTCCATTCCCTTGTCATCACAATGCTCCTTGACCACTGTAATCACAATACTCCATGAATATTTTCAGGCCAATGCTCCATGACCGTCTCATCACAATGCTCCATTACCCTTGTCATCACAATGCTCCATGACCCCTCTCACCACAATGCTCCATGACACCTGTCATCACAATGCTCTATGCCCCATGTCATTACAGTGATCCATAACGCTCTTCATCATAATTATCCATGGTCTTTTCATCACAATGCTCCAAGGTCTTGCTATCACAATTCTCCATGCCCTGTTCATCACAGTGCTCCATGTCCCAAGTCATTACAATTCTCCACGTCCTTGTCATCACAATGCTTCGTGACACTTCTCATCACAATGTTACATAATCTTGTCATCACAATTTTCCATGCACTTGTCATCACAATGCTCTATGGCCACTGGCATAGCAAGCTCCATGCCCTTGTCATCACAATGCTTCACGACGTTGTCATCAAAATTTTCAATGGCCCTTGTCATCAGAATGCTCCATGCCATTGTCATCACAATGCTCCATGACATTTGTCATGACAATGTTCCAAGCCCTTTTCATCAAAATGCTCCATTACCTTTGTCATCACAATCCTCCATGACACTTGGTATCACAATGCTCCATACCATTGTCATCACAATGGATAATGACATATGTCATCACAATGCTCCCTGACACCTGTCTTCACAATACTCCATGACCTTGTCATCACAATGTTCCATGCCCTTGTCATCACAATGCGCCATGCCCACTCTCATCACAATAATCCATAATCTTGTCAGAGCAATGCTCCATGACCCCTGTCATCACAATGCTCCGTGACTCCAGTCATCACAATGTTTCATAACCTTTGTCATCACAGTGGTCCATGTCCTCTTCATACAAGGCTCTGTGATCCTTTACACCACAGTGCTCCATGCATATTTCATCACAATGCTCTGTGTCCCTTGTCATCAAAATGCTCCATGCCTTTGTCACCACAATGCTCCATGACCTTGTAATCACAGTGCTCCATGCCCACTGTCATCAAAATAATCCATGAAACTTGTCAGACCAATGTTCCATGCCCCTGTCATCACATTGCTCCATGCACTTGTCATCACAATGCTCCATGACCCCTTTCATCACAATGCTCCGTGACTCCAGTCATCACAATGCTTCATGAACTATCTCATCACTATGGTCCATGCACACGTCACACAAGTCTCTGTGATCTTTTTCACAATGCTAAATGAATATTTCATCACAATGCTCTGTGTCCCTTGTCATCAAAATGCTCCATGCCTTTGTCGGCACAATGCTCCATGATACTTGTCATCAAAATGCTCCATGTGCTTGTCAGCACAATGCTCCATGACCCATGTCATCACAATGCGCCATGCGCTTGGCATCACAATACTCCACATCATTTTCATTGCTATGCTCCAGAACACTTGTCATCACAATGCTCCATGCACTTCTCATCAAAATGCCCTCTCACCACATATGTCACAATGTTACGTCACCAGTCACCACAATACTCCCTCACACCTGTCATCACAGTGTTCCATGACCCCTGTCATCACAGTGCTACATGCCCTTATCATCACAATGCTCCATGACCCCTGATATCACAATGTTCCATAACCCCTCTCACAAAATGCTCCATGACCCATTTCATCACAATGCTTCATGACCCCTGACATCACAATGTTCCATAACCCCTGTCATCAAAATATTCCATGACCCTTTTCATCAAATTGCTCCATGACCCTGTCATCACAATGCTCCCTGTCCTTCTCATCTCAATGCACCATGCCCTTGTCGTCAAAATGCCCCATGACCTTTGTCATCACACAGTTCCATGACCCTTGGCATCACAATGCTCCATGCCATTGGCATCAAAATGCTCAATGAAATCTCTCATCACATTGCTCCATGCCTTTGTCATCACAATGCTCCATGAAACCTGTCATAACAGTGCTCCATGACCCCTGCCATCACAATGATCCACGGCCTTGTCATCACATGGCTCCATGACCCTTGTCAACACAATGCACCAAGACCTCTGTAATCACAATTCTCCATGCCACTTTTCATCTCAATGCTCCATGAACACTGTCATCACAATGCACCATGCCCATCACCATAATGATTCATGCTATTGTCATCACAATGAAATTAATATGCTCCATGACCTCTGTCATCACAATGCTCCAAACCCTTCTGATCACAATGTTCCATAACACTTGTCATCACATGCCCCATGACGCTCTTCATCACAATTATGCTAGGTCTTCTCATCACAATGCTCCATGACCTTTGTCACCACAATGCTCGCTGACACTTGTCATCCGTATGCTCCTTGAACACTGTCATGACAAGGCTCCATGCCTTTTTCATCACAATGATCCATTCCATTTTCATTACAATGCTCCAGGACCACTGTTACCACAAAGCTCCGTGACTGCAGTCATCACAATGCTTCATGACATTTGTCATCACAATGGTCCATGAACTCGTCACACAAAGCTCTGTGACATTTGTCATCACAATGCTCAATGATACTTTTATCACAATGCTCTGTGACCCTTGTCATCACAAAGCTCCATGCCTTTGTCAGCACAATGCTCCATGAACCTTGTCATCACAATGCTCGATGCGCGTGTCAGCACAATGCTCCATAACCCATGTCATCACAATGCACCATGCACTTGTCATCACAATGCTCCACATCCTTGTCATCAAAATGTTCCATAAACGTTGTCATCACAATGCTCCATGCACTTCTCCTCAAAATGCTTTCTCACCACTAATATCACAATGTTCCATCACTAGTCATCACAATACTCCCTCACCCCTGTCACCAAAATATTCCATGACCCCTGTAATCACAATTCTCCTTGCCCTTGTCATCACAAAGCTCCATGACGCATGTCATCAGAATGCTCTATGGCCTTCTCATCACAATGCTCCATGCCCTTGACATCACAATGCTCCAACACCCCTGTAATCACAATGCTCCATGCCCCTTTTCATCTCAATGCTCCATGAACCTTGTCATCACAATGCACCGTGCCCATCACCATAATATTTCATGCTATTGTCATCAAAATGAAATCAAAATGCTCAATGACCTCTGTCATCACAATGCACCAAACCCTTCTGATCACAATGTTCCATAACACTTGTCATCACAATGCCCCATGACGCTGGTCATCACAATTATCCAAGGTCTTCTCATCACAATGCTCCATGATCTTTGTCATCACAATGCTCAATACACTTATCATCACAATGCTCCCTGACAGTTGTCATCAGAATGCTCCTTGAACCCTGTCATGACAAGTCTCCATGCATTTTTCATCACAATGATCCATTCCATTTTCATCACAATGCTCCAAGACCCCTGTAATCACAATGCTCCATGTCCTTGTCATCACAATGCTCCATGAAATTTTCATCACAATGCTCTTTGTCCCTTGTCTTCACAATGCTCCATGCCTTTGTCAGCACAATGCTCCATGACACTTGTCATCAAAATGCTCCATGCGATTGTCAGCACAATGCTCCATGACACATGTCATCACAATGTGCCATGCTCTTTTCATCACAATGCTCCACATCCTTTTCATCGCTATGCTCCATAAAACTTGTCATCACAATGTTCCATGCACTTCTCATCAAAATGCTCTCTCACCACATATATCACAATGTTCCATCACTAGTCATCACAATACTCGCTCACCCCTGTCATCACAATGTTCCATGACCACTGTCATCACAGTGTTACATGCCCTTATCATCACAATGCTCCATGACCCCTGACATCACAATGTTCCATAACCCCTGTCACAAAATGCTCCATGACACATTTCATCACAATGCTTCATGCCCCATGACATCACAATGTTCCATAACACCTGTCATCAAAATATTCCATTACCCTTTTCATCAAATTGCTCCATGACCCTGTCATCACAATGCTCCCTGCCCTTCTCATCACAATGGACCACGCCCTTGTCATCAAAATGCCCCATGACATTTGTCATCACAAAGCTCCTTGACCCTTGGCACCACAATGCTCCATGCCATTGTCATCACAATGCTCAATGAAATCTCTCATCACATTGCTCCATGCCCTCGTCATCACAATGCTCCATTACACCTGTCATAACAGTGCTCCATGACCCCTGCCATCACAATGTTCCACCTCCTTGTCATCACAAGGCTCCATGACCCTTGTCATTACAATGCTCCAAGACCTCTGTAATCACAATTCTCCATGGCACTTTTCATCTCAATGCGCCATGAACACTGTCATCACAATGCACTATGCCCATCATCATAATGATTCATGCTATTCTCATCACAATGAAGTCAAAATGCTCCATGTCCTCTGTCATCACAATGCTCCAAACCCTTCTGATCACAATGTTCCATAACACTTGTCATCACTTGCCCCATGACGCTCGTCATCACAATTATGCAAGGTCTTCTCATCTTAATGCTCCATGACCTTTGTCACCACAATTCTCAATACGCTTTGCATCACAATGCTCTCTGACACTTGTCATCAGTATCCTCCTTGAACACTGTCATGACAAGGCTCCATGCCTTTTTCATCACAATGATCCATTCGCTTTTCATCACAATGCTCAAAGACCCCAGTTATCACAATATTCCGTGACTCCAGTCATCACAATGCTTCATGACATTTGTCATCACAATGGTCCATGACCACATCACACAAAGCTCTATGACTTTTGTCACCACAATGCTCCATGAAATTTTTATCACAATGCTCCTTGACCCTTGTCATCACAATGCTCGATGCACGTGTCAGCACAATGCTCCATAACCCATGTCATCACAAAGCACCATGCACTTGTCATCACAATGCTCCACATCCTTGTCATCAAAATGCTCCATAAACCTTGTCATCACAATGCTCCATGCACTTCTCCTCAAAATGCCTTCTCACCAATGATATCACAATGTTCCATCACTAGTCATCACAATACTCCCTCACCCCTGTCATCACAATATTCCATGACCCCTGTGATCACAATTCTCCATGCCCTTGTCATCACAATGCCCCGTGACGCTGGTCATCACAATTATCCATGGTCTTCTCATCACAATGCTCCATGATCTTTGTCATCACAATGCTCAATACACTTATCATCACAATGCTCCCTGACAGTTGTCATCAGTATGCTCCTTGAACCCTGTCACGACAAGGTTCCATGCATTTTTCATCACAATGATCCATTCCATTTTCACCACAATGCACCAAGACCCCTGTAATCACAATGCTCCATGTCCTTGTCATCACAAAGCTCCATGACGCATGTCATCAGAATGCTCCATTGCCTTCTTATCACAATGCTCCATGCCCTTGTAATCACATTCCTTCAAAACCCCTGTAATCTCAATGCTCCATGCACCTTTTCATCAGAATGCTCCATGACCCTTTTCATCAAAATGCTCCATGACCCCTGACATCGCAATGTTCCATAACACCTGTCATCAAAATGTTCCATGACACTCTTCATCAATTTGCTCCATGACCCTGTCATCACAATGCTCCCTGCCCTTCTCATCACAATGGACCACGACCTCGTCATCAAAATGCTCCTTGAGCTTTGTCGTCACAAAACTCTATGACCCTTGACATCACAATGCTCCATGCCATTTCATCACAATGCTACATGAAACCTCTCATCATATTGCTCCATGCCCTTGTCACCACAATGCTCCATGACACTTGTCATCACAATGCTCGATACTCTTCTCATCACAATGCTCCATGCGCTTGTCATTACAATCCTCCATGACACATGTATCACAGTGTTCCGTGCCCTAGTCATCACAATGTTCCACGCCGAATCTCATCACAATAATCCATGAAATTTTCAGACCAATGTTCCATGCCCTTGTCATCACAATGCTCCATTCCCCCTGTCATAACAATGCTCCATGACCCATGCCATCACAATGTTCCTCCCCCTTGGCATCCAAGGCTCCGTGACCCTTGTCATCACAATGTTCCAAGACACTTGTAATCACAATGCTCCATGCCTCTGTCATCACAAAGATCCATGACACATGTCATCAGAATGATCCATTGCCTTCTCATCACTATGCTCCATGACCTTGTCATCACAATGCTCCAAGACCCCTGTAATCACAATGCTCCATGCCGCTATTCAACAGAATGCTCCATTAGACTTGTCATCACAAGGCTCCATGGTCTTCTCATCACACTGCTCCAGGACATTGTCATCAAAATGCTCCATTCCCTTGTCATCACAATGCTCCTTGACCACTGTAATCACAATACTCCATGAATATTTTCAGGCCAATGCTCCATGACCGTCTCATCACAATGCTCCATTACCCTTGTCATCACAATGCTCCATGACCCCTCTCACCACAATGCTCCATGACACCTGTCATCACAATGCTCTATGCCCCATGTCATTACAGTGATCCATAACGCTCTTCATCATAATTATCCATGGTCTTTTCATCACAATGCTCCAAGGTCTTGCTATCACAATTCTCCATGCCCTGTTCATCACAGTGCTCCATGTCCCAAGTCATTACAATTCTCCACGTCCTTGTCATCACAATGCTTCGTGACACTTCTCATCACAATGTTACATAATCTTGTCATCACAATTTTCCATGCACTTGTCATCACAATGCTCTATGGCCACTGGCATAGCAAGCTCCATGCCCTTGTCATCACAATGCTTCACGACGTTGTCATCAAAATTTTCAATGGCCCTTGTCATCAGAATGCTCCATGCCATTGTCATCACAATGCTCCATGACATTTGTCATGACAATGTTCCAAGCCCTTTTCATCAAAATGCTCCATTACCTTTGTCATCACAATCCTCCATGACACTTGGTATCACAATGCTCCATACCATTGTCATCACAATGGATAATGACATATGTCATCACAATGCTCCCTGACACCTGTCTTCACAATACTCCATGACCTTGTCATCACAATGTTCCATGCCCTTGTCATCACAATGCGCCATGCCCACTCTCATCACAATAATGCATAATCTTGTCAGAGCAATGCTCCATGACCCCTGTCATCACAATGCTCCGTGACTCCAGTCATCACAATGTTTCATAACCTTTGTCATCACAGTGGTCCATGTCCTCTTCATACAAGGCTCTGTGATCCTTTACCCCACAGTGCTCCATGCATATTTCATCACAATGCTCTGTGTCCCTTGTCATCAAAATGCTCCATGCCTTTGTCACCACAATGCTCCATGACCTTGTAATCACAGTGCTCCATGCCCACTGTCATCAAAATAATCCATGAAACTTGTCAGACCAATGTTCCATGCCCCTGTCATCACATTGCTCCATGCACTTGTCATCACAATGCTCCATGACCCCTTTCATCACAATGCTCCGTGACTCCAGTCATCACAATGCTTCATGAACTATCTCATCACTATGGTCCATGCACACGTCACACAAGTCTCTGTGATCTTTTTCACCACAATGCTAAATGAATATTTCATCACAATGCTCTGTGTCCCTTGTCATCAAAATGCTCCATGCCTTTGTCGGCACAATGCTCCATGATACTTGTCATCAAAATGCTCCATGTGCTTGTCAGCACAATGCTCCATGACCCATGTCATCACAATGCGCCATGCGCTTGGCATCACAATACTCCACATCATTTTCATTGCTATGCTCCAGAACACTTGTCATCACAATGCTCCATGCACTTCTCATCAAAATGCCCTCTCACCACATATGTCACAATGTTACGTCACCAGTCACCACAATACTCCCTCACACCTGTCATCACAGTGTTCCATGACCCCTGTCATCACAGTGCTACATGCCCTTATCATCACAATGCTCCATGACCCCTGATATCACAATGTTCCATAACCCCTCTCACAAAATGCTCCATGACCCATTTCATCACAATGCTTCATGACCCCTGACATCACAATGTTCCATAACCCCTGTCATCAAAATATTCCATGACCCTTTTCATCAAATTGCTCCATGACCCTGTCATCACAATGCTCCCTGTCCTTCTCATCTCAATGCACCATGCCCTTGTCGTCAAAATGCCCCATGACCTTTGTCATCACACAGTTCCATGACCCTTGGCATCACAATGCTCCATGCCATTGGCATCAAAATGCTCAATGAAATCTCTCATCACATTGCTCCATGCCTTTGTCATCACAATGCTCCATGAAACCTGTCATAACAGTGCTCCATGACCCCTGCCATCACAATGATCCACGGCCTTGTCATCACATGGCTCCATGACCCTTGTCAACACAATGCACCAAGACCTCTGTAATCACAATTCTCCATGCCACTTTTCATCTCAATGCTCCATGAACACTCTCATCACAATGCACCATGCCCATCACCATAATGATTCATGCTATTGTCATCACAATGAAATTAATATGCTCCATGACCTCTGTCATCACAATGCTCCAAACCCTTCTGATCACAATGTTCCATAACACTTGTCATCACATGCCCCATGACGCTCTTCATCACAATTATGCTAGGTCTTCTCATCACAATGCTCCATGACCTTTGTCACCACAATGCTCGCTGACACTTGTCATCCGTATGCTCCTTGAACACTGTCATGACAAGGCTCCATGCCTTTTTCATCACAATGATCCATTCCATTTTCATTACAATGCTCCAGGACCACTGTTACCACAAAGCTCCGTGACTGCAGTCATCACAATGCTTCATGACATTTGTCATCACAATGGTCCATGAACTCGTCACACAAAGCTCTGTGACATTTGTCATCACAATGCTCAATGATACTTTTATCACAATGCTCTGTGACCCTTGTCATCACAAAGCTCCATGCCTTTGTCAGCACAATGCTCCATGAACCTTGTCATCACAATGCTCGATGCGCGTGTCAGCACAATGCTCCATAACCCATGTCATCACAATGCACCATGCACTTGTCATCACAATGCTCCACATCCTTGTCATCAAAATGTTCCATAAACGTTGTCATCACAATGCTCCATGCACTTCTCCTCAAAATGCTTTCTCACCACTAATATCACAATGTTCCATCACTAGTCATCACAATACTCCCTCACCCCTGTCACCAAAATATTCCATGACCCCTGTAATCACAATTCTCCTTGCCCTTGTCATCACAAAGCTCCATGACGCATGTCATCAGAATGCTCTATGGCCTTC
The DNA here is from genome assembly GCF_949752795.1 of Hyperoodon ampullatus. NCBI lineage: Eukaryota > Metazoa > Chordata > Mammalia > Artiodactyla > Ziphiidae > Hyperoodon > Hyperoodon ampullatus. Next base: position 388,918 of record NW_027640374.1, on the reverse strand, counting down.
TCATCACAATGCTCCATGCCCTTGACATCACAATGCTCCAACACCCCTGTAATCACAATGCTCCATGCCCCTTTTCATCTCAATGCTCCATGAACCTTGTCATCACAATGCACCGTGCCCATCACCATAATATTTCATGCTATTGTCATCAAAATGAAATCAAAATGCTCAATGACCTCTGTCATCACAATGCACCAAACCCTTCTGATCACAATGTTCCATAACACTTGTCATCACAATGCCCCATGACGCTGGTCATCACAATTATCCAAGGTCTTCTCATCACAATGCTCCATGATCTTTGTCATCACAATGCTCAATACACTTATCATCACAATGCTCCCTGACAGTTGTCATCAGAATGCTCCTTGAACCCTGTCATGACAAGTCTCCATGCATTTTTCATCACAATGATCCATTCCATTTTCATCACAATGCTCCAAGACCCCTGTAATCACAATGCTCCACGTCCTTGTCATCACAATGCTCCATGAAATTTTCATCACAATGCTCTTTGTCCCTTGTCTTCACAATGCTCCATGCCTTTGTCAGCACAATGCTCCATGACACTTGTCATCAAAATGCTCCATGCGATTGTCAGCACAATGCTCCATGACACATGTCATCACAATGTGCCATGCTCTTTTCATCACAATGCTCCACATCCTTTTCATCGCTATGCTCCATAAAACTTGTCATCACAATGTTCCATGCACTTCTCATCAAAATGCTCTCTCACCACATATATCACAATGTTCCATCACTAGTCATCACAATACTCGCTCACCCCTGTCATCACAATGTTCCATGACCACTGTCATCACAGTGTTACATGCCCTTATCATCACAATGCTCCATGACCCCTGACATCACAATGTTCCATAACCCCTGTCACAAAATGCTCCATGACACATTTCATCACAATGCTTCATGCCCCATGACATCACAATGTTCCATAACACCTGTCATCAAAATATTCCATTACCCTTTTCATCAAATTGCTCCATGACCCTGTCATCACAATGCTCCCTGCCCTTCTCATCACAATGGACCACGCCCTTGTCATCAAAATGCCCCATGACATTTGTCATCACAAAGCTCCTTGACCCTTGGCACCACAATGCTCCATGCCATTGTCATCACAATGCTCAATGAAATCTCTCATCACATTGCTCCATGCCCTCGTCATCACAATGCTCCATTACACCTGTCATAACAGTGCTCCATGACCCCTGCCATCACAATGTTCCACCTCCTTGTCATCACAAGGCTCCATGACCCTTGTCATTACAATGCTCCAAGACCTCTGTAATCACAATTCTCCATGGCACTTTTCATCTCAATGCGCCATGAACACTGTCATCACAATGCACTATGCCCATCATCATAATGATTCATGCTATTCTCATCACAATGAAGTCAAAATGCTCCATGTCCTCTGTCATCACAATGCTCCAAACCCTTCTGATCACAATGTTCCATAACACTTGTCATCACTTGCCCCATGACGCTCGTCATCACAATTATGCAAGGTCTTCTCATCTTAATGCTCCATGACCTTTGTCACCACAATTCTCAATACGCTTTGCATCACAATGCTCTCTGACACTTGTCATCAGTATCCTCCTTGAACACTGTCATGACAAGGCTCCATGCCTTTTTCATCACAATGATCCATTCGCTTTTCATCACAATGCTCAAAGACCCCAGTTATCACAATATTCCGTGACTCCAGTCATCACAATGCTTCATGACATTTGTCATCACAATGGTCCATGACCACATCACACAAAGCTCTATGACTTTTGTCACCACAATGCTCCATGAAATTTTTATCACAATGCTCCTTGACCCTTGTCATCACAATGCTCGATGCACGTGTCAGCACAATGCTCCATAACCCATGTCATCACAAAGCACCATGCACTTGTCATCACAATGCTCCACATCCTTGTCATCAAAATGCTCCATAAACCTTGTCATCACAATGCTCCATGCACTTCTCCTCAAAATGCCTTCTCACCAATGATATCACAATGTTCCATCACTAGTCATCACAATACTCCCTCACCCCTGTCATCACAATATTCCATGACCCCTGTGATCACAATTCTCCATGCCCTTGTCATCACAATGCCCCGTGACGCTGGTCATCACAATTATCCATGGTCTTCTCATCACAATGCTCCATGATCTTTGTCATCACAATGCTCAATACACTTATCATCACAATGCTCCCTGACAGTTGTCATCAGTATGCTCCTTGAACCCTGTCACGACAAGGTTCCATGCATTTTTCATCACAATGATCCATTCCATTTTCACCACAATGCACCAAGACCCCTGTAATCACAATGCTCCATGTCCTTGTCATCACAAAGCTCCATGACGCATGTCATCAGAATGCTCCATTGCCTTCTTATCACAATGCTCCATGCCCTTGTAATCACATTCCTTCAAAACCCCTGTAATCTCAATGCTCCATGCACCTTTTCATCAGAATGCTCCATGACCCTTTTCATCAAAATGCTCCATGACCCCTGACATCGCAATGTTCCATAACACCTGTCATCAAAATGTTCCATGACACTCTTCATCAATTTGCTCCATGACCCTGTCATCACAATGCTCCCTGCCCTTCTCATCACAATGGACCACGACCTCGTCATCAAAATGCTCCTTGAGCTTTGTCGTCACAAAACTCTATGACCCTTGACATCACAATGCTCCATGCCATTTCATCACAATGCTACATGAAACCTCTCATCATATTGCTCCATGCCCTTGTCACCACAATGCTCCATGACACTTGTCATCACAATGCTCGATACTCTTCTCATCACAATGCTCCATGCGCTTGTCATTACAATCCTCCATGACACATGTATCACAGTGTTCCGTGCCCTAGTCATCACAATGTTCCATGCCGAATCTCATCACAATAATCCATGAAATTTTCAGACCAATGTTCCATGCCCTTGTCATCACAATGCTCCATTCCCCCTGTCATAACAATGCTCCATGACCCATGCCATCACAATGTTCCTCCCCCTTGGCATCCAAGGCTCCGTGACCCTTGTCATCACAATGTTCCAAGACACTTGTAATCACAATGCTCCATGCCTCTGTCATCACAAAGATCCATGACACATGTCATCAGAATGATCCATTGCCTTCTCATCACTATGCTCCATGACCTTGTCATCACAATGCTCCAAGACCCCTGTAATCACAATGCTCCATGCCGCTATTCAACAGAATGCTCCATTAGACTTGTCATCACAAGGCTCCATGGTCTTCTCATCACACTGCTCCAGGACATTGTCATCAAAATGCTCCATTCCCTTGTCATCACAATGCTCCTTGACCACTGTAATCACAATACTCCATGAATATTTTCAGGCCAATGCTCCATGACCGTCTCATCACAATGCTCCATTACCCTTGTCATCACAATGCTCCATGACCCCTCTCACCACAATGCTCCATGACACCTGTCATCACAATGCTCTATGCCCCATGTCATTACAGTGATCCATAACGCTCTTCATCATAATTATCCATGGTCTTTTCATCACAATGCTCCAAGGTCTTGCTATCACAATTCTCCATGCCCTGTTCATCACAGTGCTCCATGTCCCAAGTCATTACAATTCTCCACGTCCTTGTCATCACAATGCTTCGTGACACTTCTCATCACAATGTTACATAATCTTGTCATCACAATTTTCCATGCACTTGTCATCACAATGCTCTATGGCCACTGGCATAGCAAGCTCCATGCCCTTGTCATCACAATGCTTCACGACGTTGTCATCAAAATTTTCAATGGCCCTTGTCATCAGAATGCTCCATGCCATTGTCATCACAATGCTCCATGACATTTGTCATGACAATGTTCCAAGCCCTTTTCATCAAAATGCTCCATTACCTTTGTCATCACAATCCTCCATGACACTTGGTATCACAATGCTCCATACCATTGTCATCACAATGGATAATGACATATGTCATCACAATGCTCCCTGACACCTGTCTTCACAATACTCCATGACCTTGTCATCACAATGTTCCATGCCCTTGTCATCACAATGCGCCATGCCCACTCTCATCACAATAATCCATAATCTTGTCAGAGCAATGCTCCATGACCCCTGTCATCACAATGCTCCGTGACTCCAGTCATCACAATGTTTCATAACCTTTGTCATCACAGTGGTCCATGTCCTCTTCATACAAGGCTCTGTGATCCTTTACACCACAGTGCTCCATGCATATTTCATCACAATGCTCTGTGTCCCTTGTCATCAAAATGCTCCATGCCTTTGTCACCACAATGCTCCATGACCTTGTAATCACAGTGCTCCATGCCCACTGTCATCAAAATAATCCATGAAACTTGTCAGACCAATGTTCCATGCCCCTGTCATCACATTGCTCCATGCACTTGTCATCACAATGCTCCATGACCCCTTTCATCACAATGCTCCGTGACTCCAGTCATCACAATGCTTCATGAACTATCTCATCACTATGGTCCATGCACACGTCACACAAGTCTCTGTGATCTTTTTCACCACAATGCTAAATGAATATTTCATCACAATGCTCTGTGTCCCTTGTCATCAAAATGCTCCATGCCTTTGTCGGCACAATGCTCCATGATACTTGTCATCAAAATGCTCCATGTGCTTGTCAGCACAATGCTCCATGACCCATGTCATCACAATGCGCCATGCGCTTGGCATCACAATACTCCACATCATTTTCATTGCTATGCTCCAGAACACTTGTCATCACAATGCTCCATGCACTTCTCATCAAAATGCCCTCTCACCACATATGTCACAATGTTACGTCACCAGTCACCACAATACTCCCTCACACCTGTCATCACAGTGTTCCATGACCCCTGTCATCACAGTGCTACATGCCCTTATCATCACAATGCTCCATGACCCCTGATATCACAATGTTCCATAACCCCTCTCACAAAATGCTCCATGACCCATTTCATCACAATGCTTCATGACCCCTGACATCACAATGTTCCATAACCCCTGTCATCAAAATATTCCATGACCCTTTTCATCAAATTGCTCCATGACCCTGTCATCACAATGCTCCCTGTCCTTCTCATCTCAATGCACCATGCCCTTGTCGTCAAAATGCCCCATGACCTTTGTCATCACACAGTTCCATGACCCTTGGCATCACAATGCTCCATGCCATTGGCATCAAAATGCTCAATGAAATCTCTCATCACATTGCTCCATGCCTTTGTCATCACAATGCTCCATGAAACCTGTCATAACAGTGCTCCATGACCCCTGCCATCACAATGATCCACGGCCTTGTCATCACATGGCTCCATGACCCTTGTCAACACAATGCACCAAGACCTCTGTAATCACAATTCTCCATGCCACTTTTCATCTCAATGCTCCATGAACACTCTCATCACAATGCACCATGCCCATCACCATAATGATTCATGCTATTGTCATCACAATGAAATTAATATGCTCCATGACCTCTGTCATCACAATGCTCCAAACCCTTCTGATCACAATGTTCCATAACACTTGTCATCACATGCCCCATGACGCTCTTCATCACAATTATGCTAGGTCTTCTCATCACAATGCTCCATGACCTTTGTCACCACAATGCTCGCTGACACTTGTCATCCGTATGCTCCTTGAACACTGTCATGACAAGGCTCCATGCCTTTTTCATCACAATGATCCATTCCATTTTCATTACAATGCTCCAGGACCACTGTTACCACAAAGCTCCGTGACTGCAGTCATCACAATGCTTCATGACATTTGTCATCACAATGGTCCATGAACTCGTCACACAAAGCTCTGTGACATTTGTCATCACAATGCTCAATGATACTTTTATCACAATGCTCTGTGACCCTTGTCATCACAAAGCTCCATGCCTTTGTCAGCACAATGCTCCATGAACCTTGTCATCACAATGCTCGATGCGCGTGTCAGCACAATGCTCCATAACCCATGTCATCACAATGCACCATGCACTTGTCATCACAATGCTCCACATCCTTGTCATCAAAATGTTCCATAAACGTTGTCATCACAATGCTCCATGCACTTCTCCTCAAAATGCTTTCTCACCACTAATATCACAATGTTCCATCACTAGTCATCACAATACTCCCTCACCCCTGTCACCAAAATATTCCATGACCCCTGTAATCACAATTCTCCTTGCCCTTGTCATCACAAAGCTCCATGACGCATGTCATCAGAATGCTCTATGGCCTTCTCATCACAATGCTCCATGCCCTTGACATCACAATGCTCCAACACCCCGGTAATCACAATGCTCCATGCCCCTTTTCATCTCAATGCTCCATGAACCTTGTCATCACAATGCACCGTGCCCATCACCATAATATTTCATGCTATTGTCATCAAAATGAAATCAAAATGCTCAATGACCTCTGTCATCACAATGCACCAAACCCTTCTGATCACAATGTTCCATAACACTTGTCATCACAATGCCCCATGACGCTGGTCATCACAATTATCCAAGGTCTTCTCATCACAATGCTCCATGATCTTTGTCATCACAATGCTCAATACACTTATCATCACAATGCTCCCTGACAGTTGTCATCAGAATGCTCCTTGAACCCTGTCATGACAAGTCTCCATGCATTTTTCATCACAATGATCCATTCCATTTTCATCACAATGCTCCAAGACCCCTGTAATCACAATGCTCCACGTCCTTGTCATCACAATGCTCCATGAAATTTTCATCACAATGCTCTTTGTCCCTTGTCTTCACAATGCTCCATGCCTTTGTCAGCACAATGCTCCATGACACTTGTCATCAAAATGCTCCATGCGATTGTCAGCACAATGCTCCATGACACATGTCATCACAATGTGCCATGCTCTTTTCATCACAATGCTCCACATCCTTTTCATCGCTATGCTCCATAAAACTTGTCATCACAATGTTCCATGCACTTCTCATCAAAATGCTCTCTCACCACATATATCACAATGTTCCATCACTAGTCATCACAATACTCGCTCACCCCTGTCATCACAATGTTCCATGACCACTGTCATCACAGTGTTACATGCCCTTATCATCACAATGCTCCATGACCCCTGACATCACAATGTTCCATAACCCCTGTCACAAAATGCTCCATGACACATTTCATCACAATGCTTCATGCCCCATGACATCACAATGTTCCATAACACCTGTCATCAAAATATTCCATTACCCTTTTCATCAAATTGCTCCATGACCCTGTCATCACAATGCTCCCTGCCCTTCTCATCACAATGGACCACGCCCTTGTCATCAAAATGCCCCATGACATTTGTCATCACAAAGCTCCTTGACCCTTGGCACCACAATGCTCCATGCCATTGTCATCACAATGCTCAATGAAATCTCTCATCACATTGCTCCATGCCCTCGTCATCACAATGCTCCATTACACCTGTCATAACAGTGCTCCATGACCCCTGCCATCACAATGTTCCACCTCCTTGTCATCACAAGGCTCCATGACCCTTGTCATTACAATGCTCCAAGACCTCTGTAATCACAATTCTCCATGGCACTTTTCATCTCAATGCGCCATGAACACTGTCATCACAATGCACTATGCCCATCATCATAATGATTCATGCTATTCTCATCACAATGAAGTCAAAATGCTCCATGTCCTCTGTCATCACAATGCTCCAAACCCTTCTGATCACAATGTTCCATAACACTTGTCATCACTTGCCCCATGACGCTCGTCATCACAATTATGCAAGGTCTTCTCATCTTAATGCTCCATGACCTTTGTCACCACAATTCTCAATACGCTTTGCATCACAATGCTCTCTGACACTTGTCATCAGTATCCTCCTTGAACACTGTCATGACAAGGCTCCATGCCTTTTTCATCACAATGATCCATTCGCTTTTCATCACAATGCTCAAAGACCCCAGTTATCACAATATTCCGTGACTCCAGTCATCACAATGCTTCATGACATTTGTCATCACAATGGTCCATGACCACATCACACAAAGCTCTATGAATTTTGTCACCACAATGCTCCATGAAATTTTTATCACAATGCTCCTTGACCCTTGTCATCACAATGCTCGATGCACGTGTCAGCACAATGCTCCATAACCCATGTCATCACAAAGCACCATGCACTTGTCATCACAATGCTCCACATCCTTGTCATCAAAATGCTCCATAAACCTTGTCATCACAATGCTCCATGCACTTCTCCTCAAAATGCCTTCTCACCAATGATATCACAATGTTCCATCACTAGTCATCACAATACTCCCTCACCCCTGTCATCACAATATTCCATGACCCCTGTGATCACAATTCTCCATGCCCTTGTCATCACAATGCCCCGTGACGCTGGTCATCACAATTATCCATGGTCTTCTCATCACAATGCTCCATGATCTTTGTCATCACAATGCTCAATACACTTATCATCACAATGCTCCCTGACAGTTGTCATCAGTATGCTCCTTGAACCCTGTCACGACAAGGTTCCATGCATTTTTCATCACAATGATCCATTCCATTTTCACCACAATGCACCAAGACCCCTGTAATCACAATGCTCCATGTCCTTGTCATCACAAAGCTCCATGACGCATGTCATCAGAATGCTCCATTGCCTTCTTATCACAATGCTCCATGCCCTTGTAATCACATTCCTTCAAAACCCCTGTAATCTCAATGCTCCATGCACCTTTTCATCAGAATGCTCCATGACCCTTTTCATCAAAATGCTCCATGACCCCTGACATCGCAATGTTCCATAACACCTGTCATCAAAATGTTCCATGACACTCTTCATCAATTTGCTCCATGACCCTGTCATCACAATGCTCCCTGCCCTTCTCATCACAATGGACCACGACCTCGTCATCAAAATGCTCCTTGAGCTTTGTCGTCACAAAACTCTATGACCCTTGACATCACAATGCTCCATGCCATTTCATCACAATGCTACATGAAACCTCTCATCATATTGCTCCATGCCCTTGTCACCACAATGCTCCATGACACTTGTCATCACAATGCTCGATACTCTTCTCATCACAATGCTCCATGCGCTTGTCATTACAATCCTCCATGACACATGTATCACAGTGTTCCGTGCCCTAGTCATCACAATGTTCCATGCCGAATCTCATCACAATAATCCATGAAATTTTCAGACCAATGTTCCATGCCCTTGTCATCACAATGCTCCATTCCCCCTGTCATAACAATGCTCCATGACCCATGCCATCACAATGTTCCTCCCCCTTGGCATCCAAGGCTCCGTGACCCTTGTCATCACAATGTTCCAAGACACTTGTAATCACAATGCTCCATGCCTCTGTCATCACAAAGATCCATGACACATGTCATCAGAATGATCCATTGCCTTCTCATCACTATGCTCCATGACCTTGTCATCACAATGCTCCAAGACCCCTGTAATCACAATGCTCCATGCCGCTATTCAACAGAATGCTCCATTAGACTTGTCATCACAAGGCTCCATGGTCTTCTCATCACACTGCTCCAGGACATTGTCATCAAAATGCTCCATTCCCTTGTCATCACAATGCTCCTTGACCACTGTAATCACAATACTCCATGAATATTTTCAGGCCAATGCTCCATGACCGTCTCATCACAATGCTCCATTACCCTTGTCATCACAATGCTCCATGACCCCTCTCACCACAATGCTCCATGACACCTGTCATCACAATGCTCTATGCCCCATGTCATTACAGTGATCCATAACGCTCTTCATCATAATTATCCATGGTCTTTTCATCACAATGCTCCAAGGTCTTGCTATCACAATTCTCCATGCCCTGTTCATCACAGTGCTCCATGTCCCAAGTCATTACAATTCTCCACGTCCTTGTCATCACAATGCTTCGTGACACTTCTCATCACAATGTTACATAATCTTGTCATCACAATTTTCCATGCACTTGTCATCACAATGCTCTATGGCCACTGGCATAGCAAGCTCCATGCCCTTGTCATCACAATGCTTCACGACGTTGTCATCAAAATTTTCAATGGCCCTTGTCATCAGAATGCTCCATGCCATTGTCATCACAATGCTCCATGACATTTGTCATGACAATGTTCCAAGCCCTTTTCATCAAAATGCTCCATTACCTTTGTCATCACAATCCTCCATGACACTTGGTATCACAATGCTCCATACCATTGTCATCACAATGGATAATGACATATGTCATCACAATGCTCCCTGACACCTGTCTTCACAATACTCCATGACCTTGTCATCACAATGTTCCATGCCCTTGTCATCACAATGCGCCATGCCCACTCTCATCACAATAATCCATAATCTTGTCAGAGCAATGCTCCATGACCCCTGTCATCACAATGCTCCGTGACTCCAGTCATCACAATGTTTCATAACCTTTGTCATCACAGTGGTCCATGTCCTCTTCATACAAGGCTCTGTGATCCTTTACACCACAGTGCTCCATGCATATTTCATCACAATGCTCTGTGTCCCTTGTCATCAAAATGCTCCATGCCTTTGTCACCACAATGCTCCATGACCTTGTAATCACAGTGCTCCATGCCCACTGTCATCAAAATAATCCATGAAACTTGTCAGACCAATGTTCCATGCCCCTGTCATCACATTGCTCCATGCACTTGTCATCACAATGCTCCATGACCCCTTTCATCACAATGCTCCGTGACTCCAGTCATCACAATGCTTCATGAACTATCTCATCACTATGGTCCATGCACACGTCACACAAGTCTCTGTGATCTTTTTCACAATGCTAAATGAATATTTCATCACAATGCTCTGTGTCCCTTGTCATCAAAATGCTCCATGCCTTTGTCGGCACAATGCTCCATGATACTTGTCATCAAAATGCTCCATGTGCTTGTCAGCACAATGCTCCATGACCCATGTCATCACAATGCGCCATGTGCTTGGCATCACAATACTCCACATCATTTTCATTGCTATGCTCCAGAACACTTGTCATCACAATGCTCCATGCACTTCTCATCAAAATGCCCTCTCACCACATATGTCACAATGTTACGTCACCAGTCACCACAATACTCCCTCACACCTGTCATCACAGTGTTCCATGACCCCTGTCATCACAGTGCTACATGCCCTTATCATCACAATGCTCCATGACCCCTGATATCACAATGTTCCATAACCCCTCTCACAAAATGCTCCATGACCCATTTCATCACAATGCTTCATGACCCCTGACATCACAATGTTCCATAACCCCTGTCATCAAAATATTCCATGACCCTTTTCATCAAATTGCTCCATGACCCTGTCATCACAATGCTCCCTGTCCTTCTCATCTCAATGCACCATGCCCTTGTCGTCAAAATGCCCCATGACCTTTGTCATCACACAGTTCCATGACCCTTGGCATCACAATGCTCCATGCCATTGGCATCAAAATGCTCAATGAAATCTCTCATCACATTGCTCCATGCCTTTGTCATCACAATGCTCCATGAAACCTGTCATAACAGTGCTCCATGACCCCTGCCATCACAATGATCCACGGCCTTGTCATCACATGGCTCCATGACCCTTGTCAACACAATGCACCAAGACCTCTGTAATCACAATTCTCCATGCCACTTTTCATCTCAATGCTCCATGAACACTGTCATCACAATGCACCATGCCCATCACCATAATGATTCATGCTATTGTCATCACAATGAAATTAATATGCTCCATGACCTCTGTCATCACAATGCTCCAAACCCTTCTGATCACAATGTTCCATAACACTTGTCATCACATGCCCCATGACGCTCTTCATCACAATTATGCTAGGTCTTCTCATCACAATGCTCCATGACCTTTGTCACCACAATGCTCGCTGACACTTGTCATCCGTATGCTCCTTGAACACTGTCATGACAAGGCTCCATGCCTTTTTCATCACAATGATCCATTCCATTTTCATTACAATGCTCCAGGACCACTGTTACCACAAAGCTCCGTGACTGCAGTCATCACAATGCTTCATGACATTTGTCATCACAATGGTCCATGAACTCGTCACACAAAGCTCTGTGACATTTGTCATCACAATGCTCAATGATACTTTTATCACAATGCTCTGTGACCCTTGTCATCACAAAGCTCCATGCCTTTGTCAGCACAATGCTCCATGAACCTTGTCATCACAATGCTCGATGCGCGTGTCAGCACAATGCTCCATAACCCATGTCATCACAATGCACCATGCACTTGTCATCACAATGCTCCACATCCTTGTCATCAAAATGTTCCATAAACGTTGTCATCACAATGCTCCATGCACTTCTCCTCAAAATGCTTTCTCACCACTAATATCACAATGTTCCATCACTAGTCATCACAATACTCCCTCACCCCTGTCACCAAAATATTCCATGACCCCTGTAATCACAATTCTCCTTGCCCTTGTCATCACAAAGCTCCATGACGCATGTCATCAGAATGCTCTATGGCCTTCTCATCACAATGCTCCATGCCCTTGACATCACAATGCTCCAACACCCCGGTAATCACAATGCTCCATGCCCCTTTTCATCTCAATGCTCCATGAACCTTGTCATCACAATGCACCGTGCCCATCACCATAATATTTCATGCTATTGTCATCAAAATGAAATCAAAATGCTAAATGACCTCTGTCATCACAATGCACCAAACCCTTCTGATCACAATGTTCCATAACACTTGTCATCACAATGCCCCATGACGCTGGTCATCACAATTATCCAAGGTCTTCTCATCACAATGCTCCATGATCTTTGTCATCACAATGCTCAATACACTTATCATCACAATGCTCCCTGACAGTTGTCATCAGAATGCTCCTTGAACCCTGTCATGACAAGTCTCCATGCATTTTTCATCACAATGATCCATTCCATTTTCATCACAATGCTCCAAGACCCCTGTAATCACAATGCTCCACGTCCTTGTCATCACAATGCTCCATGAAATTTTCATCACAATGCTCTTTGTCCCTTGTCTTCACAATGCTCCATGCCTTTGTCAGCACAATGCTCCATGACACTTGTCATCAAAATGCTCCATGCGATTGTCAGCACAATGCTCCATGACACATGTCATCACAATGTGCCATGCTCTTTTCATCACAATGCTCCACATCCTTTTCATCGCTATGCTCCATAAAACTTGTCATCACAATGTTCCATGCACTTCTCATCAAAATGCTCTCTCACCACATATATCACAATGTTCCATCACTAGTCATCACAATACTCGCTCACCCCTGTCATCACAATGTTCCATGACCACTGTCATCACAGTGTTACATGCCCTTATCATCACAATGCTCCATGACCCCTGACATCACAATGTTCCATAACCCCTGTCACAAAATGCTCCATGACACATTTCATCACAATGCTTCATGCCCCATGACATCACAATGTTCCATAACACCTGTCATCAAAATATTCCATTACCCTTTTCATCAAATTGCTCCATGACCCTGTCATCACAATGCTCCCTGCCCTTCTCATCACAATGGACCACGCCCTTGTCATCAAAATGCCCCATGACATTTGTCATCACAAAGCTCCTTGACCCTTGGCACCACAATGCTCCATGCCATTGTCATCACAATGCTCAATGAAATCTCTCATCACATTGCTCCATGCCCTCGTCATCACAATGCTCCATTACACCTGTCATAACAGTGCTCCATGACCCCTGCCATCACAATGTTCCACCTCCTTGTCATCACAAGGCTCCATGACCCTTGTCATTACAATGCTCCAAGACCTCTGTAATCACAATTCTCCATGGCACTTTTCATCTCAATGCGCCATGAACACTGTCATCACAATGCACTATGCCCATCATCATAATGATTCATGCTATTCTCATCACAATGAAGTCAAAATGCTCCATGTCCTCTGTCATCACAATGCTCCAAACCCTTCTGATCACAATGTTCCATAACACTTGTCATCACTTGCCCCATGACGCTCGTCATCACAATTATGCAAGGTCTTCTCATCTTAATGCTCCATGACCTTTGTCACCACAATTCTCAATACGCTTTGCATCACAATGCTCTCTGACACTTGTCATCAGTATCCTCCTTGAACACTGTCATGACAAGGCTCCATGCCTTTTTCATCACAATGATCCATTCGCTTTTCATCACAATGCTCAAAGACCCCAGTTATCACAATATTCCGTGACTCCAGTCATCACAATGCTTCATGACATTTGTCATCACAATGGTCCATGACCACATCACACAAAGCTCTATGACTTTTGTCACCACAATGCTCCATGAAATTTTTATCACAATGCTCCTTGACCCTTGTCATCACAATGCTCGATGCACGTGTCAGCACAATGCTCCATAACCCATGTCATCACAAAGCACCATGCACTTGTCATCACAATGCTCCACATCCTTGTCATCAAAATGCTCCATAAACCTTGTCATCACAATGCTCCATGCACTTCTCCTCAAAATGCCTTCTCACCAATGATATCACAATGTTCCATCACTAGTCATCACAATACTCCCTCACCCCTGTCATCACAATATTCCATGACCCCTGTGATCACAATTCTCCATGCCCTTGTCATCACAATGCCCCGTGACGCTGGTCATCACAATTATCCATGGTCTTCTCATCACAATGCTCCATGATCTTTGTCATCACAATGCTCAATACACTTATCATCACAATGCTCCCTGACAGTTGTCATCAGTATGCTCCTTGAACCCTGTCACGACAAGGTTCCATGCATTTTTCATCACAATGATCCATTCCATTTTCACCACAATGCACCAAGACCCCTGTAATCACAATGCTCCATGTCCTTGTCATCACAAAGCTCCATGACGCATGTCATCAGAATGCTCCATTGCCTTCTTATCACAATGCTCCATGCCCTTGTAATCACATTCCTTCAAAACCCCTGTAATCTCAATGCTCCATGCACCTTTTCATCAGAATGCTCCATGACCCTTTTCATCAAAATGCTCCATGACCCCTGACATCGCAATGTTCCATAACACCTGTCATCAAAATGTTCCATGACACTCTTCATCAATTTGCTCCATGACCCTGTCATCACAATGCTCCCTGCCCTTCTCATCACAATGGACCACGACCTCGTCATCAAAATGCTCCTTGAGCTTTGTCGTCACAAAACTCTATGACCCTTGACATCACAATGCTCCATGCCATTTCATCACAATGCTACATGAAACCTCTCATCATATTGCTCCATGCCCTTGTCACCACAATGCTCCATGACACTTGTCATCACAATGCTCGATACTCTTCTCATCACAATGCTCCATGCGCTTGTCATTACAATCCTCCATGACACATGTATCACAGTGTTCCGTGCCCTAGTCATCACAATGTTCCATGCCGAATCTCATCACAATAATCCATGAAATTTTCAGACCAATGTTCCATGCCCTTGTCATCACAATGCTCCATTCCCCCTGTCATAACAATGCTCCATGACCCATGCCATCACAATGTTCCTCCCCCTTGGCATCCAAGGCTCCGTGACCCTTGTCATCACAATGTTCCAAGACACTTGTAATCACAATGCTCCATGCCTCTGTCATCACAAAGATCCATGACACATGTCATCAGAATGATCCATTGCCTTCTCATCACTATGCTCCATGACCTTGTCATCACAATGCTCCAAGACCCCTGTAATCACAATGCTCCATGCCGCTATTCAACAGAATGCTCCATTAGACTTGTCATCACAAGGCTCCATGGTCTTCTCATCACACTGCTCCAGGACATTGTCATCAAAATGCTCCATTCCCTTGTCATCACAATGCTCCTTGACCACTGTAATCACAATACTCCATGAATATTTTCAGGCCAATGCTCCATGACCGTCTCATCACAATGCTCCATTACCCTTGTCATCACAATGCTCCATGACCCCTCTCACCACAATGCTCCATGACACCTGTCATCACAATGCTCTATGCCCCATGTCATTACAGTGATCCATAACGCTCTTCATCATAATTATCCATGGTCTTTTCATCACAATGCTCCAAGGTCTTGCTATCACAATTCTCCATGCCCTGTTCATCACAGTGCTCCATGTCCCAAGTCATTACAATTCTCCACGTCCTTGTCATCACAATGCTTCGTGACACTTCTCATCACAATGTTACATAATCTTGTCATCACAATTTTCCATGCACTTGTCATCACAATGCTCTATGGCCACTGGCATAGCAAGCTCCATGCCCTTGTCATCACAATGCTTCACGACGTTGTCATCAAAATTTTCAATGGCCCTTGTCATCAGAATGCTCCATGCCATTGTCATCACAATGCTCCATGACATTTGTCATGACAATGTTCCAAGCCCTTTTCATCAAAATGCTCCATTACCTTTGTCATCACAATCCTCCATGACACTTGGTATCACAATGCTCCATACCATTGTCATCACAATGGATAATGACATATGTCATCACAATGCTCCCTGACACCTGTCTTCACAATACTCCATGACCTTGTCATCACAATGTTCCATGCCCTTGTCATCACAATGCGCCATGCCCACTCTCATCACAATAATCCATAATCTTGTCAGAGCAATGCTCCATGACCCCTGTCATCACAATGCTCCGTGACTCCAGTCATCACAATGTTTCATAACCTTTGTCATCACAGTGGTCCATGTCCTCTTCATACAAGGCTCTGTGATCCTTTACACCACAGTGCTCCATGCATATTTCATCACAATGCTCTGTGTCCCTTGTCATCAAAATGCTCCATGCCTTTGTCACCACAATGCTCCATGACCTTGTAATCACAGTGCTCCATGCCCACTGTCATCAAAATAATCCATGAAACTTGTCAGACCAATGTTCCATGCCCCTGTCATCACATTGCTCCATGCACTTGTCATCACAATGCTCCATGACCCCTTTCATCACAATGCTCCGTGACTCCAGTCATCACAATGCTTCATGAACTATCTCATCACTATGGTCCATGCACACGTCACACAAGTCTCTGTGATCTTTTTCACAATGCTAAATGAATATTTCATCACAATGCTCTGTGTCCCTTGTCATCAAAATGCTCCATGCCTTTGTCGGCACAATGCTCCATGATACTTGTCATCAAAATGCTCCATGTGCTTGTCAGCACAATGCTCCATGACCCATGTCATCACAATGCGCCATGCGCTTGGCATCACAATACTCCACATCATTTTCATTGCTATGCTCCAGAACACTTGTCATCACAATGCTCCATGCACTTCTCATCAAAATGCCCTCTCACCACATATGTCACAATGTTACGTCACCAGTCACCACAATACTCCCTCACACCTGTCATCACAGTGTTCCATGACCCCTGTCATCACAGTGCTACATGCCCTTATCATCACAATGCTCCATGACCCCTGATATCACAATGTTCCATAACCCCTCTCACAAAATGCTCCATGACCCATTTCATCACAATGCTTCATGACCCCTGACATCACAATGTTCCATAACCCCTGTCATCAAAATATTCCATGACCCTTTTCATCAAATTGCTCCATGACCCTGTCATCACAATGCTCCCTGTCCTTCTCATCTCAATGCACCATGCCCTTGTCGTCAAAATGCCCCATGACCTTTGTCATCACACAGTTCCATGACCCTTGGCATCACAATGCTCCATGCCATTGGCATCAAAATGCTCAATGAAATCTCTCATCACATTGCTCCATGCCTTTGTCATCACAATGCTCCATGAAACCTGTCATAACAGTGCTCCATGACCCCTGCCATCACAATGATCCACGGCCTTGTCATCACATGGCTCCATGACCCTTGTCAACACAATGCACCAAGACCTCTGTAATCACAATTCTCCATGCCACTTTTCATCTCAATGCTCCATGAACACTGTCATCACAATGCACCATGCCCATCACCATAATGATTCATGCTATTGTCATCACAATGAAATTAATATGCTCCATGACCTCTGTCATCACAATGCTCCAAACCCTTCTGATCACAATGTTCCATAACACTTGTCATCACATGCCCCATGACGCTCTTCATCACAATTATGCTAGGTCTTCTCATCACAATGCTCCATGACCTTTGTCACCACAATGCTCGCTGACACTTGTCATCCGTATGCTCCTTGAACACTGTCATGACAAGGCTCCATGCCTTTTTCATCACAATGATCCATTCCATTTTCATTACAATGCTCCAGGACCACTGTTACCACAAAGCTCCGTGACTGCAGTCATCACAATGCTTCATGACATTTGTCATCACAATGGTCCATGAACTCGTCACACAAAGCTCTGTGACATTTGTCATCACAATGCTCAATGATACTTTTATCACAATGCTCTGTGACCCTTGTCATCACAAAGCTCCATGCCTTTGTCAGCACAATGCTCCATGAACCTTGTCATCACAATGCTCGATGCGCGTGTCAGCACAATGCTCCATAACCCATGTCATCACAATGCACCATGCACTTGTCATCACAATGCTCCACATCCTTGTCATCAAAATGTTCCATAAACGTTGTCATCACAATGCTCCATGCACTTCTCCTCAAAATGCTTTCTCACCACTAATATCACAATGTTCCATCACTAGTCATCACAATACTCCCTCACCCCTGTCACCAAAATATTCCATGACCCCTGTAATCACAATTCTCCTTGCCCTTGTCATCACAAAGCTCCATGACGCATGTCATCAGAATGCTCTATGGCCTTCTCATCACAATGCTCCATGCCCTTGACATCACAATGCTCCAACACCCCGGTAATCACAATGCTCCATGCCCCTTTTCATCTCAATGCTCCATGAACCTTGTCATCACAATGCACCGTGCCCATCACCATAATATTTCATGCTATTGTCATCAAAATGAAATCAAAATGCTAAATGACCTCTGTCATCACAATGCACCAAACCCTTCTGATCACAATGTTCCATAACACTTGTCATCACAATGCCCCATGACGCTGGTCATCACAATTATCCAAGGTCTTCTCATCACAATGCTCCATGATCTTTGTCATCACAATGCTCAATACACTTATCATCACAATGCTCCCTGACAGTTGTCATCAGAATGCTCCTTGAACCCTGTCATGACAAGTCTCCATGCATTTTTCATCACAATGATCCATTCCATTTTCATCACAATGCTCCAAGACCCCTGTAATCACAATGCTCCACGTCCTTGTCATCACAATGCTCCATGAAATTTTCATCACAATGCTCTTTGTCCCTTGTCTTCACAATGCTCCATGCCTTTGTCAGCACAATGCTCCATGACACTTGTCATCAAAATGCTCCATGCGATTGTCAGCACAATGCTCCATGACACATGTCATCACAATGTGCCATGCTCTTTTCATCACAATGCTCCACATCCTTTTCATCGCTATGCTCCATAAAACTTGTCATCACAATGTTCCATGCACTTCTCATCAAAATGCTCTCTCACCACATATATCACAATGTTCCATCACTAGTCATCACAATACTCGCTCACCCCTGTCATCACAATGTTCCATGACCACTGTCATCACAGTGTTACATGCCCTTATCATCACAATGCTCCATGACCCCTGACATCACAATGTTCCATAACCCCTGTCACAAAATGCTCCATGACACATTTCATCACAATGCTTCATGCCCCATGACATCACAATGTTCCATAACACCTGTCATCAAAATATTCCATTACCCTTTTCATCAAATTGCTCCATGACCCTGTCATCACAATGCTCCCTGCCCTTCTCATCACAATGGACCACGCCCTTGTCATCAAAATGCCCCATGACATTTGTCATCACAAAGCTCCTTGACCCTTGGCACCACAATGCTCCATGCCATTGTCATCACAATGCTCAATGAAATCTCTCATCACATTGCTCCATGCCCTCGTCATCACAATGCTCCATTACACCTGTCATAACAGTGCTCCATGACCCCTGCCATCACAATGTTCCACCTCCTTGTCATCACAAGGCTCCATGACCCTTGTCATTACAATGCTCCAAGACCTCTGTAATCACAATTCTCCATGGCACTTTTCATCTCAATGCGCCATGAACACTGTCATCACAATGCACTATGCCCATCATCATAATGATTCATGCTATTCTCATCACAATGAAGTCAAAATGCTCCATGTCCTCTGTCATCACAATGCTCCAAACCCTTCTGATCACAATGTTCCATAACACTTGTCATCACTTGCCCCATGACGCTCGTCATCACAATTATGCAAGGTCTTCTCATCTTAATGCTCCATGACCTTTGTCACCACAATTCTCAATACGCTTTGCATCACAATGCTCTCTGACACTTGTCATCAGTATCCTCCTTGAACACTGTCATGACAAGGCTCCATGCCTTTTTCATCACAATGATCCATTCGCTTTTCATCACAATGCTCAAAGACCCCAGTTATCACAATATTCCGTGACTCCAGTCATCACAATGCTTCATGACATTTGTCATCACAATGGTCCATGACCACATCACACAAAGCTCTATGACTTTTGTCACCACAATGCTCCATGAAATTTTTATCACAATGCTCCTTGACCCTTGTCATCACAATGCTCGATGCACGTGTCAGCACAATGCTCCATAACCCATGTCATCACAAAGCACCATGCACTTGTCATCACAATGCTCCACATCCTTGTCATCAAAATGCTCCATAAACCTTGTCATCACAATGCTCCATGCACTTCTCCTCAAAATGCCTTCTCACCAATGATATCACAATGTTCCATCACTAGTCATCACAATACTCCCTCACCCCTGTCATCACAATATTCCATGACCCCTGTGATCACAATTCTCCATGCCCTTGTCATCACAATGCCCCATGACGCTGGTCATCACAATTATCCATGGTCTTCTCATCACAATGCTCCATGATCTTTGTCATCACAATGCTCAATACACTTATCATCACAATGCTCCCTGACAGTTGTCATCAGTATGCTCCTTGAACCCTGTCACGACAAGGTTCCATGCATTTTTCATCACAATGATCCATTCCATTTTCACCACAATGCACCAAGACCCCTGTAATCACAATGCTCCATGTCCTTGTCATCACAAAGCTCCATGACGCATGTCATCAGAATGCTCCATTGCCTTCTTATCACAATGCTCCATGCCCTTGTAATCACATTCCTTCAAAACCCCTGTAATCTCAATGCTCCATGCACCTTTTCATCAGAATGCTCCATGACCCTTTTCATCAAAATGCTCCATGACCCCTGACATCGCAATGTTCCATAACACCTGTCATCAAAATGTTCCATGACACTCTTCATCAATTTGCTCCATGACCCTGTCATCACAATGCTCCCTGCCCTTCTCATCACAATGGACCACGACCTCGTCATCAAAATGCTCCTTGAGCTTTGTCGTCACAAAACTCTATGACCCTTGACATCACAATGCTCCATGCCATTTCATCACAATGCTACATGAAACCTCTCATCATATTGCTCCATGCCCTTGTCACCACAATGCTCCATGACACTTGTCATCACAATGCTCGATACTCTTCTCATCACAATGCTCCATGCGCTTGTCATTACAATCCTCCATGACACATGTATCACAGTGTTCCGTGCCCTAGTCATCACAATGTTCCATGCCGAATCTCATCACAATAATCCATGAAATTTTCAGACCAATGTTCCATGCCCTTGTCATCACAATGCTCCATTCCCCCTGTCATAACAATGCTCCATGACCCATGCCATCACAATGTTCCTCCCCCTTGGCATCCAAGGCTCCGTGACCCTTGTCATCACAATGTTCCAAGACACTTGTAATCACAATGCTCCATGCCTCTGTCATCACAAAGATCCATGACACATGTCATCAGAATGATCCATTGCCTTCTCATCACTATGCTCCATGACCTTGTCATCACAATGCTCCAAGACCCCTGTAATCACAATGCTCCATGCCGCTATTCAACAGAATGCTCCATTAGACTTGTCATCACAAGGCTCCATGGTCTTCTCATCACACTGCTCCAGGACATTGTCATCAAAATGCTCCATTCCCTTGTCATCACAATGCTCCTTGACCACTGTAATCACAATACTCCATGAATATTTTCAGGCCAATGCTCCATGACCGTCTCATCACAATGCTCCATTACCCTTGTCATCACAATGCTCCATGACCCCTCTCACCACAATGCTCCATGACACCTGTCATCACAATGCTCTATGCCCCATGTCATTACAGTGATCCATAACGCTCTTCATCATAATTATCCATGGTCTTTTCATCACAATGCTCCAAGGTCTTGCTATCACAATTCTCCATGCCCTGTTCATCACAGTGCTCCATGTCCCAAGTCATTACAATTCTCCACGTCCTTGTCATCACAATGCTTCGTGACACTTCTCATCACAATGTTACATAATCTTGTCATCACAATTTTCCATGCACTTGTCATCACAATGCTCTATGGCCACTGGCATAGCAAGCTCCATGCCCTTGTCATCACAATGCTTCACGACGTTGTCATCAAAATTTTCAATGGCCCTTGTCATCAGAATGCTCCATGCCATTGTCATCACAATGCTCCATGACATTTGTCATGACAATGTTCCAAGCCCTTTTCATCAAAATGCTCCATTACCTTTGTCATCACAATCCTCCATGACACTTGGTATCACAATGCTCCATACCATTGTCATCACAATGGATAATGACATATGTCATCACAATGCTCCCTGACACCTGTCTTCACAATACTCCATGACCTTGTCATCACAATGTTCCATGCCCTTGTCATCACAATGCGCCATGCCCACTCTCATCACAATAATCCATAATCTTGTCAGAGCAATGCTCCATGACCCCTGTCATCACAATGCTCCGTGACTCCAGTCATCACAATGTTTCATAACCTTTGTCATCACAGTGGTCCATGTCCTCTTCATACAAGGCTCTGTGATCCTTTACACCACAGTGCTCCATGCATATTTCATCACAATGCTCTGTGTCCCTTGTCATCAAAATGCTCCATGCCTTTGTCACCACAATGCTCCATGACCTTGTAATCACAGTGCTCCATGCCCACTGTCATCAAAATAATCCATGAAACTTGTCAGACCAATGTTCCATGCCCCTGTCATCACATTGCTCCATGCACTTGTCATCACAATGCTCCATGACCCCTTTCATCACAATGCTCCGTGACTCCAGTCATCACAATGCTTCATGAACTATCTCATCACTATGGTCCATGCACACGTCACACAAGTCTCTGTGATCTTTTTCACCACAATGCTAAATGAATATTTCATCACAATGCTCTGTGTCCCTTGTCATCAAAATGCTCCATGCCTTTGTCGGCACAATGCTCCATGATACTTGTCATCAAAATGCTCCATGTGCTTGTCAGCACAATGCTCCATGACCCATGTCATCACAATGCGCCATGCGCTTGGCATCACAATACTCCACATCATTTTCATTGCTATGCTCCAGAACACTTGTCATCACAATGCTCCATGCACTTCTCATCAAAATGCCCTCTCACCACATATGTCACAATGTTACGTCACCAGTCACCACAATACTCCCTCACACCTGTCATCACAGTGTTCCATGACCCCTGTCATCACAGTGCTACATGCCCTTATCATCACAATGCTCCATGACCCCTGATATCACAATGTTCCATAACCCCTCTCACAAAATGCTCCATGACCCATTTCATCACAATGCTTCATGACCCCTGACATCACAATGTTCCATAACCCCTGTCATCAAAATATTCCATGACCCTTTTCATCAAATTGCTCCATGACCCTGTCATCACAATGCTCCCTGTCCTTCTCATCTCAATGCACCATGCCCTTGTCGTCAAAATGCCCCATGACCTTTGTCATCACACAGTTCCATGACCCTTGGCATCACAATGCTCCATGCCATTGGCATCAAAATGCTCAATGAAATCTCTCATCACATTGCTCCATGCCTTTGTCATCACAATGCTCCATTAAACCTGTCATAACAGTGCTCCATGACCCCTGCCATCACAATGATCCACGGCCTTGTCATCACATGGCTCCATGACCCTTGTCAACACAATGCACCAAGACCTCTGTAATCACAATTCTCCATGCCACTTTTCATCTCAATGCTCCATGAACACTCTCATCACAATGCACCATGCCCATCACCATAATGATTCATGCTATTGTCATCACAATGAAATTAATATGCTCCATGACCTCTGTCATCACAATGCTCCAAACCCTTCTGATCACAATGTTCCATAACACTTGTCATCACATGCCCCATGACGCTCTTCATCACAATTATGCTAGGTCTTCTCATCACAATGCTCCATGACCTTTGTCACCACAATGCTCGCTGACACTTGTCATCCGTATGCTCCTTGAACACTGTCATGACAAGGCTCCATGCCTTTTTCATCACAATGATCCATTCCATTTTCATTACAATGCTCCAGGACCACTGTTACCACAAAGCTCCGTGACTGCAGTCATCACAATGCTTCATGACATTTGTCATCACAATGGTCCATGAACTCGTCACACAAAGCTCTGTGACATTTGTCATCACAATGCTCAATGATACTTTTATCACAATGCTCTGTGACCCTTGTCATCACAAAGCTCCATGCCTTTGTCAGCACAATGCTCCATGAACCTTGTCATCACAATGCTCGATGCGCGTGTCAGCACAATGCTCCATAACCCATGTCATCACAATGCACCATGCACTTGTCATCACAATGCTCCACATCCTTGTCATCAAAATGTTCCATAAACGTTGTCATCACAATGCTCCATGCACTTCTCCTCAAAATGCTTTCTCACCACTAATATCACAATGTTCCATCACTAGTCATCACAATACTCCCTCACCCCTGTCACCAAAATATTCCATGACCCCTGTAATCACAATTCTCCTTGCCCTTGTCATCACAAAGCTCCATGACGCATGTCATCAGAATGCTCTATGGCCTTCTCATCACAATGCTCCATGCCCTTGACATCACAATGC
Organism: Hyperoodon ampullatus; assembly: GCF_949752795.1. NCBI lineage: Eukaryota > Metazoa > Chordata > Mammalia > Artiodactyla > Ziphiidae > Hyperoodon > Hyperoodon ampullatus. Next base: position 363,700 of record NW_027640374.1, on the reverse strand, counting down.
TCCAACACCCCGGTAATCACAATGCTCCATGCCCCTTTTCATCTCAATGCTCCATGAACCTTGTCATCACAATGCACCGTGCCCATCACCATAATATTTCATGCTATTGTCATCAAAATGAAATCAAAATGCTCAATGACCTCTGTCATCACAATGCACCAAACCCTTCTGATCACAATGTTCCATAACACTTGTCATCACAATGCCCCATGACGCTGGTCATCACAATTATCCAAGGTCTTCTCATCACAATGCTCCATGATCTTTGTCATCACAATGCTCAATACACTTATCATCACAATGCTCCCTGACAGTTGTCATCAGAATGCTCCTTGAACCCTGTCATGACAAGTCTCCATGCATTTTTCATCACAATGATCCATTCCATTTTCATCACAATGCTCCAAGACCCCTGTAATCACAATGCTCCACGTCCTTGTCATCACAATGCTCCATGAAATTTTCATCACAATGCTCTTTGTCCCTTGTCTTCACAATGCTCCATGCCTTTGTCAGCACAATGCTCCATGACACTTGTCATCAAAATGCTCCATGCGATTGTCAGCACAATGCTCCATGACACATGTCATCACAATGTGCCATGCTCTTTTCATCACAATGCTCCACATCCTTTTCATCGCTATGCTCCATAAAACTTGTCATCACAATGTTCCATGCACTTCTCATCAAAATGCTCTCTCACCACATATATCACAATGTTCCATCACTAGTCATCACAATACTCGCTCACCCCTGTCATCACAATGTTCCATGACCACTGTCATCACAGTGTTACATGCCCTTATCATCACAATGCTCCATGACCCCTGACATCACAATGTTCCATAACCCCTGTCACAAAATGCTCCATGACACATTTCATCACAATGCTTCATGCCCCATGACATCACAATGTTCCATAACACCTGTCATCAAAATATTCCATTACCCTTTTCATCAAATTGCTCCATGACCCTGTCATCACAATGCTCCCTGCCCTTCTCATCACAATGGACCACGCCCTTGTCATCAAAATGCCCCATGACATTTGTCATCACAAAGCTCCTTGACCCTTGGCACCACAATGCTCCATGCCATTGTCATCACAATGCTCAATGAAATCTCTCATCACATTGCTCCATGCCCTCGTCATCACAATGCTCCATTACACCTGTCATAACAGTGCTCCATGACCCCTGCCATCACAATGTTCCACCTCCTTGTCATCACAAGGCTCCATGACCCTTGTCATTACAATGCTCCAAGACCTCTGTAATCACAATTCTCCATGGCACTTTTCATCTCAATGCGCCATGAACACTGTCATCACAATGCACTATGCCCATCATCATAATGATTCATGCTATTCTCATCACAATGAAGTCAAAATGCTCCATGTCCTCTGTCATCACAATGCTCCAAACCCTTCTGATCACAATGTTCCATAACACTTGTCATCACTTGCCCCATGACGCTCGTCATCACAATTATGCAAGGTCTTCTCATCTTAATGCTCCATGACCTCTGTCACCACAATTCTCAATACGCTTTGCATCACAATGCTCTCTGACACTTGTCATCAGTATCCTCCTTGAACACTGTCATGACAAGGCTCCATGCCTTTTTCATCACAATGATCCATTCGCTTTTCATCACAATGCTCAAAGACCCCAGTTATCACAATATTCCGTGACTCCAGTCATCACAATGCTTCATGACATTTGTCATCACAATGGTCCATGACCACATCACACAAAGCTCTATGACTTTTGTCACCACAATGCTCCATGAAATTTTTATCACAATGCTCCTTGACCCTTGTCATCACAATGCTCGATGCACGTGTCAGCACAATGCTCCATAACCCATGTCATCACAAAGCACCATGCACTTGTCATCACAATGCTCCACATCCTTGTCATCAAAATGCTCCATAAACCTTGTCATCACAATGCTCCATGCACTTCTCCTCAAAATGCCTTCTCACCAATGATATCACAATGTTCCATCACTAGTCATCACAATACTCCCTCACCCCTGTCATCACAATATTCCATGACCCCTGTGATCACAATTCTCCATGCCCTTGTCATCACAATGCCCCGTGACGCTGGTCATCACAATTATCCATGGTCTTCTCATCACAATGCTCCATGATCTTTGTCATCACAATGCTCAATACACTTATCATCACAATGCTCCCTGACAGTTGTCATCAGTATGCTCCTTGAACCCTGTCACGACAAGGTTCCATGCATTTTTCATCACAATGATCCATTCCATTTTCACCACAATGCACCAAGACCCCTGTAATCACAATGCTCCATGTCCTTGTCATCACAAAGCTCCATGACGCATGTCATCAGAATGCTCCATTGCCTTCTTATCACAATGCTCCATGCCCTTGTAATCACATTCCTTCAAAACCCCTGTAATCTCAATGCTCCATGCACCTTTTCATCAGAATGCTCCATGACCCTTTTCATCAAAATGCTCCATGACCCCTGACATCGCAATGTTCCATAACACCTGTCATCAAAATGTTCCATGACACTCTTCATCAATTTGCTCCATGACCCTGTCATCACAATGCTCCCTGCCCTTCTCATCACAATGGACCACGACCTCGTCATCAAAATGCTCCTTGAGCTTTGTCGTCACAAAACTCTATGACCCTTGACATCACAATGCTCCATGCCATTTCATCACAATGCTACATGAAACCTCTCATCATATTGCTCCATGCCCTTGTCACCACAATGCTCCATGACACTTGTCATCACAATGCTCGATACTCTTCTCATCACAATGCTCCATGCGCTTGTCATTACAATCCTCCATGACACATGTATCACAGTGTTCCGTGCCCTAGTCATCACAATGTTCCATGCCGAATCTCATCACAATACTCCATGAAATTTTCAGACCAATGTTCCATGCCCTTGTCATCACAATGCTCCATTCCCCCTGTCATAACAATGCTCCATGACCCATGCCATCACAATGTTCCTCCCCCTTGGCATCCAAGGCTCCGTGACCCTTGTCATCACAATGTTCCAAGACACTTGTAATCACAATGCTCCATGCCTCTGTCATCACAAAGATCCATGACACATGTCATCAGAATGATCCATTGCCTTCTCATCACTATGCTCCATGACCTTGTCATCACAATGCTCCAAGACCCCTGTAATCACAATGCTCCATGCCGCTATTCAACAGAATGCTCCATTAGACTTGTCATCACAAGGCTCCATGGTCTTCTCATCACACTGCTCCAGGACATTGTCATCAAAATGCTCCATTCCCTTGTCATCACAATGCTCCTTGACCACTGTAATCACAATACTCCATGAATATTTTCAGGCCAATGCTCCATGACCGTCTCATCACAATGCTCCATTACCCTTGTCATCACAATGCTCCATGACCCCTCTCACCACAATGCTCCATGACACCTGTCATCACAATGCTCTATGCCCCATGTCATTACAGTGATCCATAACGCTCTTCATCATAATTATCCATGGTCTTTTCATCACAATGCTCCAAGGTCTTGCTATCACAATTCTCCATGCCCTGTTCATCACAGTGCTCCATGTCCCAAGTCATTACAATTCTCCACGTCCTTGTCATCACAATGCTTCGTGACACTTCTCATCACAATGTTACATAATCTTGTCATCACAATTTTCCATGCACTTGTCATCACAATGCTCTATGGCCACTGGCATAGCAAGCTCCATGCCCTTGTCATCACAATGCTTCACGACGTTGTCATCAAAATTTTCAATGGCCCTTGTCATCAGAATGCTCCATGCCATTGTCATCACAATGCTCCATGACATTTGTCATGACAATGTTCCAAGCCCTTTTCATCAAAATGCTCCATTACCTTTGTCATCACAATCCTCCATGACACTTGGTATCACAATGCTCCATACCATTGTCATCACAATGGATAATGACATATGTCATCACAATGCTCCCTGACACCTGTCTTCACAATACTCCATGACCTTGTCATCACAATGTTCCATGCCCTTGTCATCACAATGCGCCATGCCCACTCTCATCACAATAATCCATAATCTTGTCAGAGCAATGCTCCATGACCCCTGTCATCACAATGCTCCGTGACTCCAGTCATCACAATGTTTCATAACCTTTGTCATCACAGTGGTCCATGTCCTCTTCATACAAGGCTCTGTGATCCTTTACACCACAGTGCTCCATGCATATTTCATCACAATGCTCTGTGTCCCTTGTCATCAAAATGCTCCATGCCTTTGTCACCACAATGCTCCATGACCTTGTAATCACAGTGCTCCATGCCCACTGTCATCAAAATAATCCATGAAACTTGTCAGACCAATGTTCCATGCCCCTGTCATCACATTGCTCCATGCACTTGTCATCACAATGCTCCATGACCCCTTTCATCACAATGCTCCGTGACTCCAGTCATCACAATGCTTCATGAACTATCTCATCACTATGGTCCATGCAGACGTCACACAAGTCTCTGTGATCTTTTTCACCACAATGCTAAATGAATATTTCATCACAATGCTCTGTGTCCCTTGTCATCAAGATGCTCCATGACTTTGTCGGCACAATGCTCCATGATACTTGTCATCAAAATGCTCCATGTGCTTGTCAGCACAATGCTCCATGACCCATGTCATCACAATGCGCCATGCGCTTGGCATCACAAAACTCCACATCATTTTCATTGCTATGCTCCAGAACACTTGTCATCACAATGCTCCATGCACTTCTCATCAAAATGCTCTCTCACCGCATATATCACAATGTTACGTCACTAGTCATCACAATACTCCCTCACCCCTGTCATCACAGTGTTCCATGACCCCTGTCATCACAGTGCTACATGCCCTTATCATCACAATGCTCCATGACACCTGACATCACAATGTTCCATAACCCCTGTCACAAAATGCTCCATGACCCATTTCATCACAATGCTTCATGACCCCTGACATCACAATGTTCCATAACCCCTGTCATCAAAATATTCCATGACACTTTTCATCAAATTTCTCCATGACCCTGTCATCACAATGCTCCCTGTCCTTCTCAACGCAATGCACCATGCCCTTGTCGTCAAAATGCCCCATGACTTTTGTCATCACAAAGCTCCATGACACTTGGCCTCACAATGCTCCATGCCATTGTCATCACAATGTTCCATGCCCTTGTCATCACAATGCGCCATGCCCACTCTCATCACAATAATCCATAATCTTGTCAGAGCAATGCTCCATGACCCCTGTCATCACAATGCTCCCTGACTCCAGTCATCACAATGTTTCATGACCTCTGTCATCACAGTGGACCATGTCCTCTTCAAACAAGGCTCTGTGATCCTTTACACCACAGTGCTCCATGAATATTTCATCACAATGCTCTGTGTTCCTTGTCATCAAAATGCTCCATGCCTTTGTCACCACAATGCTCCATGACCTTGTAATCACAATGCTCCATGCCCAGTGTCATCACAATAATCCATGAAACTTGTAAGACCAATGTTCCATGCCCCTGTCATCACATTGCTCCATGCACTTGTCATCACAATGCTCCATGACCCCTTTCATCACAATGCTCCGTGACTCCAGTCATCACAATGCTTCATGAACTATCTTATCACTATGGTCCATGCACACGTCACACAAGTCTCTGTGATCTTTTTCACCACAATGCTCCATGAATATTTCATCACAATGCTCTGTGTCCCTTGTCATCAAAATGCTCCATGCCTTTGTCAGCACAATGCTCCATGATACTTGTCATCAAAATGCTCCATGTGCTTGTCAGCACAATGCTCCATGACCCATGTCATCACAATGCGCCATGCACTTGGCATCACAATACTCCACATCATTTTCATTGCTATGCTCCAGAACACTTGTCATCACAATGCTCCATGCACTTCTCATCAAAATGCTCTCTCACCACATATATCACAATGTTACATCACTAGTCATCACAATACTCCCTCACCCCTGTCAGCACAGTGTTCCATGACCCCTGTCATCACAGTGCTACATGCCCTTATCATCACAATGCTCCATGACCCCTGACATCACAATGTTCCATAACCCCTGTCACAAAATGCTCCATGACCCATTTCATCACAATGCTTCATGACCCCTGACATCACAATGTTCCATAACCCCTGTCATCAAAATATTCCATGACACTTTTCATCAAATTTCTCCATGACCCTGTCATCACAATGCTCCCTGTCCTTCTCATCGCAATGCACCATGCCCTTGTCGTCAAAATGCCCCATGACCTTTGTCATCACAAAGCTCCATGACACTTGGCCTCACAATGCTCCATGCCATTGTCGTCACAATGCTCAATGAAATCTCTCATCACAATGCTCCATGCCCTTGTCGTCACAATGATTCATGACGCATGTCTTCAGAATGCTCCGTGGCCTTCTGATCACAATGCTCCATTCCCTTGTCATCACAGTGCTCCAAGACCCCTGCAATCACAATGCTTCATGCCCCTTGTCATTACAGTGCTCCATGACGCTCGCCATCACAATTATCCGTGAACTTCTCATCACAATGCTCCACGGTCTTGCCATTACAATGCTCCATGCCCTGGTCATCACAATGCTAAATGTCCCATGTCATCAAAATACACCACGTCCTTGTCATCACAATGCTTCATGACACTTCTTATCACAATGTTACATGATCTTGTCATCACAAATCTCCATGCACTTGTCATCGCAATGCTCTATGACCCATGTCATAGCAAGCTCCATGCCCTTGTCATCACAATGCTCCATGACCCTTGTCATTACAATGTCCCAAGCACTTGTCATCAAAATGTTCCATTACCTTTGTTATCACAATCCTCCATGACACTTGGTTTCAGAACGCTCCATGCCATTGTCATCACAATGGACAATGACATATGTCATCACAATGCTCCCTGACACCTCTCTTCACAATACTCCATGACCTTGTCATCACAATGTTCCATGCCCTTGTCATCACAGTGCGCCATGCCCACTGTCATCACAAAGAATCCATGAAACTTGTCTGAACAATGTTCCATGCCCCTGTCATCACAATGCTCCATGACCCCAGTCATCACAATGCTCCATGACCCCAGTCATCACAATGCTTCATGACCTTTGTCATCACAATGGTCCATGCCCTCGTCACACAAGGCTCGGTGACCTTTGTCTCCACAATGTTCCATGTCCTTGTCATCACAATGCTCCATGAGGCATGTCATCAGAATGCTCCATTGCCTTCTCATCAAAATGCTCCTTGCCCTTGTCATCACAATTTTTCAAAACCCCTGTAATCACAATGCTCCATGCAGCTTTTCATCAGAATGCTCCATGACCCTTTTCATCAAAATGCTCCATGACCCCTGATATCACAATGTTCCATAACCCCTGTCATAAAAATGTTCCATGACAATTTTAATCAATTTGTTCCATGACCCTGTCATCACAATGCTCTCTGCCTTTCTCATCAAAATGCACCACGACCTTTTCATCAAAATGCTCTATGACCTTTGTCATCACAAAGCTCCATGACCCTTGGCATGACAATGCTCCATGCCATTTCATCACAATGCTACATGAAACCTCTCATCACATTGCTCCATGCCCTTGTCACCACAATGCTCCATGACGCTTGTCATCACAATGCTCGATACTCTTCTCATCACAATGATCCATGCCCTTTTCATTACAATCCCCCATGACACATGTATCACAGTGTTCCGTGCCCTAGTCATCACAACGCTCCATGCCGAATCTCATCACAATAATCCATGAAATTTTCAGACTAATGTTCCATGCCCTTGTCATCACAATGCTCCATTACCTCTGTCATAAAAATGCTCCATGACCCCTGCCATCACAATGTTCCACGGCCTTGTCATCCAAGGCTCCATGACACTTGTCATCACAGTGCTCCAAGTCCCCTGTAATCACAATGCTCCATGCCCTTGTCATCACAATCCTCCACGACCCCTGTAATCACAATGCTCCATGCCATTGTCATCACAATCCTCCAAGACCCCTGTAATCACAATGCTCCATGCCCCTTGTCATTACAGTGCTCCATGCCCCTTTTTATCTCAATGCTCCATGAACCCTGTCATCACAAGGCACCATGCACATCATCATAATGCTTCATGCTATTGCCATCACAATGAAATCAAAATGCTCCATGACATCTGTCATCACAATGCTAAAAACCCTTGTGATCACAATGTTCCATAACGCTTATCATCACAATGCGCCATGACGCTCGTCATAACAATTATGAATGGTTTAATCATCACAATGCTCCATGACCTTTGTCACCACAATCCTCAATAATCTTATCACCACAATGCTCCCTGACACTTGTCATCAGTATGCTCCATTAACCCTGTCATGAAAAGGATCCATGCCTTTTTCATCACAATGATCCTTTCCCTTTTCATCACAATGCTGCAAGACCCTTGTAATCACAATGCTCCCTGCCCTTGTCATCACAAATCTCCATGACACATGTCATCTGAATGCTCAATGGCATTCTCATCACAATGCTCCATGCCCTTGTCATCACAATGATCCAAGTACACTGTCATCACAATGCTCCGTGACTACAGTCATCACAGTGCTTCATGACATTTGTAATCACAATGTTCCATGACCTCATCACACAAGGCTTTGTGACCTTTGTCACCACAATGCTCCATGAACTATTCATCACAGTGCTCTGTGACCCTTGTCATCACAAAGCTCCATGCCATTGTCAGCACAATGCTCCATGACCGTTGTCAGCACAATTCTCGATGCGTGTGTAAGCACAATGCTCCATAACCCATGTCATCACAATGCTCCCTGCATTTCTCATCACAATGCACCACGCACTTGTTATCAAAATGCTCCATGACTTTGTCATAACAAAGTTCCATGACACTTGGCATCACAATGCTCCATTCCATTGTCATCACAATACTCCATGAACACTCTCATCACATTGCTCCATGTCCTTGTTATCACAAATCTCCATGAGGCTTGTCATCACAACGCTCGATGCCCTTCTCATCACAATGCTACATGTCCTTATCATTACAATCCTGCATGATCTATGTATCACCGTGTTCCGTGCCCTTGTCATAACAATGCTCCATGACACCTGCCATCACAAAGTTCCACAACCTTGTCATCACAAGCCTCCATGAACCTTGTCATCACAATGCTCCAAGACCCCTCTAATCAAATGCTCCATGCCCTTGTCATCACAAAGCTCCATGACGCAAGTCATCAGAATGCTCCACGGCCTTCTCATCACAATGCTCCATGCCCTTGTGATCACAATGCTCCAAGACCACTGTAATCACAGTGCTCCATGCCCCTTTTCATCTCAATGCTCCATGAACCCTGTCATCAAAATGCACCATGCCCATCACCATAATATTTCATGCTATTGTCATCACAATGAAATGAAAATGCTCAATGACCTCTGTCATCACAATGCTCCAAACCCTTCTGATCACAATGTTCCATAACTCTTGTCATCACAATGCCCCATGAGGCTGGTCATCAAAATTATCAATGGTCTTCTCAACACAATGCTCCTTGATCTTTGTCATCACAATTCTCCAAGACACCTGTAATCACAATGCTCCATGCCTTTGTCATCACAAAGCTCCATGACGCATGTCTTCAGAATGCCCCTTCAGCTTCTCATCACAATGCTCCATGACCTGGTCATCGCAATGCTCCAAGACACCTGTAATCACAATGCTCCATGCCCCTTTTCATCTCAATGCTCCATGAACCCTGTCATCAAAATGCACCATGCCCATCACCATAATATTTCATGCTATTGTCATCACAATGAAATCAAAATGCTCCATGACCTCTGTCATCACTATGCTCTAAACACTTGTGAACACAATGTTCCATAACAATTGTCATCACAACGCCACATGACGCTCATCGTCACAATTATCCATGGTATTTTATTCACAATACTCCATGACCTTTGTCATCACAATGCTCAATAAACTTGTCATCACAATGCTCCCTGACAATGGTCGTCAATATGCTCCTTTAAACCTGTCATGACAAGGCTCCATGCATTTTTCATCCCAATAATCCATGCACTTTTCATCACAATACTCCACGACCCCTGTAATCACAATACTCCATGCCCTTGTCATCACAATGCTTAATGAAGCATGTCTTCAAAATGCTCCATTGCCTTCTCATCAACATGCTCCATGCCCTTTTCATCACAATGCTCCATTCCCTTGTCATCAAAATGCTCCATCACCCGTGTCATCACAATACTCCATGAATATTTACAGCCCAATGCTCCATGACCTTCTCTTCACAATGCCCCATGAACCCAGTCATCACTATGCTCCATGACCACTGTCATCACAACGATCCATGAGCCCTGACAACACAATGATCCTGGACTCTTGTCATCAAAATGCTCCATGACACTTGTCATCACAATGATCCATTCCCTTGTCATCACAATGCTCCATAACGCTTGTCATCACAAGGCTCCAAGCCCTTGTCATCAAAATGCTCCATTATATTTGTCATCACATTTCTCCATGACACTTGGCATCACAGTGCTCAATGCCATTGGCATCACAATGGATCATGACATATGTCACCACAATGCTCCCTGACAACTGTCTTCAAAATAATCTATGACCTTGTCATAACAATGCTTTATGCCCTTTTTATCACAATGTGCCATGCCCACTGTCATCACAATAAACCAAGAAATTTATCAGACCAATGCCCCATGAACCCTGTCATCCCAATGCTCCATGACACCTGTAATCAGAATGCTCCATGACGCTTTTCATCACAGAGCTGCGTGACCCCTGTCATCACAATACTCCATGAATATTTTCAGCCCAATGGTCCATGACCTTCTCATCACAATGCTCCAAGATCCCTTTAATCACAATGCTCCATGCCCCTTTTCATCTCAATGCTCCATGAACCCTGTCATCACAATGATCCATGCCCATCATCATAATGCTTCATGCTATTTTCATCACAATGAAATAAAAATGCTCCATGACCTCTGTCATTACAATGTTCCCAACCCTTGTGATCACAATGTTCCATAACAGTTGTCATCACAACGCCCCATTACGCTTGTCATCACAATTATCAATGGTCTTCTCATCACAATGTTCCATGACATTTGTCATCACAATGCTCAATACACTTGTCATCACAATGCTCCATGAGCTTGTCAGCACAATGCTCCCTGACACTTGTCATCAGTATGCTCCTTGAACACTGTCATGACAAGGATCCATGCCTATTTCATCACAATGATCCGTTACCTTTTCATCACAATGCTCCAAGACCACTGTTATCACAATGCTCCGTGACTTCATTCATCACAATGCTTCATGACATTTGTCATCACAATGGTCCATGACCTCGTCACACAAAGCAGCTCTGTGACCTTTGTCACCACAATGCTCCATGAACTTTTAATCACAATGCTCTGTGCACCTTGGCATCACAACGCTCCATGCCTTTGTCAGCACAATGCTCCATGACCCTTGTCATCACTATGCTCCATGAGCTTGTCAGCACACTGCTCCATGACCAATCTCATCACAAGGTGCCATGCACTTGTCAACACAATGCTTCACATCTTTGTCATCACAATGCACCATAAAACTTGTCATCACAATACTCCATGCACTTCTCAAGAAAATGCTCTCTCAACACAGATATCACAATGTTCCATCACTAATCATCACAATACTCCCTAACCCCGTTCATCACAATGTTCCATGACCCCAGTCATCACAATGCTACATGCCCTGATCGTCACAATGTACCACTCCCTTTTCATCAAAATGCTACATGACCTTTGTCATCACAAAGCTCCATGACACTTGGCATCAGAGTGCTCCATGCCATTGTCATAACAATGCTCCATGAAGCCTCTCATCATATTGCTCCATGCTCTTGTCAGCACAAAGCTCCAAGACGCTTGTCATCACAGTGCTCGATGCCCTTCTCATCACAATGCTCCATGACCTTGTCATTACAATCCTCCATGACCCATGTATCAAAGTGTACCTTGCCCTTGTCATCATAATGCTCTATGCACACTCTCATCACAATAATCCATGAAACTTTTCAGACCAATGCTCCATGCCCTTGTCATCACAATGCTCCAATACTCCTGTCATAACAATGCTCCATGACCCCTGCCATCACAAGGTTCCACGGCCTTGTCATCACAAGACTCCATGACACTTGTCATCACAATGCTCCAAGACCCTGTAATCACAATGTTCCATGCCCTTGTCATCACAAAGCTCCATGACGCATGTCATCAGAATGCTTCATGGCCTTCTCATTAACAATGCACCATGCCCTTGTCATCACAATGCTCCATGACCCCTGTCATCACAATGCTCCATGACCACAGTCATCACAACGATCCATCACCCCTGACAACACAATGATCCGGGACTCTTGTCATCAAAATGCTCCATGACCCTTTTCATCACAATGATCCATGCCCTTTTTATCCCAATGCTCCATGACCCCTGTAATCACAATGTTCAGTGATGCTTGTCATCACAGTGCTCCATAACCCTTGTCATCAAAATATTCCATGCATTTGTAAGCAAAATGCTTCATGAACTTGTCATCACAATGCTCCATTCCCATTGTCATCAAAATCCTCGATGAAACTTGGGTTCACATTGCTTGATGCCCTTGTCATCACAATGCGCCATGGTCCTTGAAATGAAAATGATCCATGACCTCTGTCATCAAAATGCTCCATGCCCACTGTCATAGCAATAATCCATGAAACTTGTCAGACCAATGCTCCATGCCCCTGTCATCACAATGCTCCATGCCCTTGTAATCACAATGCTCCATTACCCCTCACATCATAATGTTCCTTGACTCCAGTCATCACAATGCTTTATGACCTTTGTCATCACAATGGTCCATCCCCTCGTCATCACAATGCTCTGTAACACTTGTCATCACAATTCTCCATGACTTTGTCAGCACAATGCTCCATGACCCTTGTCATCACAATGCTCCATGTGCTTCTCAACACAATGCTCCGAGACACATGTCATCACAATGTGCCATGCACTTGTCATCACAATGCTCCACAATCTTGTCATCAAAATAATCCATAAACCTTTTTATCACAATGCTCCATGCACTTCTCATCTAAATGCTCTCTCACCACTGATATCACTATGTTCCATCACTACTCATCACAATACTCCCTCACCCCTGTCATCATAATGTTCCATGAACCCTGTCATCAAAATGCTACATGCCCTTATCATCACAGTGCTCCATGACCACTGACATCACAATGTTCCATGACCCCTGTCATCAAAATGTTCCCTGACCCTTTTCATCAACTTGCTCAATGACCCTGTCATCACAATGCTCCCTGCCCTTCTCATCACAATGCACCACACACTTGTCATCAAAATGCTCCATGACCTTTGTCATCAAAAAGCTCCATGACCCTTGGCATCACAATACTCCATGCCATTGTCATCACAATGCTCCATGAACACTCTCATCACATTGCTCCTTGCCCTTGTCATCACAATGCTCAATGGCCTTTTCATCACAATGCTCCATGCAATTGTCATCATAATACTCCACAAGCTTGTCGTCCGAATGCTCGATGAACCTTGTCATCACAATGCTCCATGACCCCTGTCATCACAATGCTCCATGACACCAGTTATCACAATGCTCCATGCCCCTAGTCACTACAGTGTTCCCTGACCCCCGTCATCACAATTATCCATGGTCTACACATCACAATGCTCCCCGGTCTTGCCATCACAATGCTCCATGCCCTGGTCATCAGTATTCTCCACGTCCTTGTCATCACAATGCTCTTTGACACATCTCATCACAATTTTACATGCTCTTTTCATCAAAATTCTCCATGCCTTGGTCATTGCAATGCTCCGTGACCCCTGTCATAGCAAGCTTCATGCCCTTGTCATCACAATGCTCCATGCCTTTGTCAGCAGAGTGCTCCATGACACTTGTTATCACAATGCTCCATGTGCTTGTTATCAAAATTTTCCACAAACTTGTCATCAGAATGCTCCATAAAACTTGTCATCACAATGCTCCATGTACTTCTCATCAAAATGCTCTCTCACCACTAATATCAAAATGTTCCATCACTAGTCATCACAATACTCCCTCACCCCAGTCATGACACTGTTCCACGGCCTTGTCATCACAAGGTTCCATGACCCTTGTAATCACAATGCTCCAAGACCCATGTAATCACAATGCTCCATGCTATTGTCATCACAAAGTTCCATGAGGCATGTCATCAATCTGCTCCATGGCCTTCTCATCACAATGCTCCATGCCCTTGTCATCACAATGCTCCAAGACAACTGTAATCAAAATGCTCCATGCCACTTTTCACCTCAATGCTCCATGAACTCTGTAATCACAATGAACCAGACCCATCATCATGGAGGCTTATCAATACATAGGTTTTAAGATTCTTACTAGTCAGATATATTCCTCTGCGAGAAATATGGGGTTTTGAGTCCATTTCACTGAGGAAAGTGTAGGTCTTGTGTATTCCATATTTGGTTTCTGGAACGGTACCTGTACTAATATCAAACTCTGGTTTTATGCATCACCCCACCTCTCCTTCCCCCTTAAGAAGGCACAAGAGTGTTTTCTAAATGTGAGACTCTGTTCTCTTTCCTAACTCAGTTCATGTGTAGCCATGTTTACAGGACCTTCATAAGTGATATCTTATGATAAGTTTCTTTTTCTCTGTGACTTATTTCACTTAGAATCATTGTACCTGAATCCACTCATTTTGCTGCTACTGGCCTTATGACATTGATTTCATGGCTGAGGGATATTCCATCGTACGTAAGTAACACAATTTCTTGAACCAATTTTGTCTTTCCTAGGATATTTAAGGTGGACCCAAGTTGAGGTTCTTATAAGCAGTGCAGCACTAAATTTTGTGGTCGTACTGTCTTATTGATTTTCAGTATTCCCAAGGTATATTCCCTAGACTGGAAGTGCCCTTGGCTCTGTTGCTCTGTTGTTTCCTTGTTTTAGGGAAAACAATGCACTCTTCCAGAGAGGCAGTTGGCAAGTTACATCCTGCCCATCATCATAACTAGGCTCCCTGTTCTCCAGGGCCTGTCTTGCTTTCTGGTTCTTACACATTTTGCGGATGTCCCTTTTGACCGGTGGGAAATGATACTCCATTGTAGTTCAGATTTGCGTTGCCCGCTTGCTTGCTTGGCCAAAAAGGACCTACGCGTTTTCTCCTTAATATATTCAGGAGAAAAAACATACGCTCTTGCTGGCCAAGTGCATCATTGTCGAAGTTGTGCCCCTCATCCTGTGCTTTAAAGGCGATTCCAATGTACCTCTTGAAATCTGTTTCCTGCTATTCTGGCTCGCTTTCAATTCCGCCTCGTGGCCTTCCCTCAACAGATTTTCGGACAATTGTTGTCCTTTATTACTCTGCCAGTTTGTGCATTGTTGTGCCCCTGAGCTCCATTTTGCAACTCGTTTATTGTGAGCTGACCGCAAGTCCAAAATTTTGGTTCAGGACCTATACTGGTTCCCGGCGGGTGTCTGAGACTTTGGTTAATTCTTCTTCCTGCCGGAAAATTAGAATGACATGTGCCGTCCAAATGCCTAACAGCTACTCTCTCATTGGTTCTCCCTCTTCCCTTTCATTCTCTACCAAACTGGCCACCTGTGCGAACCAGGAGTTTAAATGGACAGTCTCTCCAAGTTGGGAGATTGATAGTAAAGCAGTTGGAAAGTCAAACCGGAGCACCAGGAGAGGGATTATTAGTTGAGTTTTAGAATCCTTTCGTATTCACAGTGTGTCCATTCTGTAGGTCTCCCGTACCTGTTATAGCTGTAGTAATATTCCCTTCATCCTGGAGAGTTGGGACCCTTGGAATGTGTGCCACACATTATTGCTTTAAAGGGTCTGCATTTGCTCACCGAATCTCACCAATCCTCTCAGTCCCAAGTGTCCAGCCTTATGCCATATCCAGCTGTCGTTTTACATAGGGTCATTCCAGGTTTCATCAGAGCCACTGAAGGAATTGTAAAGAATTTCCCTGTTTTTTGTTTTGTTTTTGAAATTCCTTTTTATAGTGGGTTTGAACTGATTCTCACTGCCATGTTTATGACAGTCTAGACAGTCTTGATTCCCTTATGGAGACATATCAATTCATAGATTTTAAGAATCTTACTAGTCAGATATATTCCTCTGCGGGAAATATGGCGTTTTGAGTCCCTTTCACTGAGGAAAGTGTAGGTCTTGTCTATTCCATATTTGGTTTTTGGAACGGTACCTGTACTATTATCAAACTCTGGTTTTATGCATCACCCCACCTCTCCTTCCCCCTTAAGCAGGCACAAGAATGTTTTCTAAATGTGAGGTTCTGTTCTCTTTCCTAACTCAGTTCATGTGTAGCCATGTTTAGAGGAACTTCATAAGTGATATCTTATGATAAATTTATTTTTCTCTGTGACTTATTTCACTTAGAATCATCGTACCTGAATCCACTCATTTAGCTGCTACAGGCCTTATTACATTGATATCATGGCTGAGGGATATTACATCATATGTAAGTACCACAATTTTTTGAACCATTTTTGTCTTTCCTGGGATATTTAAGGTGTACTCAAGTTGAGGTTCTTGTAAGCCATGCATCCCTAAATTTTGGGGAGGCTCTATCTTATTGATTTTCAGTTTTCACAAGATATATTCCCTAGACTGGAAGTGCACTTGGCTCTGTAGCTCTGTTGTTTACTTGTTTTAGGGAACACAATGCACTCCTCCAGAGAGGCAGTTGGCAATTTACATCCTGCCCATCAGCATAACTAGGCTCCCTGTTATCCATTGCCTGTCTTGCCTTCCTGGCTTTTACACATTTCGCGGATGTTCCTTTTGACCGCTGGGAAATGATACTTCATTGTAGTTCAGATTTGCATTGCCCGCTTGCTTGCTTGGTCAAGAAGGACGTATGTGTTCCCTCCTGATTATATTCAGGAGGAAACGCATACGCCCTTTTTGGGCAAGTGCATCATTGTCGAGTTGTGCCCCTCTTCCTGTGCTTTGAAGGCGATTCCAATGTACCTCTTGAAATCTGTTTCCTGCTATTCTGGATCGCTTTCAAGTGTGCCTCGTTGCCTTCCCTCAACAGATTTTTGGACGATAGTTGCCCTTTAGTACTCTGCCGGTTTGTGAATTGCTGTGCCCCTGAGCTCAATTTTTCAACTCGTTTTTTGTGAACTGACCGCAAGTCCAAAATTTTGGTTCAGGACATCTACAGGTTCCCAGTGGGTGGCTGAGACTTTGATTAATTCTTCTTCCTGGCGGGAAATTAGAGTGACATGTGCCCGTCCAAATGCCTAACAGCTACTCTCTCATTGGTTCTCCCTCTTCCCTTTCATCCTCTGCCAAATTGGCAAACTGTTCGAACCACGAGGTTAAAGGGGCTGTCTCTCCATGTTGGGAGATTGATAGTAAAACAGTTGGAAATTCTATCTGGAGATCCAGGAGAGGGACTATTAGTTGAGTTCTAGAAACCTTTCATATTCACACTGTGTCCATTCTCTAGGTTTCCCGTACATGTTATAACTGTAGTAATATTCCCTTCAACCTGGAGAGTTGGGACCCTTGGAATGTGTGCCACGCATTATTGATATAAAAGGTCTGCATTTGCTCTCCCAATCTCACCAATCCTCTCAGTCCCAAGTGTCCAGACTTATGCCACATCCAGCTGTCGTTGTAGATAGGGTTATTCTAGGTTTCATCAGAGCCCCTGAAGGAATTGTAAAGAATTTCCCTGTTTTTTTTGTTTGTTGTTTTGAAATTCCTTTTTATAGTGGGTTTGGCCTGATTCTCACTGCCATGTTAATGCCAGTCTAGACACACTTGATTCCCTTATGGAGACATATCAATATATAGGTTTTAAGATTATTACTAATCAGATATATTCCTCTGCGGGAAATATGGGGTTTTGAGTCCCTTTCACTGAGGAAGGTGTAGGTCTTGTCTATTCCATATTTGGTTTTTGGCATGGTACCTGTACGAATATCAAACTCTGGTTTTATGCATCACCCCTCCTATCCTTTCCCCTTAACCAGGCATAAGAGTGTTTTCTAAATGAGAGGCTCTTTTCTCTTTCCTAACTCTGTTCATGTGTATCCATGTTTACAGGACCTTCATAAGTGATATCTTATGATAAGTTTCTTTTTCTCTGTGACTTATTTCACTTAGAATCATCGTACCTGAATCCACTCATTTTGCTGCTACTGGTCTTATGACATTGATTTCATGGCTGAGGGATAATCCATCGTATGTAAGTACCAAAATTACTTGAACCAATTTTGTCTTTCCTGGGATATTTAAGGTGTACCCAAGTTGAGCTTCTTGTAAACAGTGCAGCCCTAAATTTTGGGGTGGATCTGTCTCATTGATTTTCAGTTTTCCCAAGGTATATTCCCTAGACTGGAAGTGCCCTTGGCTCTGTAACTCTGTTGTTTATTTGTTTTAGGGAACATATTTCACTCCTCCAGAGAGGCGGTTGTCAATTTACATCCTGACCATCAGCATAACTAGGCTCCCTGTTCTCCAGGGCCTGTCTTGCATTTCTGGTTTTTACACATTTTGCAGATGTCCATTTTGAACGCTGGGAAGTGATACTTCTTTGTACTGCAGAATTTCATTGCCCGCTTGCTTGCTTGGCCAAAAAGGGCGTATGTGTTTCCTCCTGATTATATTCAGGAGGAAACGCATACGCCCTTTTTGGGCAAGTGCATCATGGTCGAAATTGTGCCCCTCTTCCTGTGCTTTAAAGGCGATTCCAATGTACTACTTGAAATCTGTTTCCTGCTATTCTGGCTCGCTTTCAAGTCTGCCTCATTGCCTTCCCTCAACAGATTATTGGACAATAGTTGCCCTTTATTACTCTTCCAATTTGTGAATTGCTGTGACCGTGAGCTCCGTTTTTCAACTCGTTTTTTGTGAGCTTACTGCAAGTCCAAAATTTTGCTTCAGCATCTATACTGGTTCCCGGCAGGTGGCTGAGACTTTGGTTAATTCTTCTTTCTGCCAGGAAATTAGAATGACATGTGCCCATCCAAATGCCTAACAGTTACTCTCTCATTGGTTCTCCATCATTCCTTTCATCCTCTGCCTAATTTGGAACCTGTGAGAACCAGGAATTTAAAGTGGCTGTCACTCCAAGTTGGGAGATTGATAGTAAAGCAGTTGGAAATTCAAACCGAAGCACCAGGAGAGGGACTATTAGTTGAGTTTTAGAAACCTTTCGTTTTCACAGTGTGTCCATTCTCTGTTTCCCGTATATGTTATAGCTGTAATAATATTCCCTTCAACCTGGAGAGTTGGGATCCTTGGAATGTGTGCCACGCATTATTGCTTTAAATGGTCTGCATTTGCTCACCAAATCTCACCAATCCTCTCAGTCCCAGGTGTCCAGCCTTATGCCACATCCATCTGTCATTGTAGATAGGGTCATTCCAGGTTTCATCAGAGCCCCTGAAGGAATTGTAAAGAATTTCCCTGTTTTTTTGTTTTGCTTTTGTAATTCCTTTTTATAGTGGGTTTGAGCTGATTCTCACTGCCATGTTTAAGCCAGCCTAGAGACACTTGATTCCCTTACGGAGACATATAAATACATAGGTTTTAAGATTCTTACTAGTCAGATATATTCCTCTGCGGGAAATATGGGGTTTTGAGTCCCTTTCAATGCGGAAGTTGTAGGTCTTGTCTATTCCGTAGTTGGTTTTTGGAACAGTATCTGTACTAATATCAAACTCTGGTTTTATGCATCACCCCACTACTCCTTCCCCCTTAAGCATTCATAAGAGTGTTTTCTAAATGTGAGTCTCTGTTCTCTTTCCTAACTCAGTTCATGTGTAGCCATGTTTACAGGACCTTCATAAGTGATATCTTATGATAAGTTTCTTTTTCTCTGTGACTTATTTCACTTAGAATCATCGTACCTGAATCCACTCATTTTGCTGCTACTGGCCTCATGACATTGATTGCATGGCTGGGGGATATTCCATCGTCCGTAGGTAATACAATTTCTTAAACCAGTTTTGTCTTTCCTGGGATATTTAAGGTGTACCCAAGTTGAGGTTCTTGTAAGCAGTGCAGACCTAATTTTGGGGTGGCTCTGTCTTATTGATTTTCAGTTTTCCCAAGTTATATTCCCTAGACTGGAAGTGCCCTTTGTTCTGTAGCTCTCTTGTTCACTTGTTTTAGGGAACACAGTGAACTCCTCCACAAGGCAGTTGGTAAATTACATCCCATCCATCAGCATAACTAGGCTCTCTGTTCTCCAGGGCCTGTCTTGCCTTTCAGGTTTTTACACATTTTGCGGATGTCCCTTTTGACCGGTGGGAAGTGATACATTTTGTAGCGCTCATTTGTATTGACTGCTTGCTTGCTTGGCCAAAAAGGGCGTATGTGTTTTCACGTGAATATATTCAGGAGAAAATGCATACACCCTTTTTGGCAAAGTGCATCATTGTCGAAGTTGTGCCCCTCTTCCTGTGCTTTGAAGGCGATTCCAATGTACCTCTTGAAATCTGTTTCCTGCTATTCTGGATCGCTTTCAAGTCTGCCACGTTGCCTTCCCTCAACAGATTTTTGGACGATAGTTGCCCTTTAGTACTCTGCCAGTTTGTGAATTGCTGTGCCCCTGAGCTCAATTTTTCAACTCGTTTTTTGTGAACTGACCGCAAGTCCAAAATTTTGGTTCAGGACATCTACAGGTTCCCAGTGGGTGGCTGAGACTTTGATTAATTCTTCTTCCTGCTGGGAAATTAGAGTGACATGTGCCCGTCCAAATGCCTAACAGCTACTCTCTCATTGGTTCTCCCTCTTCCCTTTCATCCTCTGCCAAATTGGCAAACTGTGCGAACCACGAGGTTAAAGGGGCTGTCTCTCCAAGTTGGGAGATTGTTAGTAAAGCAGTTGGAAATTCTATCTGGAGATCCAGGAGAGGGACTATTAGTTGAGTTCTAGAAACCTTTCATATTCACAGTGTGTCCATTCTCTAGGTTTCCCGTACATGTTATAACTGTAGTAATATTCCCTTCAACCTGGAGAGTTAGGATCCTTGGAATGTGTGCCACGCATTATTGCTTTAAAATGTTTGCATTTGCTCACCCAATCTCACCAATCCTCTCAGTCCCAAGTCTCCAGCCTTATGCCACATCCAGCTGTCATTGTAGATAGGGTCATTATAGGTTTCATCAGAGCCCCTGAAGGAATTGTAAAGCATTTCCCGGTTTTTTTTGTTTGTTTGTTTTTGAAATTCCTTTTTATAGAGGGTTTGGCCTGATTCTCACTGCCATGTTAATGCCAGTCTAGACACACTTGATTCCCTTACGGAGACATATCAATATATAGGTTTTAAGATTATTACTAGTCAGATATATTCCTCTGCGGGAAATATGGGGTTTTCAGTCCCTTTCACTAAGGAAGGTGTAGGTGTTGTCTATTTCATATTTGGTTTTTGGCATGGTACCTGTACGAATATCAAACTCTGGTTTTATGCATCACCCCTCCTCTACTTTCCCCTTAAGCAGGCATAAGCGTGTTTTCTAAATGAGAGGCTCTTTTCTCTTTCCTAACTCTGTTCATGTGTAGCCATGATTACAGGACCTTCATAAGTGATATCTTATGATAAGTTTCTTTTTCTCTGTGACTTATTTCACTTAGAATCATCGTACCTGAATCCACTCATTTTGCTGCTACTGGCCTTATGACATTGACTTCATGGCTGAGGGATAATCCATCATACGTAAGTACCAAAATTTCTTGAACCAATTTTGTCTTTCCTGGGATATTTAAGGTGTACCAAAGTTGAGATTCTTGTAAACAGTGCAGCCCTAAATTTTGGGGTGGCTCTGTCTTATTGATTTTCAGTTTTCCCAAGGTATATTCCCTAGACTGGAAGTGCCCTTGGCTCTGTAACTCTGTTGTTTATTTGTTTTAGGGAACACATTGCACTCCTCCAGAGAGGCGGTTGGCAATTTACATCCTGCCCATCAGCATAACTAGGCTCCCTGTTCTCCAGGGCATGTCTTGCCTTTCTGGTTTGTACACATTTTGCAGATGTCCATTTTGAACGCTGGGAAGTGATACTTCTTTGTACTGCAGAATTTCATTGCCCGAGTGCTTGCTTGGCCAAAAAGGGCGTATGCGTTTCCTCCTGATTATATTCAGGAGGAAACGCATACGCCCTTTTTGGGCAAGTGCATCATGGTCAAAATTGTGCCCCTCTTCCTGTGCTTTAAAGGTGATTCCAATGTACTACTTGAAATCTGTTTCCTGCTATTCTGGCTCGCTTTCAAGTCCGCCTCGTTGCCTTCCCTCAACAGATTTTTGGACAATAGTTGCCCTTTATTACTCTGCCAATTTGTGAATTGCTGTGCCCGTGAGCTCCATTTTCGAACTCGTTTTTTGTGAGCTGACTGCAAGTCCAAAATTTTGCTTCAGCATCTATATTGGTTCCAGGCGGGTGGCTGAGACTTTGGTTAATTCTTCTTTCTGCCAGGAAATTAGAGTGACATGTGCCCGTCCAAATTCCTAACAGCTACTCTCTCATTGGTTCTCCATCTTTCCTTTCATCCTCTGCCTAATTTGCAACCTGTGAGAACCAGGAGTTTAAAGTGGCTGTCTCTCCAATTTGGGAGATTGATAGTAAAGCAGTTGGAAATTCAAACCGAAGCACCAGGAGAGGGACTATTAGTTGAGTTATAGAAACCTTTCATTTTCACAGTGTGTCCATTCTCTATATTTCCTGTATATGTTATAGCTGTAGTAATATTCCCTTCAACCTGGAGAGTTGGGATCCTTGGAATGTGTGCCACGCATTATTGCTTTAAATGGTCTGAATTTGCTGACCCAATCTCACCAATCCTCTCAGCACCAAGTGTCCAGCCTTATGCCACATCCAGCTATCATTGTAGATAGGGTCATTCCATGTTTCATCAGAGCCCCTGAAGGAATTGTAAAGAATTTCCCTGTTTTTTTTTTGTTTTGTTTTTGAAATTCATTTTTGTACTGGGTTTGAGCTGATTATCACTGCCATGTTTATGCAAGTCTAGACACACTTTTTTCCCTTACGAAGAAATATCAATAAATAGGTTTTAAGATTCTTACTAGTCAGATATATTCCTCTGCGGGAAATATTGGGTTTTGAGTCCCTTTCACTGAGGAAGGTATAGGTCTTGTCTATTCCGTAGTTGGTTTTTGGAATGGTACCTGTACTAATATCAAACTCTTGTTTTATGCATCACCCCACCTCGCCTTCCACCTTAAGCAGGCATAAGAGTGTTTTCTAAATGTGAGACTCTGTTCTCTTCCTAACTCAGTTCATGTGTAGCCATGTTTACAGGATCTTCATAAGTGATATCTTATGATGTTTCTTTTTCTGTGTGACTTATTTCACTTAGAATCATCGTACCTTAATCCACTCATTTTGCTGCTACTGGCCTTATGACATTGATTTCATGGCTGAGGGATATTCCATCCTACGTAAGTAACACAATTTCTTGAACCATTTTTGTCTTTCCTGGGATATTTAATGTGTATCCAAGTTGAGTGTCTTTTAAGCAGTGCAGCCCTACATTTTGGTGTGGCTCTGTCTTATTGATTTTCAATATTCCCAAGGTATATTCCCTACACTGGAAGTGCCCTTGGCTCTGTAGCACTGTTGTTTACCTGTTTTAGGGAACACATTGCACTCCTCCAGAGAGGCAGTTGGCAATTTACATCCTGCCCATCAGCATAACTAGGCACCCTGTTCTCTAGGGCATGTCTTGCCTTGCTGCTTTTTACACATTTTGTGGATGTCCCTTTTGACCGGTGGAAAGTGACACTTTTTGTAGTGCAGATTTGCATTGCTCGCTTGCTTCCTTGGCCAAAAAGGGCGTATGTGTTTCCTCCTGAATATATTCAGGAGAAAACGCATACTCCCTTTTTGGCCAAGTGCATCATTGTCGAAGTTGTGACCCTCTTCCTGTGCTTTAAAGGCGATTCCAATGTACCTCTTGAAATCTGTTTCCTGCTCTTCTGGCTCCCTTTCATGTCTGCCTCTTTGCCTTCCGTCAACAGATTTTTGGACGATAGTTGCCCTTTATTACTCTGCCAGTTTGTGAATTTCTGTGCCCCTGAGCTCCATTTTTCAACTCATTTTTTGTGAGCTGACCACAAGTCCAAAATTTTTGTTCAGGACCTATACTGGTTCTCAGCGGGTGGCTGAGACTTTGGTTAATTCTTCTTCCTGCCGGGAAATTAGAGTAACATGTGCCCGTCCAAATGCCTACCAGCTACTCTCTCATTGGTTCTCCCTCTTCCCTTTCATCCTCCGCCAAATTGGCAACCTGTGCGAACCAGGAGTTTAAAGTGGCTGTCTCTCCAATTTGGGAGATTGATAGTAAGCAGTTGGAAAGTCAAACTGGAGCACCAGGAGAGGGACTATTAGTTGAGTTTTGGAATCCTTTAGAATTCACAGTGTGTACATTCTCTACGTTTCCCATACATGTTATAACTGTTGTGATATTCCCTTCTACCTGGAGAGTTGGGACCCATGGAATTGGTGGAATGCATTATTGCTTTAAAGCATCTGCATTTTCTCACCCAATCTCACCAATCCTCTCAGTCCCAAGTGACCAGCCTTATGTCTCATACAGCTGTCGTTTTAGATAGGGTAATTACAGGTTTCATCATAACACCTGAAGGAATTGTGTTAGAATTTCGCTGTTTTTCTTTTGTTTTGTTTTTGAAATTCATTTTTATAATGAGGTTGAGCTGATTTTCACTGACATGTTTATGCCCGTCTAGACAGATTTGATTCCCTTACGGAGACATATTGATACATAGGTTTTAAGATTCTTACTAATCAGGGGCTTCCCTGATGGCTCAGTGCTTGAGAGTCTGCCTGCCGATGCAGGAGACATGGGTTCGTGCCCCGGTCTGGGAAGATCCCACATGCCGCGGAGCGGCTTGGCCCATGAGCCATGGCCATTGAGCCTGGGTGTCCGGAGCCTGTGCTCCACAACGGGAGATTCCACAACAGTGAGAGGCCCACATACCGCAAAAAAAAAAAAAAAAAAAAAAAAAAAAAAGAAGATTCTTACTAATCAGATATATTCCTCTGCGGGGAATTGGGGTGTTGAGTCCCGTTCACTGAGGAAGGAGTAGGTCTTCTCTATTCTGTATTTGGATTATGGAACGGTACCTGTGCTAATATCAAACTCTGGTTTTGTGCATCTTCCCACCTTTCTTTCCCCTAAGCAGCCATAAGTATGTTTTCTAAATGTGAGACTCTGTTCTCTTTCCTAATTCAGTTCAAGTTTAGCCATGTTTACATTTCCTTCATAAGTGATATCTTATGGCAGAATGCTCCATGGCTCTTTTCATCTCAATGCTCCATGATCTTCTCATCACCATGCTCCATGACCCCTGTCATCACAATGCTCCATGCTCCTTGATATCAAAATGATCCATGACCTCTGTCATCACAGTGCTCCAAACCCTTGTGATAACATTGTTCCATAACACTTGTCATCACAACGCTCCATGATGCCTGTCATCACAATACTCCATGCCCTTGTCATCACAATGCTCCATGAACTTTGTCATCACAATGCTCAATACACTTGTCATCACAATGTTCCCTGACGCTTGTCGTCAGAATGCTTCTAGAAACCTGTCATGAAAAGGCTCTATGCCTTTTGCATCACAATGCTCCATGCCCTTTTCATCACAATGCTCCATGCCATTGTCATCACAATACTCCACAAGCTTGTCATCAGAAGGCTCCATGATCCTTGTAATCACAATTCCTCATGACCCCTGTCATCACAATGCTCCATGACACCTGTCATCACAATGCTCCAGGCCCCTTGTCATTACAGTTCTCCATGATGCTCGTCATCACAAAGCTCCACCGTCTTGCCATCACAATGCTCCATGACACTTCAAATCACAATGTTACATGCTCTTGTAATCACATTCTCCATGCACTTGTCATCGCAATGCTCCATGACCCCTGTCATAGCAAGCTCCATGTGCTTTTCATCACAGTGCTTCACGAACTTGTCATCAAAATTCTCAAAAGCCCTTGTCATCACCATGCTCCATGCCATTTTCATCAAATGCTCCATGACCATTGTCATCACAATGCTCCATTACATTTGTCATCACAATCCTCCATGACACTTGTCATCACAATGCTCCATGCCGTTGTCATCACAATGCACCATGACATAGGTCATCACATCACTATGCTCCCTGACACCTGACTTCACAATACTCCATGACCTTTTCTTCATAGTGCACCATGCCCTTGTCATCACAATGTGCAATGCCCACTGTCATCACAATAATCCATGAAATTTTTCAGACCGATGCTCCATGCCCCTGTCATCACAATGCTCCATGCACTTGTCATCACAATGCTCCATGACACCTGTCATCACAGTGATCCGTGACTCCAGTCATCATAATGCTTCAAGACTTTGTCATCACAATGGTCCATGCTCTCATCATCACAAGTCTCTGTGACTTTGTCACCACAATGCTCCATGAACTTTTCATCACAATGCTCTCTGAGCCTTGTCATCACAATGCTCCATGCCCTTGTCATCACAATGCGCCATTCCAACTGTAATCAGAATAATCCATGAAACTTGTCAGAGCAATGCTCCATGCCCCTGTCATGACAATGCTCCATTCCCTTGTCATCACAATGCTCTGTGACTCCAGTCATCACAATGCTTCATGACCTTTGTCATCACAATGGTCCATTCCCTCGTCATCACAAGGCTCTGTGAACTTTGTCACCACAAAGCTCCCCGAACTTTTCATCCCAATGCTCTCTGAGCCTTGTCATCACAATGCTCCGTGCCTTTGTCAGCACAATGCTCCATGAACCTTGTCATCACAATTATCCATGCACTTCTCATCACAATGTTCCATGACCTTTGTCATAACAATGCTCAATACACTTGTCATCACAATGCTCCCTGACACTTGTCATCAGTATGCTCCTTGAACCCTGTCATGACAAGGCTCCATGCCTTTTTCATGATAATGATCCATGCCTTTTCCATCACAATGCTCCAAGACCCCTGTAATCACAGTGCTCCATGCTCTGGTCATCACAAATCTCCATGACGAATGTCATCAAAATGCTCCTTAGACATCTCTCACAATGCTGCATGCCCTTTTCATCACAATGCTCCAAAACCCCTGTAATCACAATGCTCCATGTCCCTTTTCATCAGAATGCTCCATGAGACTTCTCATCCCAAGGCTCCATGGTCTTCTCATCACAATGCTCCAGGACCTTGTCATCACAATGCTCCATGACCCCTTTCATCAGAATACTCCATGAACATTTTCAGCTCAGTGCTCCATGATCTTCTCATCACAATGCTCCATGACCACTGTCATCACTATGCTCCATGCTCCTTGATATTAAAATGATCCATGACCTCTGTCATCACAGTGCTCCAAACCCTTGTGATCACAATGTTCCATAACACTTGTCATCACAGCGCTCCATGATGCCTGTCATCACAATACTCCAAGCCCTTGTCAGCACAATGCTCCATGACGTTTGTCATCACAATTCTCAATACACTTGTCATCACAATGCTCCCTGATTCTTGACGTCAGAATGCTTCTCGAAACCTGTCATGAAAAGGCTCTATGCCTTTTTCATCACAATGCTCCATGCCCTTTTCATCACAATGCTCCATGCCATTGTTATCACAATACTTGACAAGCTTGTCATCAGAATGCTCCATGACACTTGTCATCACAATTCTCCATGACACCTGTCATCTCAATGCTCCAGGCCGCTTGTCATTACAGTTCTCCATGACGATCGTCATCACAATTATCCATGGTCTTCTCATCACAATGCTCCACCGTCTTGCCATAACAATGATCCATGACACTTCAAATCACAATGTTACATGCTCTTGTAATCACATTCTCCATTCACTTGTCATCGCAATGCTCCATGACCCCTGAAATAGCAAGCTCCATGTGCTTTTCATCACAGTGCTTCATGAACTTGTCTTCAAAATTCTCAAAAGCCCTTGTCATCACAATGTTCCATGCCCTTTTCATCACAATGATCCATGACCATTGTCATCAAAATGCTCCATTACATTTGTCATCACAATCCTCCATGACACTTGTCATCACAATGCTCCATGCCGTTGTCATCACAATGCCCCAGGACATAGGTCATCACAATGATCCATGACACCTGACTTCACAATACTCCATGACCTTTTCTTCACAGTGCTCCATGCCCTTGTCATCACAATGTACAATGCCCACTGTCATCACAATAATCCATGAAAATTTTCAGACAAATGCCCCATGCCCTTGTCATCACAAAGCTCCATGACGCATGTCATCAGAATGCTCCATGGCCTTCTCATTCACAATGCTCCATGCCCTTGTCATCACAATGCTCCAAGACACCTGTAATCACAATTCTCCATATCCCTTTTTATCTCAATGATCCATGAACCCTGTCATCACAATGCACCATGCCCATCATCATACTGCTTCATGCTATTGTCATCACAATGAAATCAAAATGCTCCATGTCCCTTGTCATCACAATGCTCCAAACCCTTGTGATCACAATGTTCCATAACACTTGTCATCACAACGCCCCATGACGCTCGTCTTCACAATTATCCATGGTCTTCTCATCACAATGTTCCATGAGCTTTGTCATCACAATGCTCAATACACTTGTCATCACAATGCTCCCAGACTCTTGCCATCAGTATGCTCCTTGAAGACTGTCATGACAAGGCTCCATGCCTTTTTCATTACAATGATCCATGCATGTTTCATCACAATGCTCCAAGACAACTGTAATCACAATGCTCCTTGCCCTGTTCATCACAAAGCTCCATGAAGCATGTCATCAGAATGCTCCTTGGACATCTCTCACAATGCTCCATGCCCTTGTAATCACAATGCTCCAAGAACCCTGTAATCACAATGCTCCATGCCCCATTTCATCAGAATGCTCCATGAGACTTCTCATCACAAGGCTCCATGGTCTTCTCATCAGAGTGCTCCAGGACCTTGTCATCACAATGCTCCATGACGCATTTCATCAGAATACTCCATGAATATTTTCAGCTCAGTGCTCCATGATCTTCTCATTACAATGATCCATGACCCCTGTCATCACAATGCTCCATGCTCCTTGTTATCAAAATGATCCATGACCTCTGTCATCACAGTGCTCCAAACCCTTGTGATCACATTGTTCCATAACACTTGTCATCACAATGCTCCATGATGCCTGTCATCACAATACTCCATGCCCTTGTCAGCACAATGCTCCATGACCTTCGTCATCACAATGCTCAATACACTTGTCATCACAAGGCTCCCTGACACTTGTCGTCAGAATGCTTCTCGAAACCTGTCATGGAAAGGCTCTATGCTTTTTTCATCACAATGCTCCATGCCCTTTTCATCACAATGCTCCATGCCAATGTCATCACAGTACTCCACAAGCTTGTCATCAGAATGCTCCATGACCCTTGTCATCACAATGCTCCATGACCCCTGTCATCACAATGCTCCATGACACCTGTCATCACAATGCTCCATGCCCCTTGTCATTACAGTTCTCCATGACGCTCGTCATCTCAATTATCCATGGTCTTCTCATCACAATGTTCCACCGTCTTGCAATCACAATGCTCCATGACCCTTGAAATCACAATGTTACATGCTCTTGTAATCACATTCTCCATGCACTTGTCATCGCAATGCTCCATGACCCCTGTCATAGCAAGCCTCATGTGCATTTCATCACAGTGCTTCACGAACTTGTCATCAAAATTCTCAAAAGCCCTTGTCATCACAATGCTCCATGCCCTTTTCATCACAATGCTCCATGACCATTGTCATCACAATGCTCCAAGCCCTTGTCATCACAATGCTCCATTACGTTTGTCGTCACAATCCTCCATGACAATTGGCATCACAATTCTCCATGCCATTGTCATCACAATGGAACATGACATATGCCATCAAAATGAACCCTGACACCTGTCTTCACAATACTCCATGACCTTGTCATCACTATGCTCCATGCCCTTGTCATCACAATGTGCCATGCCGACTGTCATCAGAATAATCCATGAAACTTGCCAGACCAATGTTCCATGCCGCTGTCATCACAATGCTCCATTCCCTTGTCATCACAATGTTCTGTGACTCCAGTCATCACAATGCTTCTTGACATTTTTCAGCACAATCGTCCTTGCCCTCGTCATCACAAGGCTCTGTGAACTTTGTCACCACAATTCTCCATGATCTTTTCATCCCAATGCTCTCTGAGCCTTGTCATAACAACGCTCCATTCCTGTGTCAGCACAATGCTCCATGACCCTTTTCATCACAATGCTCCATGTGCTTGTCAGAACAATGCTCCATGACCCATGTCATCACAGTGTGCCATGAACTTGTCATCAAAATGCTCCCCAAACTTGTCATCACAATGCTCCATAAATATTGCAATCACAAAGCTCCATGCACTTCGAATCAAAATGATCTCTCACCACTGATATAGCAATTTTCCATCACTAGTCATCACAATACTCCCTCACCCCTGTCATCACAATGTTACACGCCCTTGTCATCACAAGGCTCCATGACCCTAGTAATCACAATGCTCCATACCCCTTTTCATCTCAATGCTCCATGAACCCTGTCATCACAACGAACCATGCCCATTATCATAATGCTTCATTCTATTGTCATCACAATGAAATCAAAATGCTCCATGATCTCTGTCATCACAATGTTTCAAACCCTTGTGATCACAATGCTCCATAACACTTGTCATCACAATGCTCCATGAGGCTCGTCATCACAATTATCCATGCACTTCTCATCACAATATTCCATGACCTTTGTCATCACAATGCTCCATAAACTTGTCATCACAATGCTCCCTGACACTTGTCGTCAGTATGCTCCTTGAACCCTGTCATGACAAGGCTCCATGCCTTTCTCATCACAATGATCCACGCCCTTTTCATCACAATGCTCCAAGACCCCTGTAATCACAATGCTCCATGCCCCTTTTCATCAGAATGCTCCATGAGACTTCTCATCACAAGGCTCCTTGGTCTTCTCATCAGAGTGCTCCAGGACCTTGTCATCACAATGCTCTATGACCCCATTCATCAGAATACTCCATGAACATTTTCAGCTCAGTGCTCCATGATCTTCTTATCACAATGCTCCATGACCCCTGTCATCACAATGCTCCATGACACCTGTCATCACAATGCTACAGGCCCCTTGTCATTACAGTTCTCCATTACGCTCGTCATCACAATTATCCATGGTCTTCTCATCACAGTGCTCCACCGTCTTGACATCACAATGCTCTATGACACTTCTCATCAAAATGTTCCATGACCTTTGTCATCACAATGCTCAAGACACTTGTCATCACAATGCTCCCTGACTCTTGTCGTCATTATGCTCCTTGAACCCTGGCATGACAAGGCTCCATGCCTTTTTCATCACAATGATCCATGCCCTTTACATCACAATGATCCAAGACCCATGTAATCACAATTCTCCATGCCCTTTTTCATCAGAATGCTCCATGAGACTCGTCAATACATGGCTCCAATGTTTTCTCATCACAGTGCTTCAGTACCTTCCCATCACAATGCTCCATTCCCTTGTCATCACAATGCTCCTTGACCCCTGCCTTCACAATAGAACATGAACATTTTTAGCCCAATGCTCTATGATCTTCTCATCACAATGCTCCATGACCACTGTCATCACAACGCTCCTTGACCTTTGACAACACAATGATCCGGGACTCTTGTCATTAAAATGCTCCATGACACTTATCATCACAATGATCCATGCCCTTGTCATCCTAATGCTCCATGACCCCTGTAATAACAACGTTCTGTGACGCTTGTCATCACAGTGCTCCATGACTCTTGTCATCAAAATGTTCCATGCATTTGTCAGCAAAATGCTTCATGACATTGTCATCACAATGCTCCATTCACTTGTCATCACAATACTTCATTCCCCTTTTCATCAAAATCCTTGATGAAACTTGGGTTCACATTGCTTCATGCCCTTGTCATCACAATGCTCTATGGTCCTTGAAATGAAAATGATACATGACATCTGTCATCA
Source organism: Hyperoodon ampullatus (assembly GCF_949752795.1). NCBI lineage: Eukaryota > Metazoa > Chordata > Mammalia > Artiodactyla > Ziphiidae > Hyperoodon > Hyperoodon ampullatus. The sequence continues at coordinate 331,337 of NW_027640374.1, read as the reverse complement.
CAATGCTCCAAACCCTTGTGATCAGAATGTTCCATAACACTTGTCATCACAACGCTCCATGATGCCTGTTATTACAATGCTGCATGAACGTTTTCATCACAATGCTCAATACACTTGTCAACACAACGCTCCCTGACACTTGTCATCAGAATGCTCCTTGAACCCTGTCTTGAAAAGGCTCCATGCTTTTTTCATCACAATGCTCCATGCCCTTTTCATCACAATGCTCCATGCAAGTGTCATCACAATCCTCCAGAAGCTTGTCATCAGAATGCTCCATGACCCCTGTCATCACAATGATCCATGGCACTTGTCATCAAAATGCTCCATTTCCCTTGTCATTACAGTGCTCCATGACGCTCGTCAACACAATTATCCATGACCTTCTCATCACAATGCTCCACGGTCTTGCGATCACAATGCTCAATACCCTGGTCATCACAGTGCTTCATGTCCCTTGTCATCACAATTCTCCACGTCCTTGTCATCACAATGCCCCTTGACATTTCTCATCACAAAGTTACATGCTATTGTCATCACAATTATACATGCACTTGTCATCACAGTGCTCCATGACACATGTCATAGCAAGTTCCATGTGCTTGTCATCACAATGCTTCATGATGTTGGTATCAAAATTCTCAATGGCCCTAGACATCACAATGCTTAATGCATTTGTCATCACAATGCTCCATGCCTTTTTCATCACAATGATACATGACCATTGTCATCACAATGTTCTATTACATTTGTCATCACAATCCTCCATGACACTTGTCATCACAAAGCTCCTTGCCGTTGTCATCACAATTCACCATGATATAGGTCATCACAATGCTCCGTGAAACCTGACTTCACAATACTCCATGACCTTTTCTTCACAGTGCTCCATGCCCTTGTCATCACAATATGCAATGCCCACTGTCATCACAATAATCCATGACATTTCTCAGACCGATGATCCATGCCCCTGTCATCACAATGCTCCATGCACTTGTCATCACAATGCTCCATGACACCTGTCATCACAATGCTCCGTGACTCCAGTCATCACAATTCTTCAAGACTTTGTCATCAGAATGGTCCATGCCCTCATCATCACAAGTCTCTGTGACCTTTGTCACCACAATGCTCCATGAACTTTTCATCACAATGCACTGTGACCCTTGGCATCACAGTGCTCCATGCCTTTGTCAGCACAATGTTCCATGACACTTGTCATCACAATGCTCCATGAGCTTTGTGGGCACAATGCTCCATGACCGATGTGATCACAATGCGCCATGCAGTTGTCATCACAATGCTCCATAAACATTGTCATCACAATGCTCCATGCACTTCTCATGATAATGCTCTCTCACCACTGATATCACAATGTTCCATCACTAGTCATCACAATACTCCCTCACACCTGTCATCAAAATGTTCCATGACCCCTATCATCACAATGCTACATGCCATTATCATCACAATGCACCACTCCCTTGTCATCAAAATGCTCCATGACATTTGTCATCACAAAGCTCCATGATCCTTGGCATCACAATGCTCCATGCCCTTCTCATCACAATGCTCCATGAGCTTGTCATTACAATCCTCCATGACCCATGTATCACAGTGTTCCGTGTCCTTGTCATCACAAGGCTCCATGCCCACTCTCATCACAATAATCCATGAAAATTTTCAGACAAATGCTCCATGCCCTTGTCATCACAATGCTCCATGACGCATGTCATCAGAATGCTCCATGGCCTTCTCCTTCACAATGCTCCATGCCCTTGTCATCACAATGCTCCAAGACACCTGTAATCACAATGCTCCATGTCCCTTTTCATCTCAATGCTCCATGAACCCTGTCATCACAGTGCACCATGCCCATCATCATAATGCTTCATGCTATTGTCATCACAATGAAATCAAAATGCTCCATGACCTCTGTCATCACAATGCTCCAAACCCTTGTGATCACAATGTTCCATAACACTTGTCATAACAACACCCCATGACACTCGTCATCACAATTATCCATGGTCTTCTCATCACAATTCTCCATAACATTTGTCATCACAATGCTCAATACACTTGTCATCACAATGCTCCCTCACTGTTGCCATCAGTATGTTCCTTGAACACTGTCGTGACAAGGCTCCATGCCTTTTTCATCACAATGATCCATGCCCATTTCATCAGAATGCTCCAAGACCCCTCTAATCACAATGCTCCTTGCCCTGGCCATCACAAAGCTCCATGACGCATGTCATCAGAATGCTCCTTGGACATCTCTCACGATGCTCCAAGCCCTTGTAATCACAATGATCCAAGACCCCTGTAATCACAATGCTCCATGACCCTTTTCATCAGAATGCTCCATGAGACTTCTCATCACAAGGCTCCATGGTCTTCTCATCAGAGTGCTCCAGGGCCTGGTCATCACAATGCTCCATGACCCCTTTCATCTGAATACTCCATGAATATTTTCAGCTCAATGCTCCATGATCTTCTCATCATAATGCTCCATGACCCCTGTCATCACAATGCTCCATGCTCCTTGATATCAAAATGATCCATGACATCTGTCATCACAGTGCTCCAAACACTTGTGATCACATTGTTCCACAGCACTTGTCGTCACAGCACTCGATGATGCCTGTCATCACAATTCTCCATGCCCTTGTCATCACAAGGCTCCATGACCTTTGTCATCACAATGCTCAATACACTTGTCATCACAATGTTCCCTGACACTAGTTGTCAGAATGCTTCTCGAACACTTTCATGAAATGGCTCTATGCCTTTTTCATCACAATGCTCCATGCCCTTTTCATCACAATGCTCCATGCCATTGTCATCACAATACTCCACAAGCTTGTCATCAGAAAGCTCCATGACACTTGTCATCACAATGCTCCATGACACCTGTTATCACAATGCTCCATGACACCTGTCATCACAGTGCTCCATGCCACTTGTCATTACAGTTCTCCATGACGCTCGTCATCACAATTATCCATGGTCTTCTCATCACAATGCTCCACCGTCTTGCCATCACAGTGCTCCATGACACTTCAAATCACAATGTTACATGCTCTTGTCATCACATTCTCCATGCACTTGTCATCACAATGCTCCATGACCCCTGTCATAGCAAGCTCCATGTGGTTTTCATCACAGTGCTTCACGAACATGTCATCAAAATTCTCAAAAGCCCTTGTCATCACAATGCTCCATGCCCTTTTCATCACAATGCTCCATGACCATTGTCATCACAATGCTCCAAGCCCTTGTCATCACAATGCTCCATTACCTTTGTCGTCACAATCCTCCATGACACTTGGCATCACAATTCTCCATGCCATTGTCATCACAATGGAACATGATATATGCCATCACAATGCTCCCTGACACCTGTCTTCACAATACTCCATGACCTTGTCATCACAATGCTCCATGCCCTTGTCATCACAATGCGCCATGCCGACTGTCATCACAATAATCCATGAAACTTGTCAGACCAATACTCCATGCCCCTGTCATCACAATGCTCCATTCCCTTGTCATCACAATGCTCTGTGACTTCAGTCATCAGAATACTTCATGACCTTTGTCATCACAATGGTCCATGCCCTCGTCATCACAAGGCTCTGTGAACTTTGTAACAACAATGCTCCGTGATCTTTTCATTCCAATGCTCTCTGAGCCTTGTCATCACTATGCTACATGCCTTTGTCAGCACAATGCTGCATGACACTTGTCATCACTGTGCTCCATGCGCTTGTCAGCACAATGCTCCATGACCCATGTCATCACAGTGCGCCATGCACTTGTCATCACAATGCTCCCAGAACTTGTCATCACAATGCTCCACAAAAATTGTTATCACAAAGCTCAATGCACTTCGCATCAAAATGCCCTCTCACCACTGATATCACAATTTTCCATCAATAGTCATCACAATACTCCCTCACCCCTGTCATCACAATGTTCAACGGCCTTGTCATCACAATGCTCCATGCCCCTTTTCATCTCAATGCTCCATGAACACTGTCATCACAACGAACCATGACTTAATCATAATGCGTCATGGTAGTTTCATCACAATGAAATCAAAATGCTCCATGACCTCTGTCATCACAATGCTCCAAACCCTTGTGATCACAATGTTCCATAACACTTGTCATCACAATGCCACATGAGGCTCGTCATCACAATTATCCATGGTCTTCTCATCACAATGCTCCATAACATTTGTCATCACAATGCTCAATACATTTGTCATCACAATGCTCCCTGACTCTTGCCATCAGTATGCTCCTTGAGCACTGTCATGACAAGGCTCCATGCCTTTTTCATCACAATGATCCATGCCCATTTCATCACAATGCTCCAAGACCCCTGTAATCACAATGCTCCTTGCCCTGGTCATCACAAAGCTCCATGACGCATATCATCAGAATGCTCCTTGGACATCTCTCACAATGCTCCATGCCCTTGTAATCACAATGCTCCAAGGCCCCCGTAATCACAATGTTCCATGCCCCTTTTCATCAGAATGCTCCATGAGACTTCTCATCACAAGGCTCCATGGTCTTCTGATCAGAGTGCTCCAGGACCTTGTCATCAGAATGCTCTATGTCCCCTTTCATCAGAATACTCCATAAATATTTTCAGCTCAATGCTCCATGAACTTCTCATCACAATGCTCCATGACCCCTGTCATCACAATTCTTCATGCTCCTTGATATCAAAATGATCCATGACCTCTGTCATCACAGTGCTCCAAACCCTTGTGATCACATTGTTCCATAACACTTGTCATCAGAGTACTCGATGATGCCTGTCATCACAATACTCCATGCCTTTGTCATCACAATGCTCCATGACCTTTGTCGTCACAATGCTCAATACACTTGTCATCACAATGTTCCCTGACACTTGTCGTCAGAATGCTTCTCAAACCCTCTATTGAGAAGGCTCTATGCATTTTTCATCACAATGCTCCATGCCCTTTTCATCACAATGCTCCTTGACATTGTCATCTCAATACTCCACAAGCTTGTCATCAGAATGCTCCATGACAGTTGTCATCACAATGATCCATGACCCCTGTCATCACAATGCTCCATGACACCTGTCATCACAATGCTCCATACCCCTTGTCATTACAGTTCTCCATGACGCTCGTCATCACAATGCTCCACCGTCTTGCCATCACAATGCTCCATGACACTTCAAATCACAATGTTACATGCTCTTGTAATCAATTTCTCCTTGCATTTGTCATCGCAATGCTCCATGACCCCTGTCATAGCAAGCTCCATGTGCTTTTCATCACAGTGCTTCACGAACTTGTCATCAGAATTCTCAAAAGCACTTGTCATCACAATGCTCCATGACAATTGTCATCACAATGCTCAAAGCCCTTGTCATCACAATGCTCCATTACCTTTGTCATCACAATCCTCCATGACACTTGTCATCACAATGCTCCATGCCATTGTCATCACAATGCACCATGACATTGGTCAACACAATGCTCCCTGATACCTGACTTCACAACAATCCATTACCTTTTCTTCACAGTGCTCCATGCCCTTGTCATCACAATACACAATGCCCACTGTCATCACAATAATCCATGAAATTTTTCAGACTGATGCTCCATGCCCCTGTCATCACAATGCTCCATGCACTTGTCATCACAATGCTCCATGACACCTGTCATCACAATTCTCCGTGACTCCAGTCATCACAATGCTTCAAGACTTTGTCATCACAATGGTCCATGCCCTCATTATCACAAGTCTCTGTGACCTTTGTCACCACAATGCTCCATGAACTTTTCATCACAATGCTCTGTGACCCTTGGTATCACCAATGCTCCATGCCATTGTCATCACAATGCTTCATGAAGCCTCTCATCACATTGCTCAATGCCCTTGTCATCAAAAAGCTCCATGACGCTTGTCATCACAATGCTCGATGCCCTTCTCATCACAATGCTCCATGACCTTGTCATTACAATCCTACATGACCCATGTATCACAGTGTTCCGTGTCCTTGTCATCACAATGCTCCATGCGCACTCTCATCACAATAATCCGTGAAAATTTTCAGACATATGCTCCATGCCCTTGTCATCACAAAGCTCTATGACGCATGTCATCAGAATGCTCCATGGCCTTCTCATTCACAATACTCCATGCCCTTGTCATCACAATGCTCCCCAAACTTGTCATCTCAATGCTCCTTAAACATTGTCATCACAAAGCTCCATGCATTTCGCATCAAAATGCTCTCTCACCACTGATATCACAATTTTCCATCACTAGTCATCACAATACTCCCTCACCCCTGTCATCAAAATGTTCCAGGGCTTTGTCATCACAAGGCTCCATGACACGAGTAATCACAGTGATCCATACCCCTTTTCATCTCAATGCTCCATTAGCCCTGTCATCACAACGAACCATGCCCATCATCATAATGCTTCATGCTATTGTCATCACAATGAAATCAAAATGCTCCATGACCTCTGTCATCACAATGCTCCAAACCCTTGTGATCAGAATGTTTCATAACACTTGTCATCACATTTCCCCATGACGCTCCTCATCACTGTTATCCATAGTCCTCTCAGCACAATGCTCCATGAACTTTGTCATCACAATGCTCAATACACTTGTCATCACAATGCTCCCTGACACTTGACGTCAGAATGCTCCTTGATCCCTGTCATGAAAAGGTTCCATGCCTTTTTCATCACAATGTTCCATGCATTTTTCATCACAATGCTCCATGCCATTTTCATCACAATACTCCACAAGCTTGTCATCAGAATGCTCCTTGACCCTTGTCATCACAATGATCCATGACACTTTTCAACACAATTCTCCATGTCCCGTGTCATTACAGTGCTCGATGACACTCGTCATCAAAATGCTCCATGGTCCTGCGATTACAATGCTCCACGGTCTTGCAATCACAATGCTCCATGACCTGGACATCACAATGCTCCATGTCCCTTGTCATCACAATGCTCCATGCGCTTCTCAGCACAATGCTCCATGACCCATGACATCACAATGTGCCAAGCGCTTCTCATCACAATGCTCCAAAACCTTGTCATCACAATGCTCCTTAAACCTTGTTATCACAGTGCACCATGCATTCTCATTAAAATGCTCACTCACCACTGATATCGCAATGTTCCATCACTAGTCATCACAATACTCCCTCACCCCTGTCATCACAATGTTCCATGACCCCTGTAATCACAATGCTCCATGCCCTTGTCATAAAAAAGCTCCATGATGCATGTCATCAGAATGTTCCATGGACTTCTCATCACAATGCTCCATGCCCTTGCCATCACAATGCTCCATTACACCTGTCATCACAATGCTCGATGACTACTGTCATCACAGTGCTCCATGACCGCAGACAACACAATGTTCTGGGACTCTTGTCATCAAAATGCTCCATGACAATTGTCATCAAAATGATCCTTGTGCTTGTCATCCCAATGCTCCATGATACCTGTAATCAGAATGATCCGTGACGCTTGTCATCCCAGTGCTCCATGACCCTTGACATCACAATGTTCCATGCCATTGTCATCACAGTGCTCCAACAACCCTCTCATCACATTGCTCCATGCCCTTGTCATCACAAAGCTCCATGACGCTTGTCATCACAATGCTCGATGCCCTTCTCATCACAGTGCTCCATGCCCTTGTCATTACAATCCTCCATGATCCATGTATCACCGTGTTCCTTGCTCCTGACATCACAATGCTCCATGCCCACCCTCATCAAATAATCCATGAAAATTTTCACACAAATGCTCCATGCCCTTGTCATCAAAAGGCTCCATTACCCGAATCATAACAATGATCCATGACCCCTGCCATCACAATGTTCCACGTCCTCGTCATCACAAGGCTCCATGACCCTTGTCATCAGAATTATCCAAGACCCCTGTAATCACAATGCTCCATGCCCTTGTCATCACGAAGCTCCATGACTTATGTCATCAGAATGTTCCATGGCCTTCTCATCACAATGCTCCATGCCCTTGTCATCACAGTGCTCCAAGACCCCTGTCATCACAATGCTCCGTGACTCCAGTCATCACAATGCTTCATGACCTTTGTCCTCACAATGGTCCATGCCCTCGTCAAACAAGGCTCTGTAACTTTGTCACCACAATGCTCCATGCCCTTGTAATCTCAATGCTCCATGCCCACTGTCATCACAATAATCCATGAAACTTGTCAGACCAATGTTCCATGCCCCTGTCATCATATTGCTCCATGCCCCTGTCATCAAAATGCTCCATGACCCCTATCATCACAGTTCTCCGTGACTCCAGTCATCACAATGATTCATGACCTTTCTCCTCACAATGGTCCATGCCCTCGTCACACAAGGCTCTGTGATCTTTGTCACCACAATGCTCCATGAAATTTTCATCACAATGCTCTGTGTCCCTTGTCATCACAATGCTCCATGCCTTTGTCAGCACAATGCTCCATGACACTTGTCATCAAAATGCTCCATGCGCTTGTCAGCACAATGGTCCATGACACATGTCATCACAATGTGCCATGCTCTTTTCCTCCCAATGCTCCACATCCTTTTCATCGCTATGCTCCATAAAACTTGTCATCACAATGCTCCACGCACTTCTCATCAATATGCTCTCTCACCACATATATCACAATGTTCCATCACTAGTCATCACAATACTCGCTCACCCCTGTCATCACAATGTTCCATGACCACTGTCATCACAGTGCTACATGCCCTTATCATCACAATGCTCCATGACCCCTGACATCACAATGTTCCATAACCCCTGTCACAAAATGCTCCATGACCCATTTCATCACAATGATTGATGACCCATGACAACACAATGTTCCATAACCCCGTCATCAAAATATTCCATGACACTTTTATTCAAATTGCTCCATGACTCTGTCATCACAGTGCTCCCTGCCCTTCTCATCACAATGCACCACGCCCTTGTCATCAAAATGCCCCATGACATTTGTCATCACAAATCTCCATGACCCTTGGCATCACAATGCTCCATGCCATTTTCATCACAATGTTCAATGAAATCTCTCATCACATTGCTCCATGCCCTTGTCATCACAATGCTCCATTACACCTGTCATAACAATGCTCCATGACCCCTGTCATCACAGTGCTCCGTGACTCCAGTCATCACAATGATTCATGACCTTTCTCATCACAATGGTCAATGCCCTCGTCACACAAGGCTCTGTGATCTTTGTCACCACAATGCTCCATGAAATTTTCATCACAATGCTCTGTGTCCCTTGTCATCACAATGCCCCATGCCTTTGTCAGCACAATGCTCCATGACACATGTCATCACAATGTGCCATGCTCTTTTCATCACAATGCTCCATATCCTTTTCATCGCTATGCTATAAAAAACTTGTCATCACAATGCTCCATGCACTTCTCATCAAAATGCTTTCACAACACATATATCACAATGTTCCATCACTAGTCATCACAATACTCCCTCACCCCTGTCATCACAATGTTCTATGACCACTGTCATCACAGTGCTACATGCCCTTATCATCACAATGCTCCATGACCCCAGACATCAAAACGTTCCACGGGCTTGTCACCTCAAGGCTCCATGACCCTTGTCATCACAATGCTCCAAGACCTCTGTAATCACAATTCTCCATGCCACTTTTCATCTCAATGCTCCATGAACACTGTCATCACAATGCACCATGCCCATCATCATAATGATTCATGCTATTGTCATCACAATGAAATTAAAATGCTCCACGACCTCTGTCATCACAATCCTCCAAACCCTTGTGATCACCATGTTCCATAACACTTGTCATCACAACGCTCCATGATGCCTGCCATCACAATATTCCATGCCCTTGTAATCACAATGCTCCATGAACTTTGTCATCACAATGCTCAATACACCTGTCATCACAATGCTCCCTGACACTTTTCCTCAGAATGCACCTTGAAACCTGTCATGAAAAGTCTCTATGCCTTTTTCATCACAATGCTCCATGCCCTTTTTCTCACAATGCTCCATGCCATTGTCATCAAAATACTCCAAAACCTTGTCATCAGAATGCTCCAAGACCCTTGTCATCACAATGCTCCATGATCCCTGTCATCACAATGCTCCATGACACCTGTCATCACAATGCTCCATGCCCCTTGTCATTACAGTGCTCCATGACGCTCGTCATCACAAATATCCATGATCTTCTCATCACAATGCTCCACGGTCTTTCCATCACAATGCTCCATGACACTTCTCATCCAATGTTACATGCTCTTTTCATCACAATTCTCCATGCACTTGTCATCGCAATGCTCAGTGACCCCTGTCATAGCAAGCTCCATGTGCTTTTCATCACAATGCTTCACGAACTTGTCATCAGAATTCTCAATGGCCCTTGTCATCACAATCCTCCATGCCCTTGTCATCAAAATGCTCCATGACCCTTATTCTCACAATGCTCCAAACGCCTGTCATCACAATGCTCCATTAACTTTGTCATCACATTCCTCCATGACACTTGGCATCACAATGCTCCATGCCATTGTCATCAAAATGGACCATTACATATGTCATCACAATGTTCCCTGACCCCTGTCTTCAAAGTACTCCATGATCTGCTCATCACAATGCTCCATGACCTTGTCATCAGAATGTGCCATGCCCACTGTCATCACAATAAAACATGAAACTTGTGAGAACAATGCACCATGCCCCTGTCATCACAATGCTCCATACCCTTGTCATCACAATGCTCCGTGACTCCAGTCATCACAATGCTTCATGACCTTTTTCATCACAATGGTCCATGCCCTCCTCATCACAAGGCTCTGTGACCATTGTCACCACAATGCTCCATGAATTTTTCATCACAATGCTCTGTGATCGTTGTCATCACAATGTTCCATGCCTTTGTCAGCACAATGCTCCATGACCCTTGTCTTCACAATGCTCCATTCGGTTCTCAGCACAATGCTCCAAGATCCATGTCATCAAAATGGGCCATGCACTTGTCATCACAATTCTCCACAGCCTTGTCATCACAATGCTCCATAAATCTTGTCATCACAATGCTCCATAAACTTTGTTATCACAATGCTCCATGCACTTCTCATCAAAATGCTCTCTCAGCACTGATATCACAATGTTCCATCACTAGTCATCACAATACTCCCTCACCACTGTCATCACAATTTTCCATGACCTCTGTCATCACAATGCTACATGCCCTTATCATCACAATGCTCCATGACCCCTGACATCAAAATGTTCCATATCCTCTGTCATCAAAATGCTCCATCACCCTTTTCATCACAATGCTCCAAGACCCCTGAAATCACAATGTTCCATAACCACTGTCATCAAATGTTCCATGACACTTTTCATCAAATTGCTCCATGACCCTGTCATCACAATGCACCATGTCCATCATCATCATGCTTCATGCTATTGTCATCACAATGAAATCAATATGCTCCATGACCTCTGTCATCAAAATACTAAGAACCCTTGTGATCACAATGTTCCATAACCATTGTCATCACAATGCACCATGACATTCATCATCACAATTATCCATGGTCTTCTCATCACAGTGTTCCATGAACTTTGTCATCACAATGCTCAATACACTTGTCATCACAATGCTCCCTGACACTTTTCATCAGTATGCTCCTTGAACCCTGTCATGACAAGGCTCCATGCATTTTTCATCACAATGATCCATACCATTTTCATCACAATGCTCAAAGACCCGTGTAATCACAATGCTCCATAACCTTAATCACAAAGCTCCATGATGCATGTCATCAGAATGCTCCATGGCCTTCTCATCACAATGCTCCATGTCCTTGTCATCACAGTGCTCCAAGACCCCAGTCATCTCAATGTTCTGTGATTCCAGTCATCACAAGGCTTCATGACATTTGTCATCACAATGGTCCATGTCCTCGTCACACAAGGCTCTGTGACCATTGTCACCACAATGCTCCATGAACTTTTCATCACAATGCTCTTTTATCCTTGTCATCACCATGCTCCATGCCTTTGTCAGCACAATGCTACATGACCCTTGTCATCACAATGCTCCATGCACTTGTCAGCACAATGATCCATAACCTATGTCATCACAATGTGCCATGCGCTTTTCATCAGAATGCTCCACATCCTTGTCGTTACAGTGCTCCAAAAACCTTGTCATCACAATGCTCCATGCACTTCTCATCAAAATGTTCTCTCCCCCCGTCATCACAATGTTCCATGAACCCTGTCATGACAATGCTACATGATCTTATCATCACAATGCTCCATGAACCATGACATCACAATGTTCCATAACCCCTGTCATCAAAATGCTCCATGACCCTTTTCATCACAATGCTCCATGAGCCCTGACATAACAATGTTCCATAACTACTGTCATCAAAATGTTCCATGATCTTTTTCATCAAATTGCTCCATGACACTGTCATCACAATGCTCCCTGCCCTTCTCATCACAATGTACCACGACCTTGTCATCAAATTGCTACATGAACTTTGTCATCACAAAGCTCCATGACCCTTGGCATCACAATGCTCCATGCCATTTTTATCACAATGCTCCATGACCCCTGTAATCACAATGCTCCTAGCACTTTTTCATCAGAATGCTCCATGAGACTTGTCATCACAAGGCTCCATGGTCTTCTCATCACAATGCTCCAGGACATTGTCATCACAATGCTCCATTCCCTTGTCATCACAATGCCCCATTACCCATGTCATCACAATACTCCATGAACATTTTCAGCCCAATGCTCCATGACCGTCTTATCACAATGCACCATGACCCCTGGCATCACAATGCTCCATGACCACTGTCATGACTACGCTCCATGACCCCTGACAACACAATGATCTGTGAATGTTGTCATCAAAATGCTTCATGACCTTTGTCATCACAATGCTCCATGCCCTTGTCATTACAATGCTCCATGATGCCTCTCATCACATTGCTCCATGCCCTTGTCATTAAAATCCTCCATGACCCATGTATCACAGTGTTCCATGCCCTTGTCATCACAATGCTCCATGCCCACTCTCATCACAATAATCCATGAAACTTTTCGGAAAAATGCTCGATGCCCTTGTAATCACAATGCTCCATTGCCCATGTCATAACAATGCTCCATGACCCATGCCATTACAATGTTCCACGGCCTTGTCATCACAAGGATCCAAGACCCCTGTAATCACAATGCTCTATGCCAGTTTTCATCAGAATGCTCCATGAGAATTGTCATCACAAGGCTACATCGTCCTCTCATCACAATGCTCCAGGACCTTGTCATCGCAATGCTCCGTGACTCAAGTCATCACAGTGCTTTATGACGTTTGTCAACACAATGGTCCATTCCCTCGTCATCAAAAGGCTCTGTGATATTTGTCACCACAATGCTCCATGAAATTTTCATCACAATGCTCTGTTACCCATGTCATCACTATGCTCCATACCTTTGACAGCACAATGCTCCATGACCATTGTCATCACAATGCTCCATGCGCTTGTCCGCACAATGCCCCATGACCTGTGTCATCACAGTGCGCCATGCGCTTGTCATCACAATGCTCCTCAACCTTTTCATCACTGTGCTCCATAAATCTTGTCATCAGAATGCTCCATGCACTTCCAATCAAAATGCTGTCCCACCACGGATATCATAATGTTCCATCAATAGTCATCACAATACTCCCTCACCCCTTTCAACACAATGTTCCAGGACCCCTGTCATCAAAATGCTCCATGACCCTTTTCATCATAATGCTCCATGACCCCTGACATCACAATGTTCCATAACCCCTTTCATCAAAATATCCCATGACACTTTTCATCAAATTGCTCCTTGACCATTTCATCACAATGCTCTCTGCCCTTCTCATCACAGTGCACCACGCCCTTGTCATCAAAATGCTCTATGACCTTTGTCATAACAAAGCCCCATTACCCTTGGCATCACAATGCTCCATGCCATTGTCATCAAAATGCTCCATGAACACTCTCATCACATTGATCCATGCAGTTGTCATCACAGGCTCCATGATGCTTTTCATCACAATGCTCGATGCTCTTCTTAACACAATGCTCCATGCCCTTTTCATTAAAATCCGACATGACCCATGTATCACAGTGTTTCGTGCCCTTGTGATCACAATGCTCCATGCCCCCTCTCATCACAATAAGCCATGAAACTTTTCAGACCAATGCTCCATGCCCTTGTCATCAAAATGCTCCATTACCCGTTATAACAATGCTCCATGACACCTGCCATTACAATATTCCACGGCCTTGTCATCACAAGGCTCCATAACCCATGTCATCACAATGCTCCGTGTCCTTGTCATCACAAAGCTCCATTACGCATGTCATCAGAATGCTCCATGGCCTTCTCATGCATGATGCTCCATGCCCTTGTCATCACAATTCTCCTAGACCCCTGTAATCACAATGCTCCATGCCCCTTTTCATCTCAATGCTCCATGAACCGTGTCATCAAAATGCACCATGCCCATCATCATAATGCTTCATGCAATTGTCATCAAAATGAAATCAAAATGCTCCATGACCTCTGTCATCACAATGCTCCAAACCCTTGTGATCACATTGTTCCATAATACTTGTCATCACAACGCCCCATGACGCTCATCATCACAATTATCCATGGCCTTCTATTCACAATACTCCATGAACTTTGTCATCACAATGCTCAATACACTTGTCATCACAATGCTCCCTGACACTTGTCGTTAGTATGCTCCTTGAAACCTGTCATGACAAGGCTCCATGCCTTTTTCATCACAATGATCCATGCCCTTTTCCTGACAATGCTCCAAGACCCCTGTAATCACAATGCTCCATGCCCTTGTCATCACAAAGCTTCATGACATATGTCTTCAGAATGCTCCATGGCCTTCTCATCACCATGCCCCATGCCCTTTTCATTACAATGCTCCTTTCCCTTGTCATCAAATTGCCCCATGACCCCTGTCATCACAATACTCCTTGAATATTTTCAGCCAAATGCTCCATGACCTTCACATCACAATGCCCCATGAATCCTGTCATCACAATGCTCCATGGCCCCTGTCATCACAATTCTCCGTGATTCCAGTCATCACAATGCTTCATGACTTTTGTCATCAGAATGGTCCATGCCCTTGTCACACAAGGCTCTGTGTCATTTGTCACCACAATGCTCCATGAACATTTCATCACAATGCTCTGTGACCCTTGTCATCACCATGCACCATGCATTTGTCAGCACAATGATCCATGACACTTGTCATCACAATGCTCCATGCGCTTGTCATCACAATGCTCCTTGACGCTTGGCATCACAATGTACCATGCACTTGTCATCACAATGCTCCACATCATAGTCATCACAATGCTCCATAAACCTTGTCATCACAATGTTCCATGCACTTCTCATCAAAATGCCCTCTAACCACTGGTATCACAATATTCCATCACTAGTCTTCACAATATTCCCTCACCGCTGTCATCACAATGTTCCATGACCCCTATCATCACAATGCTACACGCACTTATCATCAAAATGCTCCATGACCCCTGCCATTAGAATGTTCCATAACCTCTGTCATCAAAATGCTACATTACCCATTTCATCTCAATGCTCCATGACCCCTGTCATCACAATTTTCCATAACCACTCTCATCAAAATGTTCCATGACCTTTTTCATCAAATTGCTCCATGAACCTATTATCACAATGCTCGCTGCACTCCTCATCACAACGCACCACGGCCTCGTCATCAAAATGCTCCATGACCTTTGTCATCACAAAGCTCCATGACCCTTGGCATCAAAATGCTCCATGCCATAGTCATCACAATGCTCCATGAAGACTTTCATCGCATTGCTCCATGCCCTTGTTATCACAAAGCTCCATGACGCTTGTGATCAGAGTGCTCGATGCCATTCTCATCACAATGTTCCATGCCCTTGTCATTAAAATCCTCCATAACCCATGTATCAAAGTGTTCTGTGCCCTTGTCATTACCATCCTCCATGACCCATGTATCAAAGTGTTCAGTGCCCTTGTCATCACAATGCTCCATGCCCACTCTCATCATAATAATCCATGAAATATTTCAGACCAGTGCTCCATGCACTAGTCATCACAATGCTCCATTACCCCTGTCATAACAATGCTCCATGAAACCTGCCATCACAATGTTCCACGGCCTTGTCATCACAAGACTCCATGACACTTGTCATCACAATGTTCCAAGACACTGTAATCACAATTCTCCATACACTTGTCATCACAAAGCTCCATGACACTTGTCATCACAAAGCTCCATGACACATGTCATCAGAATGCTCCATGGCCTTCTCATTTATGATGCTCCATGCCCTCATCATGACAAAGCTCCAAGACCCCTGTAATCACAATGCTCCATGCCCCTTTTCATCTCAATGCTCCATAAACCGTGTCATCACAATGCACCATGCCCATCATCATAATGCTTCATGCAATTGTCATCAAAATGAAATCAATATGCTCCATGACCTCTGTCATCACAATGCTCCAAACCTGTGTGATCCCAATGTTCCATAACATTTGTCATCACAACGCCCCATGACGCTCATCATCACAATTATCCATGGTCTTCTATTCACAATACTCCATGACCTTTGTCATCACAATGCTCAATACTCTTGTCATCACAATGCTCCCTGACACTTGTCGTCAGTATGCTCCTTGAACCCTGTCATGACAAGGCTCCATGCCTTTTTAATCACAATGATCCATGACCTTTTCCTCACAGTGCTCCAAGACCCCTGTAATCACAATGCTCCATGCCCTTGTCATCACAAAGCTTCATGACTCATGACTTCAGAATGCTCCATGGCCTTCTCATCACCATGCTCCATGTCCTTTTAATCACAGTGCTCCATTCCCTTGTCATCAAAATGCCCCATGAGCCCTGTCATAACAATACTCTATGAACATTTTCAGCCCCGTGCTCCATGACCTTCTCATCACAATGCCCCATGAAACCTGTAATCAAAATGCTCCATGACCCCTGTCATCCCAATGCTCCGTGACTCCAGTCATCAAAATGCTTCATGACCTTTGTCATAACAAAGGTCCATGCCCTTGTCACAGAAGGCTCTGTGACTTTTGTCACCACAATGCTCCCTGAAATATTCATCACAATGCTCTGTGACCCTTGTCATCAAAATGCACCATGCCTTTTTCAGTACAATGCTCCATGACCCTTGTCATCACAATGCTCCATGAGCTTTTCAGCACAATGCTTTTTGACCCATGTCATCACAGTGCTCCACATCCTTGTCACCACAGTGCTCCATAAACCGTGTCATCACAATGCTCCATGAACTTCTCATCAAAATGCTCTCTCACCACTGATATCACAATGTTCCATCACTAGTCTTCACAATACTCCCTCACCCCTGTCATCACAATGTTCCATGACCCCTGTCATCACAATGCTACATGCACTTATCATTAAATGCTCCATGACCCTTGACATCACAATGTTCCATAAACCCTGTCATCAAAATACTCCAATACCCTTTTCATCACATTGCTCCATGACCCGTGACACCACAATTTTCCATAACCACTCTCATCAAAATGTTCCATGACCTTTTTCATCAAACTGCTCTATGACCCTGTTATCACAATGCTCCCTGCATTTCTCATCACAATGCACCTCGACCTTGTCATCAAAATGCTCCATGACCTTTGTCATCACAAAGCTCCATGACACTTAGCATCAAAATGCTCCATGCCATTGTCATCACAATGATCCATGAAGCCTCTCATCACATTGCTCCATGCCCTTGTCATCACAAAGCTCCATGACGCTTGTGATGCCAATGCTTGATGCCCTTCTCATCACAATGCTAAATGCCATTGTCATTACAATCCACCATGACCCATGCATCAAAGTGTTCCATGCCCTTGTCATCACAGTAATCCATGAAATTTTTCAGACTAATTCACCATGCCCTTGTTATCACAACGCACCATTACCACTGTCAATACACTGCTCCATGACACCTGCCCACACAAGGTTCCACGACCTTGTCATCACAAGACTCCATGACACTTTTCATCACAATGCTCCAAGACAATGTAATCACAATTCTCCATACCCATGTCTCACAAAGATCCATGACACATGTAATCGGAATGCTCCATCGCCTTCTCATTCACGATGCTCCATACCTTTGTCATCACAATGCTACAAGACTCCTGTAATGACAATGCTCCCTGCCCCTTTTCATCTCAATGCTCCATGAACCCTGTCATAAAAATGCACCATGCCCATCATCAAAATGCTTCATACTATTGTCATCACAATGAAATTAAAATGCTCTATGACCTCTGTCATCACAATGCTCCAAACCCTTGTGATCACAATGTTCCATAACACTTGTCATCAGAATGCCCCATGACTCTGGTCATCACAATTATCCATGGTCTTCTCATCACAATGCTCCATGATCTTTGTCATCACAATGCTCAATAAACTTGTCATCAAAATGCTCCATGACACTTGTCGTCAGAATGCTCCTTGAACCCTTTCATGACAAGGCTCCATGCATTTTTCATCACAATTATCCATGCCCTTTTCATCACAATGCTACAAGACCACTCTAATCTCAATGCTCCTTGCCCTTATCATCACAAAGCTCCATTATGCATGTCATTAGAATGTTCCATGGCCTTCTCATCACTATGCTCCATGACCTTGTCATCTCAATGCTCCAAGACCACTGTCATCATAATGATCCATGACCCTTTTCATCAGAATGCTCCATGAGACTTGTCATCAGAAGGCTCCATTTTCTTCTCATCACAATGCTCCAGGACCTTGTCATCACAATGCTCCATTCCCTTGTCATCACAATGCTCCATGACCCCTTTCATAACAATACTCCAAGAACATTTTCAGCCCAATGCTCCATGAACTTCTCATCACAATGCTCCATTACACCTATCATTACAATTCTCCATGCTCCTTGAAATCAAAATGATCCATGACCTCTGTCATCACAATGTTCCAAATCATTGTGATCACATTGTTCCATAACACTTGTCTTCACAACACTCCAGGATGCCTGTCATAACAATACTCCATGCCCTTGTCTTCACAATGCTCCATGACCTTTTTCATCACAATGCTCAATACACTTGTCATCACAATGCTCCCTGACACTTGTCGTCAGAATGCTCCTTGAACCCTGTCATGAAAAGGCTCCATGCCTTTTTCATCACAATGCTCCATGCCCTTTGCATCACAGTGCTCCATGCCATTGTCATCACAATACTACACAAGCTTGTCATCAGAATGCTCCATAACACCTGTCATCACAATGCTCCATGACCCCTGCTATCACAATGCTCCATGACAACTGTCATCAAAATGCTCCTTGCCTCTTGTCATTACAGTGCTCCATGACGCTCGTCATCACAATTATACATGGTCTTCTCATCACAGTGCTCCACGGTATTGCCGTCACAAGGATCCATGCCACTTTTCATCACAATGTTACATGATCTTTTCATCACAATTCTCCATGCAATTGTCATCGCAATGCTCCATGAACCCTGTCATAGCAAGCTCCATATGTTTTTTATCACAATGCTTCAAGACCTTGTCATCATAATTATCAATGGCCCTTGTCATCACAATGCTCCATGCTCTTCTCATCAAAATGCTCCATGACCCTTGTCATCACAATGCTCCAAGCCCTTGTCATCACAATGCTCCATGAACCCTCTCATCACATTGCTCCATGCCCTTGTCATCACAAAGCTCCAGGACGCTTGTCATCACACTGCTAGGTGCCATTCTCATCACAATGCTGCAGGCCCTTGTCATTACAATGTTCCCTGGTCCATATATCACAGTGTTCCGTGCCCTTGTCATCACAATGCTCCATGCCCACTCTCATCACAATAATACATAAAACTTGTCACATAAATGCTCCATGCACTTGTCATCAAAAGGCTCCATTACCCGTGTCATAACAATGCTCCATGACCCCTGTCATCACAATGTTCCACGGCCTCATCATCACAAGGCTCCATGACCCTTGTCATCACAATTCTCCAAGAACACAGTAATCGCAATGCTCCATGCACTTGTCATCACAAAGCTCCATGATGCATGTCATCAAAATGCTCCATGACCTCTGTCATCTCAGTGTTCCAAACCATTGTGATCACAATGTACCATAACACTTGTCATCACAATTCCCCATGACGCTCCTCATCACAATTATCCATGGTCTTCTCATCACAATGCTCCATGACCTTTGTCATCACAATGCTCAATACACTTGTCAGCTCAATGCTCCCTGACACTTGTCCTCAGTATGCTCCTTGAACACTGTCATGACAAGGCTCCATGCCTTTTTCATCACAATGATCCATGCACTTTTCATCACAGTGCTCCAAGACCCCTGTAATCACAATGTTCCATGCCCTTGTTATCACAAAGCTCCATGACCCATATCATCAGAAGTCTCCATGGCCTTCTCATCACCATGCTCCATGCCCTTGTCATCACAATGTTCCCTGATATTTGTCTACAGAATGTTCCTTGAAACCTGTCATGAATAGGACCCATGCCTTTTTCATCACAATGCTCCATGCCCTTTTCATCACTATGCTCCAGGCCATTGTCATCACAAAACTCCGCAAGCTTGTCATCAGAATGCTCCATGACCCATGTCATCACAATGCTCCATGACCCCTGTCATCACAATGCTCCATGACACCTGTCATCACAATACTCCATGCCCCTTGTCATTACAGTGCTCCATGACTCTCGTCATCACAATTATCCATGGCCTTCTCATCACACTGCTCCACGGTCTTGCCATCACTCTGCTCCATGCCCTGGTCATCACAATGCTCCATGCCCCTTGTCATCACAATTCTCCACGTCCTTGTCATCACAATACTCCATGACACTTCTCATTACAATGTTACGTGGTCTTGTCATCACAGTTCTCCATGCACTTTTCATAGCAATGCTCCATGTCGCCTGTCATAGCAATCTCCGTGCGCTTGTCATCACAATGCTTCACGACGTTGGCATCAAAATTCTCAATGGCCCTTGTCATCACAATGCTCCATGTCCTTGTCATCACAATGCTCCATGACCCTTTTCTTCACAATTCTAAAAGAAATTGTCATCAAAATGTTCCATTACCTTTGTCATCACAATCCTCCATGACACTTGGCATCACAAGGCTCCATTAAATTTGTAATCACAATCCTCCATGACAATTGGCATCACAATGCTCCATGCCATTGTCATCACAATGAACCATGACATATGTCATCACAGTGCTCCTTGACACCTGTCTTCACAATACCACATGACCTTGTCATAACTATGTTCCATGCCCTTGTCATCACAATCTGCCCTGTCCACTCTCATATCAATAATTCATGAAAATTGTCAGACCAATGCTCCATGCCCCTGTCATCACAATGCTCCATGCCCTTGTAATCACAATGCTCCATGACACCTCACATCATAATGCTCCGTGACTCCAACCATACCAATGCTTTATGAACTTTTTCATCACAATGTTTAATTCCCTCATCATCACAATGCTCTGTAACACTTGTCATCACAATGCTCCATGCCACTGTCAGCACAATGCTCCATGACCCTTGTCATCACAGTGCTCCATGCGCTTGTCAGCACAATGCTCCAAGACACATGTCATCACAATGTGCCATGCACTTGTCATCACAATGCTCCACAACTTGTCATCACAATTTTCCATAAACCTTGTCATCACAATGCTCCACGCACTTCTCATCTAAATGCTCTCTCACCACTGATATCACAATGTTCCATCACCAGTCATCACAATACTCCCTCAACACTGTCATCACAATGTTCCATGACCCCTGTCATCAAAATGCTACATGCCCTTATCATCACAATGCTCCATGACCACTGACATCACAATGTTCCATAACCCCTGTCATCAAAATATTCCCTGACCCTTTCCATCAAATTGTTCCATGAACCTGTCATCAGAATGCTCCCTGCCCTACTCATCACAATGCACCACGCCCTTGTCATCAAAATGCTCCATTACATTTGTCATCACAAAGCTCCATGACCCTTGGCATCACAATGCTCCATTCCATTGTCATCACAATGCTCCATGAAACATCTCATCACATTACTCCATGCACTTGTCATCCCAAATCCCCATGACGCTTGTCATCACAATGCTCGATGCCTTTCTCATCACAATGATCCATGCCTTGTCATTACAATCCTCCATGACCCATGTTTCACCGTGTTCCCTGCCCTTGTCATCACAATGCTCCATGCCCACACTCATCACAATAATACATGAAACTTTTCAAACCAATGCTCCATGCCCTTGTCATCACAATGCTCCATTACCCCTGTCATAACAATGCTCCAATACCCCTGCCATCACAATGTTCCACTGCCTTGTCATCACAAGGCTCCATGAACATTGTCATCACAATGCTCCAAGACCCCTGTAATCACAATGCTCCATACACTTTTCATCTCAATTCTCCATGAACACTGTCATCAAAATGCACCATGCCAATCATCATAATGCTTCATGCTATTGTCATAACAAAGATATCAAAATGCTCCATGACATCTGTCATCTCAATGCTCCAAACCCTTCTGATCACAGTGTTCCATAACACTTGTCATCACAATGCGCCATGAAGCTCGTCATCACAATTATCCATGGTCTCCTCATCAAAATGTTCCATGACCTTTGTCAACACAATGTTCAATACACTTGTCATCACAATGCTCCCTGACATTTGTCTTCAGTATGCTACTTGAAACCTGTCATGACAAAGCTCTTTGCCTTTTCCTCACAATGATCCATGCACTTTTCATCACAATGCTCCAAGACCACTGTAATCACAATGCTCCATGTGCTTGTCATCACAAATCTCCAAGACGCATGTCATCAGAATGCTCCATGGCATTGTCATCACCATGCTCCATGCCCTTGTCATCACAGTGCTCCAAGACCCCTCTAATCACAATGCTCCATGCACTTGTCATCGCAATTCTCCATGACCCATGTCATAGCAAGCTCCATGTGCTTGTCATAACTATGCTTCACGACCTTGTCATCAGAATTCTCAATGGCCCTTGTCACCAAAATGCTCCAAGCCCTTGTCATCACAATGCTCCATGCACACTTTCATCACAATAATCCATGATACTTCTCACACCAATGTTCCATGCCCCTGTCATCACAATGCTCCATGGCCTTGTCATCACAATGCTCCATGACTCCAGTCATCACAATGCTTCTTGACCTTTGTCATCACAATGGTCCATGCCCTCGTAATCACAGGGCTCTGTGAAATTTGTCACCATAATGCTCCATGAACTTATCATCACAATGCTCTCTGACCCTTGTCATCACAAGGCTCCATGCCTTTGTCAGCAGAGTGCTCCATGTTCCTTGTCATCACAATGCTCCATGCGCTTGTCAGCACAATGCTCCATGACCAATGTCATCAAAATATGCAATGCGCTTGTCATCACAATATTCCACATCTTTGTCATCCCAATGCTCCATAAACCTTGTCATCACAAAGCTCCATGCACTTCTCATTAAAATGCTCTTTCACCACAGATATCAAAATGTTCCGTCACTAGTCATTACAGTACTCCCACACCCCTGTCATGACAATGTTCCACGGCCTTGTCATCACAAGGCTCCATGACCCTTGTCATCACAATGCTCCAAGACCCCTGTAATCACACTGCTCCATGCTCTTGTCATCACAAAGCACCATGACGCATGTCATCAGACAGCTCCATGGCCTTCTCATCACAATGCTCCATGCCCTTTTCATCACAATGCTCCATGAACTCTGTCATCACAATGAACCCTGCCCATCATCATAATGCTTCATGCTATTGTCATCACAATAAATCAAAATGCACCATAACCTCTGTCATCACATTGCTCCAAACCATTGTGTTCACAATGTTCCATAACACTTGTCATCACAACTCCCCATGACACTCATCATCACAATTATCCATGGTCTTCTCATCACAATGCTCCATGACCTTTGTCATCACAATGCTCAATACACTTGTCATCACAATGCTCCCTGACACTTGTCGTTAGTATGCTCCTTGAACCCTCTCATGACAAGGCTCCATGCTCTTTCATCACAGTCATCCATGCCCTATTCTTCACCATGCTCCAAGACCCATGTAATCACAATGCTCCATGCCCCTTTTCATCAGAATACTCCATGATACTTGTCATCACAAGGCTCCATGGTCTTCACCTCACAATGCTCCAGCACCTTGTCATCACAATGCTCCATTCCATTGTCATCACAATGCTCCATGACCGATGCCATCACAATACTCAATGAATACTATCAGTCCAATGCTCCATGAACTTCTGATCACAATGCTCCATGACCCCTGTCATCACAATGCTCCATGACCCCTGTCATCACAACGCTCCATGACACCAGACAACACAATGATCCGGGACACTTGTCATCAAAATGCTCCATGACACTTGTCATCACAATGATCCATGACCTTGCCATCACAATGCTCCATGAGCCCTGTCAACACAATGCTCCATGACTCCAGTCATCACAGTGCTTCATGACCTTTTTAATCACAATGGTCCATGGCCTCGTTTTCACAAGGCTCTGTGATATTTTTCACCACAATGCTCCATGAAATTTTCATCATAATGATCTGTGACCGTTGTCATCACTATGCTCCAAGCTTTTCTCAGTACAATGCTCCATGACCATTGTCATCACAATGTTCCATGCCATTGTCAGCACAGTGCGCTATGAACCTTGTCATCACAAGGCTCCAAGCCCTTATCATCACAATGCTCCATTACCTTTGTCATCACAAACCTCCATGACACTTGGCATCACAACGCTCCATGGCATTGTCATCACAATGGGCCATGACTTATGTCTTCAAAATGCTCCCAGACACCTGTCTTCAAATACTGCATGACCTTGTCATCAAAATGCGCCATGCCCTTGTCATCACAATGCGCCATTCCCACTGTCATCGCAATAATCCATGAAACTTGTAAGACCAATGCTCCATACCCCTGTCATCACAATGCTCCATGCCCTTGTCATCACAATGCTCCATGACCCATCATCATAATGCACCGTGAGTCCTGTCATCACAATGCTTCATGACATTTCTCATCACAATGGTCCATGCCCTCGTCATCACAAGTCTCTTTGACATTTGTCACCACAATGCTCCATGAACTTTTAATCACCATGCTCTGCGACCCTTGTCATCACAATGCTCTAGGACCCTTTTCATCACACTGCTCCATGACCCCTGACATCACAATATTCTATAACCCATGCAATCAAAATGTTCCATGACCCTTTTCATCAAATTGCTCCATGACCCTGTCATCACCATGCTCCCTGCCCTTCTCATCACAATGCACCATGCCCTTGTCATCAAAATGTTCCATGACATTTGTCATCACATAGCTCCATAACCCTTGGCATCACAATGCTCCATGCCATTGTCATCACATTGCTCCAAGACCCCTGTAATCACAATGCTCCATGCACTTGTCATCACAATGCTCCATGACCCCTGTCATAGCAAGCTCCATGTGCTTGTCATAACAATGCTTCACGACGTTGTCATCAAAATTATCAATGGCCCTTGTCACCACAGTGCTCCAAGCCCTTGTCATCACAATGCTCCATTACATTTGTAATCACAATCCTCCATGACACTTTGCTTCATAATGCTCCATGACATTTTCATCACAATGCACAAGGACATATGTCATCACAATGCTCCCTGATACCTGTGTTCACAATAATCCATGACCTGGTAATAACAATGCTCCATGCCCTTGTCATCACAATGCTCCATGCCCTTGTCATCACAATGCTCCATGCCCTTGTCATCACAATGCTCCGTGACTCCAGTCATCACACTGCTTCTTGACCTTTGTCATCACAATGGTCCATGCCCTCGTAATCACAGGGCACTGTGAACTTTGTCACGATAATGCTCCATGAACTTATCATCACAATGCTCTGTGACCCTTGTCATCACAATTCTCCATGCCTTTGTCAGCAGAGTGCTCCATGACCCTTGTCATCACAATTCTCCATTCGCTTGTCAGCACAATGCTCCATGACCCATGTCATCACAATATGCCATGCGCTTGTCATCACAATGTTCCACATTTTTGTCATCCCAATGCTCCATAAACCTTGTCATCACAAAGCTCCATGCACTTCTCATTAAAATGCTCTTTCACCACAGATATCAAAATGTTCCGTCACTAGTCATTACAATACTCCCACATCCCTGTCATGACAATGTTCCACGGCCTTGTCATCACAATGCTCCATGACCCTTGTCATCACAATGCTCCAAGACCCCTGTAATCACACTGCTCCATGCTCTTGTCATCACAAAGCACCATGACGCATGTCATCAGACATCTCCGTGGCTTTCTCATCACAATGATCCATGCCCTTTTTATCAAAATGCTGCATGAACTCTGTCATCACAATGAACCATGCCCATCATCATAATGCTTCATGCTATTGTCATCACAATGAAATCAGAATGCACCATAAACTCTGTCATCACAATGCTACAAAGCCTTGTGTTCACAGTGTTCCATAACACTTGTCATCACAACTCCCCATGATGCTAATCATCACAATTATTCATGGTCTTCTCATCACAATGCTCCATTACCTTTGTCATCACAATGCTCAATACACTTGTCATCACAAGGCTCCCTGACACTTGTCGTTAGTATGCTCCTTGAACCCTCTCATGACAAGGCCCCATGCTCTTTCATCACA
The DNA here is from genome assembly GCF_949752795.1 of Hyperoodon ampullatus. Taxonomy (NCBI): domain Eukaryota; kingdom Metazoa; phylum Chordata; class Mammalia; order Artiodactyla; family Ziphiidae; genus Hyperoodon; species Hyperoodon ampullatus. The sequence continues at coordinate 304,299 of NW_027640374.1, read as the reverse complement.
ATCATCCATGCCCTATTCTTCACAATGCTCCAAGACCCATGTAATCACAATGCTTCATGCCCCTTTTCATCAGAATGCTCCATGATACTTGTCATCACAAGGCTCCATGGTCTTCTCCTCACAATGCTCCAGGACTTTGTCATCACATTGCTCCATGACCCCTGCCATCACAATACTCAATGAATACTGTCAGCCTAATGCTCCATGAACTTCTGATCACAATGCTCCATGACCCCTGTCATCACAAAGAACCATGACCCTTGTCATCACAATTCTCAATGGCCCTTGTCATCACAATGATCCATTACCGTTGTCATCACAATCCTCCATGACACTTGGCTCCACAATGCCCCATGCCATTGTCCTCACAATGCACCATGACATATGTCATCACAATGCTCCCTGAAACCTGTCTTCACAGTACTCATGACCTGGTCATAACAATGCTCCATGCTCTTGTCATCACAATGTGCCATGCCCACTATCATCACAATAATCCATGAAACTTTTCAGACCAATGCTCCATGCCCCTATCATCACAATGCTCCCTGCCTTTGTCATCACAGTGCTCCGTGACTCCAGTCATCACATTGCTTCATGACCTTTGTCATCACAATGGTCCATGCCCTCCTCATCACAGTGCTCTTTGAAATTTGTCACCATAATGCTCCATGAACTATTCATCACAATGCTCTGTGACGCTTGTCATCACAATGCTCCATGCCTTTGTCAGCAGAGTGCTCCATGACCCTTGGCATCACAATGCTCCATGCGCTTGTCAGAACTATGCTCCATGACCCATGTCATCACAATGTGCCATGCGCTTGTCATCACAATGTTCCACAACCTTATCATCACAATGCTCTGTAAACATTGTCATCACAAAACTCCATGCACTTCTCATCAAAATGCTCTTTCACCACTGATATCAAAATGTTCCATCACTAGTCATTACAATACTCCCTCACCCCTGTCATGACAATGTTCCACGGCCTTGTCATCACAAGGCTCCATGACCTTTGTCATCACAATGCTCCAAGACCCCTGTAATCACAATGCTACATGCCCCTTGTCATCAGTGTGCTCCATGAGACTTGTCATCACAAGGCTCCATGGTCTTCTCATCACAATGCTCCAGGACCTTGTCATCACAATTCTTCACGACCTCCTCATCAAAATTCTCAATGTCCCTTGTCATCACAATGTTTCACGACCTCCTCATCAAAATTCTCAATGTCCCTTGTCATCATAATGTTCCAAGCCCTAATCACAATGCCCATTATCTTTGTCATCACAATCCTCCATGACACTTGGCATCACAGTGCCCCATGCCATTGTCATCGCAATGGAACATGACATATGTCATCACAATGCTCCCTGACACCTGTCTTCACAATACTCCTTGACCTTGTCATCACAATGCTCAATACACTTGTCATCACAATGTTCCCTGACACTTGTCGACAGTATGCTCCTTGAACCCTGACATGACAAGGCTCCATGCGTTTTTCATCACAATGCTCCAAGACCCCTGTAATCACAATGCTCCATGCCGTTGTCATCACACAGCTTCATGACGAATGATTTCAGAATGCTCCATGGTCTTCTCATCACCATGCTCCATGATATTTTCATCAAAATGCTCCATTCCCTTGTCATCAAAATGTCCCATGACCCCTGTCACCACAATACTCCATGAACATTTTCAGCCCAATGCTCTATGACCTTCACATCAGCATGCCCCATGAACCCTGTCATCACAATGCTCTATGACCCATGTCATCACAATGCTCCGTGAACCCTGACAACACAATGATCCGGGACTTTTGTCATCAAAATGCTCCATGACCCTTGTCATCACAATGATCCATTCCCTTGTCATCACAATGCTCCATTACCCTTGTCATCACAATGCTCCAAGCCCTTATCATCACAATGCTCCATTACATTTGTCATCACATTTCTCCATGAGACTTGGCATCACAATGCTCAAAGCCAGTGTCATCACAATGCACCGTGACATATGTCACCACAATGCTCCCTGACAACTTTCTTCACAATAATCAATGACCTTGTCATGGCAATGCTCTATGCGCTAGTTATCACAATGTGCCATGCCCTCTGTCATCACAATAATCCATGAAACATGTCAGACCAATGCTCCATGCCCCTTTCATCCCAATGCTCCATGCCCTTGTCATCACAATGCTCCATGACCCCTGTCATCAAAATGCTCCGTGACTCCAGTCATCACAATGCTTCGTGACATTTGTCATCACAATGTTCCATGCCACTTTTCATCTCAATGCTGCATGAACCCTGTCATCACAGTGCACCGTGCCCTTCATCATAATGCTTCATGCTCTTGTCATCACAATGAAATCAAAATGTTCCATGACCTCTGACACCAAAATGCCCCAAACCCTTGTGATCACAATTTTCCCTAACACTTGGCATCACAACGCCCCATTACGCTCATCAACACAATTATCCATGGTCTTCTCATCACAATGTTCCATGACCTTTGTCATCACAATGCTCAATACACTTGTCATCTCAGTGCTCCCTGACACTTGCCCTCAGTGTCCTCCTTGAACCCTGCCATGACAAGGCTCCATGCATTTTTCATCACAATGATCCATGCCCTTTTCATCACAATGCTCCAAGACCCCGGTAATCACAATGCTCCATGTGCTTGTCTTCACAAAGCTCCATGACGCATGTCATCAGAATGCTACATGGCCTTCTCATCACCATGCTCCATGCCCTTGTCATCTCAATGCTCCAAGACCCCTGTAATTACAATGCTCATTGCTGCTTTTCATCAGAATGCTCCATGAGACATGTCACCACAAGAATCCATGGTCTTCTTAACACAATTCTCCAGGACCTTGTCACCACAATGCTCCATTCCCTTGTCATCACAATGCTCCATGACCCCTGTCATCACAATACTCCATGAACATTTTCAGCCCAATGATCCATGACCTTCTCATCACAATGCACCATGACCCCTGTCATCACAATGCTCCATGACCACTGTCATCCCCGTGCTCCATGACCCCTCACAACACAATGATCCGGGAATCTTGTCATCAAAAATCTCCATGAAACTTGTCATCACAATGATCCATGCCTTGTCATCCCAATGCTCCATGACACCTTTAATCAGAATGTTCCGTGACGCTTGCCATCACAATGCTCCATGACACTTGTCATCATAGGGCTCCATGACCCCTGTAATCACAATGCTCCATGAACATTTTCAGCCCAATGCTCCATGACTTTCTCATCACAATGCTCCAAGACCCCTGTAATCACAATGCTCCATGCCCCTTTTCATCTCCGTGCTCCATGAACACTGTCATCAAAATGAACCATGCCCATCATCATAATGTTTCATGCTATTTTCATTACAATGAAATCAAAATGCTCCATGACCTATGTCATCACAATGTTCCAAACCCTTGTGATCACAGTGTTTCATAAAACTTGTCTTCACAACGCCCCATGACAATCGTCATCACAATTATCCATGGTCTTCTCATCACAATGCTCCATGACCTTTGTCATCACAATGCTCAATACACTTGTCATCACAATGCTCCCTGACACTTGTCGTCATTATGCTCCTTGATCCCTGTCATGACAAGGCTCCATGCCTTTTTCATTACAATGATCCATGCCCTTTTCTTCACAATGTTCCAAGACCCATGTAATCACAATTCTCCACGCCCCTTTTCATCAGAATGCTCCATGAGACTCGTTAATACAAGGCTCCAATGTTTTCTCATCACAATGATTCAGTACCTACTCACCACAATGCTCCATTCCCTTGTCATCACAATGCTCCATGACCCCCGCCTTCACAATACTTCATGAACATTTTTAGCCCAATGATCTATGACCTTCTCATAACAATCCTCCATGAACCCTGTCATCACAATGTTCCATTACCACTGTCATCACAATGCTCCATGACCACTGACAACACAATGATCCGGGACTCTTGTCATCAAAATGCTCCATGACACTTGTCATCACGATGATCCATGCCCTTGCCATCCCAATGCTCCATGACCCCTGTAATCACAATGCTCCATTCCCATTGTCATCAAAATCCTCGGTGAACCTTGGGTTCACATTTCTTCATGCCCTTGTCATTACAATGCTCCATGCTCCTTGAAATCAAAATGGTCCATGACCTCTGTCATCACAATGCTACAAACCCTCGTGATCACAATGTTCCATAACACTTGTCATCACAACGCTCCATGATGCCTTTCATTACAATGCTGCATGAACTTTGTCATCACAATGCTAAATACACTTGTCAACAGAATGCTCCCTGACACTTATCGTCAGAATGCTCCTTGAACCCTGTAATGAAAAGGCTCCATGCCTTTTTCATAACAATGCTCCATGCCCTTTTCATCACAATGCTCCATGAAAGTGTCATCACAATACTCCGCAAGCTTGTCATCAGAATGCTCCATGACCCCTGTCATCACAATGATCCATGACACCTGTCATCAAAATGCTCCATTTCCCTTGTCATTACAGTGCTCCATGACGCTCGTCATCACAATTATCCATGACCTTCTCATCACAATGCTCCACGATCTTGCGATCACAATGCTCAATGCCCTGGTCATCACAGTGCTCCATGTCCCTTGTCATTACATTTCTTCACGTCCATGTCATCACAATGCTCCATGACACTTATCGTCACAAAGTTACATGCTATTGTCATCACAATTATACATGCACTTGTCATCACAATGCTCCATGACACCTGTCATAGCAAGTTCCATGTGCTTGTCATCACAATGTTTCACGACGTTGGCATCAAAAGTCTCAATGGCCCTAGTCATCAGAATGCTCCATGCCCTTGTCATCACAATGCTCCATGACACTTCTCATCACAATGCTCCAAGCGCTGATCATCACAATGCTCCATTACCTTTGTCGTCACAATCCTCCATGACAATTGTCATCACAATGCTCCATGCCATTGTCATCACAATGCACCATGACATAGGTCATCACAATGCTCCCTTACACCGGACTTCACAGTACTCCATGACCTTTTCTTCAGAGTGCTCCATGCCCTTGTCATCACAATGTGCAATGCCCACTGTCACCACAATATTTCATGAAATTTTTCAGGCCGATGATCCATGCCCCTGTCATCACAATGCTCCATGCACTTGTCATCAAAATGCTCCATGACACCTGTCATCACAATGCACCGTGACTCCAGTCATCACAATGCTTCAAGAGTTTGTCATCACAATGGTCCATGCCCTCATCATCACAAGTCTCTGGGACCTTTGTCACCACAATGATCCATGCCCATTTCATCATAATGCTCCAAGACCACTGTAATCACAATGCTCAGTGCCCTGGTCGTCACAAAGCTCCATGACGCATGTCATCAGAATGCTCCTTTGACATCTCTCACAATGCTCCATGTCCTTGTAATCACAATGCTCCAAGAACCCTGTAATCACAGTGCTCCATGCCGCTTTTCATCAGAATGCTCCATGAGACTTCTCATCACAAGGCTCCATGGTCTTCTCATCTCAATGCTCCAGGACCTTGTCATCACCATGCTCCATGACCCCTTTCATCAGAATACTCCATGAATATTTTCAGCTCAATGCTCCATGATCTTCTCATCACAATGCTCCATGACCCCTGTCATCACAATGCTCAATGCTCCTTGATATCAAAATGATCCTTGACCTCTGTCTTCACAGTGCTCCAAACCCTTGTGATCACATTGCTCCATAACACTTGTCATCACAACGCTCCATGATGCCTGTCATCACAATACTCCATGTCCTTGTCATCACAATGCTCCATGAACTTTGTCATCACAATGCTCAATACACTTGTCATCACAATGTTCCCTGACCCTTGTCGTCAGAATGCTTCTAGAACCCTGTCATGAAAAGGCTCTATGCCTTTTGCATTACAATGCTCCATGCCCTTTTCATCACAATGCTCCATGCCATTGTCATCACAATGCTCCACAAGCTTGTCATCAGAAGGCTCCATGACCCTTGTAATCACAATTCTCCATGACACCTGTCATCACAATGCTCCATGACACCTGTCATCACAATGCTCCAGGCCCCTTGTCATTACAGTTCTCCATGATGCTCATCATCACAATTATCCATGGTCTTCTCATCACAATGCTCCACCGTCTTGCCATCACAATGCTCCATGACACTTCATATCACAATATTACATGCTCTTGTAATCACATTCTCCATGCACTTGTCATCGCAATGCTCCATGACCCCTGTCATAGCAAGCTCCATGTGCTTTTCATCACAGTGCTTCACGAACTTGTCATCAAATTCGCAAAACCCTTGTCATCACAATGCTCCATGACACTTCTCATCACAATGCTCCATGACCATTGTCATCACAATGCTCCATTACCTTTCTCATCACAATCCTCCATGACACATGTCATCACAATGCTCCATGCCGTTGTCATCACAATGCCCCATGACATAGGTCATCACAATGCTCCCTGACTCCTGACTTCACAATACTCCATGACCTTTCTTCACAGTGCTCCATGCCCTTGTCATCACAATGTGCAATGCCGACTGTCATCACAATAATCCATGAAATTTTTCAGACCGATGCTCCATGCCCCTGTTATCACAATGCTCCATGCACCTGTCATCACAATGCTCCATGACACCTGTCATCACAATCCTTCGTGACTCCAGTCATCACAATGCTTCAAGACTTTGTCATCACAATGGTCCATGCCCTCATCATCACAAGTCTCTGTGACATTTGTCACTACAATGCTCCATGAAATTTTCATCACAATGCTCTGTGACCCTTGGCATCACATTGTTCCATGCCTTTGTCAGCACAATATTCCATGACATTTGTCATCACAATGCTCCATGACCTTGTCATCACAATGCTCCATGCCCTTGTCATCACAATGCACCATGCCGACTGTCATCACAGTAATCCATGAAACTTGTCAGAACAATGCTCCATGCCTCTGTCATCACAGTGCTCCATTCCCTTGTCATCACAATGGTCCATGCCCTCGTCATCACAAGGCTCTGTGAACTTTGTCACCACAATTCTCCATGATCTTTTCATCCCAATGCTCTCTGAGCCTTGTCATCACAATGTTCCATGCCTTTGTCAGCACAATGCTCTATGACCCTTGTCATCACAATGCTCCATGCGCTTGTCAGTACAATGCTCCATGACCCATGTCATCACAGTGTGCCATGCACTTGTCATCACAGTGCTCCCCAAACTTGTCATCACTATACTCCATAAACATTGTCATCACAAAGCTCCATGCACTTCGAATCAAAATGCTCTCTCACCACTGATATAACAATTTTCCATCACTAGTCATCACAATACTCCCTCAACCCTGTCATCACAATGTTACACGGCCTAGTCATCACAAGGCTCCATGACCTGAGTAATCACAATGCTCCATACCCCTTTTCATCTCAATGCACCATGAACCCTGTCATCACAACGAACCATGCCCATCATCATAATGCTTCATTCTATTGTCATCACAATGAAATCAAAATGCTCCATGACCTCTGTCATCACAATGCTCCAAACCCTTGTGATCACAATGCTCCATAACACTTGTCATCATGACGCCCCTTGAGGCTCGTCATCAAAATTATCCATGCACTTCTCATCACAATGTTCCATGACTTTTGTCATCACAATGCTCAATACACTTGTCATCACAATGCTCCCTGACACTTGTCGTCAGTATGCTCCTTGAACCCTGTCATGACAAGGCTCCATGCCTTTTTCATGACAATGATCCATGCCCTTTTCATCACAATGCTCCTAGACCCCCTGCAATCACAATGATCCATGCCCTGGTCATCACAAAGCTCCATGATGCATGTCATCAGAATGCTCCTTGGACATCTCTCACAATGCTCCATGCCCTTGTAATCACAATGCTCCAAGACCCCTGTAATCACAATGCTCCATGCCCCTTTTCATTAGAATGCTCCATGAGATTTCTTATCACAAGGCTCCATGGTCTTCTCATCACAATGCTCCAGGACCTTGTCATCACAATGCTCCATGACCCCTTTCATCAGAATACTCCATGAACATTTTCAGCTCAATGCTCCATGATCTTCTCATCACAAGGCTCCATGACTCCTGTCATCACAATGTTCCATGCTCCTTGATATCAAAATGATCCGTGACCTCTGTGTTCAAAGTGCTCCAAACCCTTGTGATCACATTGTTCCATAACTCTTGTCATCACAATGCTCCATGAACTTTGTCATCACAATGCTCAATACACTTGTCATCACAATGCTCCCTGACACTTGTCGTCAGAATGCTTCTCGAAACCTGTCATGAAAAGGCTCTATGCCTTTTTCATCACAATGCTCCATACCCTTTTCATCACAATGCTCCATGCCATTGTCATCACAATACTCCATAAGCTTGTCATCAGAATGCTCCATGACCCTTGTCATCACAATTCTCCATGACCCTTGTCATCACAATGATCCATGCCCCTGTCATCACAATGCTCCATGCACTTGTCATCACAATGCTTCATGACACCTGTCATCACAGTGCTCCGTGACTCCAGTCATCACAATGCATCAAGACTTTGTCATCACAATGGTCCATGCCCTCATCATCACAAATCTCTGTGACTTTTGTCACCACAATGCTCCATGAATTTTTCATCACAATGCTCTGTGACCCTCGGCATCACAATGCTCCATGCCTTTGTCAGCACAATGTTCCATGACACTTGTCATCACAATGCTCCATGAGCTTGTCAGCACAATACTCCATGACCGATGTGATCACAATGGGCCATGCGGTTGTCATCACAATGCTACACATCCTTGTCATCAAAATTCTCCATAAACATTGTCATCACAATGCTCCATGCACTTCTCATGAAAATGCTTTCTCAACACTGATATCAAAATGATCCATCACTAGTCATCACAATACTCCCTCACCCCTGCCATCACAATGTTCCATGACCCCTATCATCACAATGCTACATGCCATTATCATCACAATGCACCACTCCCTTGTCATCAAAATGCTCCATGACCTTTGTCATCACAAAGCTCCATGACTCTAGGCATCACAGTACTCCATGCCATTGTCATCACAATGCTTCATGAAGCCTCTCATCATATTGCTCCATAGCCTTGTCATCACAATGCTCCATAACGCTTGTCATCACAATGCTCGATTCCCTTCTCATCACAATGCTCCATGACCTTGTCATTACAATCCTCCATGACCCATGTATCACAGTATTCCGTGTCCTTGTCATCACAAGGCTCCATGCCCACTCTCATCACAATAATCCAAGAAAATTTTCAGAAAATGCTCCATGCCTTTGTCATCACATAGCTCTATGACGCATGTCATCAGAATGCTCCATGGCCTTCTCATTCACAATGTTCAATGCCCTTGTCATCACAATGCTCCAATACACCTGTAATCACAATGCTCCATGTCCCTTTTCATCTCAATGATCCATGAACACTGTTATCACAATGCACCATGCCCATCATCATAATGCTTTATGCTATTGTCATCACAATGAAATCAAAATGCTCCATGACCTCTGTCATCACAATGCTCCAAACCCTTGTGATCACAATGTTCCATAACACTTGTCATCACAACGCCCCAAGACACTCGTCATCACAATTATCCATGGTCTTCTCATCACAATGCTCCATAACATTTGTCATCACAATGCTCAATACACTTGTCATCACAATGCTCCCTGACTCTTGCCATCAGTATGCTCCTTGAACACTGTCATGACAAGGCTCCATGTCTTTTTCATCACAATGATCCATGCCCATTTCATCAGATGCTCCAAGACCCCTTCAATCACAGTGATCCATGCCTTTGTCATCACAAATCTCCATGACGCATGTCATCAGAATGCTCCTTGGAAATCTCTCACAATGCTCCAGGCCCTTGTAATTACAATGATCCAAGACCCCTGCAATCACAATGCTCCATGCCCCTTTTCATCAGAATGCGCCATGAGACTTCTCATCACAAGGCTCCATGGTCTTCTCATCAGAGTGCTCCAGGACCTTGTCAACACAATGCTCCATGACCCTTGTCATCACAATGCTCCATGCTCCTTGATATCAAAATGATCCATGACCTCTGTCATCACAGTGCTCCAAACCCTTGTGATCACATTGTTCCATAACACTTGTCATCACAGTGCTCCCTGAGTCTTGACGTCAGAATGCTTCTCGAAACCTGTCATGAAAAGGCTCTATGTCTTTTTCATCACAATTCTCCAAGCCCTTTTCATCACAATGCTCCATGCCATTGTCATCACAATACTCCACAAGCTTGTCATCAGAATGCTCCATGACCCTTGTCATCACAATGCTCCATGACCCCTGTCATCACAATGCTCCATGACACCTGTCATCACAATGCTCCATGCCCCTTGTCATTACAGTTCTCCATGACGCTCGTCATCACAATTATCCATGGTCTTCTCATCACAATGCTCCACCGTCTTGCCATCACAATGCTCCATGGTATTTTAAATCGCAATGTTACATGTTCTTGTAATCACATTCTCCATGCACTTATCATCACAATGCTCCATGACCCCTGTCATATCAAGCTCCATGTGCTTTTCATCACAGTGCTTCACGAACTTGTCATCAAAATTCTCAAAAGCCCTTGTCATCACAATGCACCATGCCCTTTTCATCACAATGCTCCAGGACCATTGTCATCACAATGCTCCAGGACCATTGTCATCACAATGCTCAATTACCTTTGTCTTCACAATCCTCCATGACAATTGGCATCACAATTCTCCATGCCATTGTCATCACAATGGAACATGACATATGCCATCACAATGCACCCTGACACCTGTCTTAACAATGCTCCATGACCTTGTCATCAAAATGCTCCATGCCCTTGTCATCACAATGCACCATGCCGACTGTCATCACAGAAATCCATGAAACTTGTCAGACCAATGCTCCATGCCCCTGTCATCACAATGCTCCATTCCCTTGTCATCACAATGCTCTGTGACTCCAGTCATCACAATGCTTCATTACCTTTGTCACCACAATGCTCCATGAACTATTCATCCCAATGCTCTCTGAGCCTTGTCATCACAATGCTCCATGCCTTTGTCAGCACAATGCTCCATAACACATGTCATCACAGTGCACCATGCACTTTTCATCACAATGCTCCCCAAACTTGTCATCACAATGCACCATAAACAATGTCATCACACAGCTCCATGCACTTCGAATCAAAATGCTCTCTCACCACTTATATCACAATTTTCCATCACTAGTCATCACAATACTCCCTCACCCCTGTCATCACAATATTACACGGCCTTGTCATCACAATGCTCCATGACCCGAGTAATCACAATGCTCCATACCCCTTTTCATCTCAATGTTCCATGAACCCTGTCATCACAACCAACCATGCCCATCATCATAATGCTTCATGCTATTGTCATCACAATAAAATCAAAATGCTCCATGACTTCTGTTATCACAATGCTCCATGCCCTTGTCATCACAATGCTCCATGACCCCTGTCATCACAACGCCCCATAAGGCTCGTCATCACAATTATCCATGCACTTCTCATCACAATGTTCCATGACTTTTGTCATCACAATGCTCAATACACTTGTCATCACAATGCTCCCTGACACTTGTCGTCAGTATGCTCCTTGAACCCTGTCATGACAAGGCTCCATGCCTTTTTCATGATAATGATCCATGCCTTTTTCATCACAATGCTCCAAGACCCCTGTAATCACAATGCTCCGTGCCCCTTTTCATCAGAATGCTCCATGAGACTTCTCATCACAAGGCTCCATTGTCTTCTCATCACAATGCTCCAGGACCTTGTCATCACAATGCTCCATGACCCCTTTCATCAGAATTCTCCATGAACATTTTCAGCTCAATGCTCCATGATCTTCTCATCACAATTCTCCATGACCCCTGTCATCACTATGCTCCATGCTCCTTGATATCAAAATGATCCATGACCTCTGTCATAACAGTGCGCCAAATCCTTGTGATCACATTGTTCCATAACACTTGTCATCACAATGCTCCATGATGCCTGTCATCACAATACTCCATGCACTTGTCATCACAATGCTCCATGAGCTTTGTCATCACAATGTTCAATACACTTGTCATCACAATGCTCCCTGACACTTGTCATCAGAATGCTTCTCGAACCCTGTCATGAAAAGGCTGCATGCATTTTTCATCACAATGCTCCATGCCCTTTTCATCACAATTCTCCATGCCATTGTCATCACAATACTCCACAAGCTTGTCATCAGAATGCTCCATGACACTTGTCATCAAAATTCTCCATGACCCCTGTCATCACAATGCTCCAGTCCCCTTGTCATTACAGTTCTCCATGACGCTCGTCATCACAATTATCCATGGACTTCTCATCACAATGCTCCACCGTCTTGCCATCACAATGCTCCATGATATTTCAAATCACAATGTTACATGCTCTTGTCATCACAATTATCCATGCACTTGTCATCACAATGCTCCATGACCCCTGTCATAGCAAGCTCCATATTCTTGTCATCACAATGCTTCATGACGTTGTCATCAAAATTCTCAATGGCCGTTGTCATCACAATGCTCCGTGCCCTTGTCATCACAATGTTCCATGCCCTTGTCATCACAATGCTCCAAGACCGTTGTCATCACGATGCTCCAAGCCCTTGTCTTCACAATGCTCCATTACCTTTGTCATCACATTCCTCCATGACACTTGTCATCACAATGCTGCAAGCCATTGTCATCACAATGCACCATGATACATGTCATCACAATGCTCCCTGACACCTGTCTTCACAATAATCCATGACCTTGTCATCACAAAGCTCCATTCCCTTGTCATCACAAGGCGCCATGCCCAATGTCATCACAATAATCCATGAAACTTGTCAGACCAATGCTCCGTGCCCCTGTCATCACAATGCTCCATGCCCTTGTCATCACAGTGCTCCATGACCCCTGTCATCACAATGCTCCATGACTCCAGTCATCACAATGATTCATGACTTTTGTCATCACAGTGGTCCATGAACTTTTCATCACTATGCTCTGTGACCCTTGGCATCACAATGCTCCATGACTTTGACAGCACAATGCTCCATGACCCTTGTCATCAAAATGCTCCATGAGCTTGTCAGCACAATGCTGCATGACACATGTCATCACAAGGCGTCATGTGCTTGTCATCACAATGCTCCACATCCTTGTCATCACCATGCTCCATAAAACTTGTCATCACAATGCTCCATGCACTTCTCATGAAAATGATCTCTCACCAATGATATCACAATGTTCCATCACTAGTCATCACAATACTCCCTCACACTTGTCATCACAACGCTCCATGATGCCTGTCATCACAATAATCCATGCCCTTGTCATCACAATGCTCCATGAACTTTGTCATCACAATGCTCAATACACTTGTCATCACAGTGTTCCCTGACACTTGTCGTCAGAATGCTTCTCGAACCCTTTCATGAAAAGGCTCTATGCATTTTTCATCACAATGCTCCATGCCCTTTTCATCACAATGCTCCATGCCATTGTCATCACAATATTCCACAAGCTTGTCATCAGAAGGCTCCATGACCCTTGTCATCACAATGCTCCATGACACCTGTAATCACAATGCTCCATACCCCTTGTCATTACAGTTCTCCATGACGCTCGTCATCACAATTATCCATGGTCTTCTCATCACAATGCTCCACCGTCTCGCCATCACAATGCTCCATGACACTCCAAATCACAATGTTACATGCTCTTGTAATCACTTTCTCCATGCACTTGTCATCGCAATGCTCCATGACCCCTGTCATAGCAAGCTCCATGTGCTTTTCATCACAGTGCTTCACGAACTTGTCATCAAAACTCTCAAAAGCTCTTGTCATCACAATGCTCCATGACCATTGTCATCACAATGCTCCAAGCCCTTGTCATCACAATGCTCCATTACCTTTGTCATCAAAATCCTCCATGACACTTGTCATCACAATGCTCCATGCCATTGTCATCACAATGCACCATGACATAGGTCATCACAATGCTCCCTGACACCTGACTTCACAATACTCCATGACCTTTTCTTCACAGTACTCCATGCCCTTGTCATCACAATACGCAATGCCCACTATCATCACAATAATCCATGAAATTTTTCAGACAGATGCTCCATGCCCCTGTCATCACAATGCTCCATGCACTTGTCATCACAATGCTCCATGACCCCTGTCATCACAATGCTCCGTGACTCCAGTCATCACAATGCTCCAAGACTTTGTCATCACAATTGTCCGTGTCCTCATCATCACAAGTCTCTGTGACCTTTGTCACCACAATGCTCCATGAACTTTTCATCACAATGCTCTGTGACCCTTTGCATCAAAATGCTCCATGCCATTGTCATCACAGTGCTTCATGAAGCCTCTCAGCACATTGCTCCATGCCCTTGTCATCACAAAGCTCCATGACGCTTGTCATCACAATGCTCAATGCCCTTCTCATCACAATGCTCCATGACCTTGTCATTACAATCCTCCATGACCCATGTATCACAGTGTTCCGTGTCCTTGTCATCACAATGCTCCATGCCCACTCTCATCACAATAATCCATGAAAATTTTCAGACAAATGCTCCATGCCTTTGTCATCACATAGCTCTATGACGCATGTCATCAGAATGCTCCATGGCCTTCTCATTCACAATGCTCCATGCCCTTGTCATCACAGTGCTCCCCAAACTTGTCATCTCAATGCTCCATAAACATTGTCATCACAATGCTCCATGCCCTTGTCAGCACAGTGCTCCATGTACCTTGTCATCACAATGCTCCAAGTCCTTGTCATCACAATGCTCCATTACATTTGTCATCACACACCTCCATGACAATTGGCATCACAATGCTCCATGGCATTGTCATCACAATGGTCCATGACTTGTGTCTTCACAATGCTCCCAGACACCTGTCTTCACAATACTGCATGACCTTGTCATCACAATGCTCCATGACCTTGTCATCACAGTGCGCTATTCCCACTCTCATCGCAATAATGCATAAATCTTGTAAGACAAATGCTCCATGCCCCTGTCATCACAATGCTCCTTGCTCTTGATATCACAATGCTCCATGAACCGTCATCACAATGCTCCGTGACTCCTGTCATCACAATGCTTCATGACCTTACTCATCACAATGGTCCATGCGCTTGTCATCACAAGTCTGTGTGACTTTTGTCACTACAATGCTCCATGAACTTTTCATCACAATGCTCTGTGACCCTTGTCATCACAATGCTCTATGTGTTTCTCAGCACAATGCTCCATGACTCTTGTCATCACAATGCTCCATGTGCTTGTCATCACAATGCTCCACATCCTTGTCATCACAATGCTGCATAAAATTTGTCATCACAGTTCTCCATGCACTTCTCATCAAAATGCTCTCTCACCACTGATATCACAATGTTCCATCACTAGTCATCCCAATACTCCATCACCGCTGTCATCACAATGTTGCATGACAACTGTCATCAAAATGCTACATGCACTTATCATCACAATGTTACATGCTCTTGTCATCACAATTCTCCATGCACTTGTCATCCCAAAGCTCCCTGACACCTGTCATAGCAAGCTCCATGTGCTTTTCATCACAGTGCTTCACAACCTTGTCATCTAAATTCTCAATGGCCCTTGTCATCACAATGCTCCATGCCCTTGTCATTTCAATGCTCCATGACCATTGTCATCACAATGCTCCAAGACCTTGTCATCAAAATGCTCCAAGACACCTGTAATCACAATGCTCCATGCCCCTTTTCATCAGAAAGCTCCATGACGCATGTCATCAGAATGCTCCATGGCTTTCCCATCACAATGCTCCATGCACTTGTCATTACAATGCTCCAAGACACCTGTAATCACAATGCTCCATGCCCCTTTTCATCTCAATGCTGCGTGAACCCTGTCATCACAATGCACCATGCACATCATCATACTGCTTCAAGCTATTGTCATCACAATGAAATCAAAATGCTCCATGACCTCTGTCATCACAATGCTCCAAACCGTTGTGATCACAATGTTCATAAAACTTGTCATCACAACGCCCCATGACTCCCGTCATCACAATTATCCATGGTCTTCTCATCACAATGCTCCATGACCTTTGTCATCACAATGCTCAATACACTTGTCATCACAATGCTCCCTGACACTTGTCATCAGTATGCTCCTTGAACCTTTTCATCACAATGCTCCATGCCAATGTTATCACAATACTCCACAAGCTTATCATCAGATTGCTCCATGAACCTTGCCATCACAATGCTCCATGACCCCTGTCATCAAAATGTTCCATGACCCCTGTCAACACAATGCTCCATGACACCGGTCTTCAGAATGCTCCATGACCCTTGTCATTACAGGGCTCCATGATGCTCGTCATCACAGTTATTCATGGTCTTCTCATCACAGTGCTCCACTGTCTTGCCATCACAATGCTCCATTCCCTGGTAATAACAATGCTCCATGTCCCTTGTCATCACAATTCTCCATGTCCTTGTCATCACAATGCTCCATGACACTTCTCATCACAATGTTACATGCTCTTCTCTTCACAATTCTCCATTAACTTGTCTTCGCAATGCCCCATGACCTCTGTCATAGCAAGCTCCATGCCTTTGTCATCAAAATGCTTCAAAACCTTGTCATAAAAATTCTCAATGTCCGTTGTCATCACAATGCTCCCTGCCCTTGTCATCACAATGTTCCATGACCCTTGTTATCACAATGCTCCAAGCCGTTGTCATCACAATGCTCCATTACCTTTGTCATCACAATCCTCCATTACACTTGGCATCACAATGCTCCATGCCATTGTCATCTCAATGGACCATGACATACGTCATCACAATGCTCCCTGTCACCTGTCTTGAGAGTATTCCATGACCTTGTCATCACAATGCTCCATGCCCTTGTCATCACAATGTGCCATGCCCACAGTCATCACAATAATCCATCAAACTTGTCAGTCCAATGTTCCATGCCACTGTCATCACAATGCTATATGCCCTTGTCATCACAAAGCTGCATGACGCATGTCATCAGAATGCTCCATTGCATTCTCATCACAATGGTCCATGCCCTTGTCATCACAATGCTCCTAGACCACTTTAATCACAATGCTCCATGCCCCTTTTCATCTCAATGCTACATGAACCCTGTCATCACAATGCTCCAAACCCTTGTGATCACAATGTTCCATAACACTTGTCATCACAACAGCCCATGACACTCGTCATCACAATTATTCATGGTTTTCTCATCACGAAGCTCCATGACCTTTGTCATCACAATGCTCAATACACTTGTCATCACAATTCTCCTTGATACTTGTCGTCACTATGCTCCTTGAACCCTGTCATGACAAGGCTCCATGCCTTCTTCGTCACAATGATCCATGCCCTTTTCATCACCATGCTCCAAGACCCCTGAAATCACAATGCTGCATGCCCTTGTCATCACAAAGCTCCATAAAGCATGTCATCAGAATGCTCCATGGCCTTCTCATCACAATGCTCCATGATGCCTGTCATCACAATGCTCCATGACCATTGTTATCACAATGCTCAATACACTTGTCATCACAATGCTCCCTGACACTTGACGTCAGAATGCTCCTTGATCCCTGTCATGAAAAGGTTCGATGTCTTTTTCATCAAAATGCTCCATGCCTTTTTCATCACAATGCTCCATGCCATTGTCATCACAATACTCCACAAGCTTTTCATCAGAATGCTCCATGACCCTTGTCATCACAATGATCCATGACACCTATCATCACAATTCTCCATGCCCCGTATCACTATAGTGCTCTATGACACTCGTCAACAAAATGCTCCATGGTCTTGCGAACACAATGCTCCACGGTCTTGCCATCACAATGCTCCATGCCCTGGACATCACAATGCTGCTTGTCCCTTGTCAGCACAATGCTCCATGACACTTCTCATCACCATGATACATGCCCTTGTCATCACAATCCTCCATGACACATGGCATCACAATGCTCCATGCCATTGTCATCAAAATGGACCACGACATATGTCATTACAATGCTCCCTGACACCTGTCTTCACAATACTCCATGACCTTGTCATCACAATGCTCCATGCCCTTGTCTTCACAATGTGCCATGCCATCACTCATCACAATAATCCTTGAAAGTTGTCAGACCAGTTCTCCATGCACCTATCATCACAATGCTCCATGCCATTGTCATCACAATGCACCATGAACCCTGTCATCACAATGCTCCCTGACTCCAGTCATCACACTGCTTCATGACCTTTGTCATCACAATGGTCCATGCCCTCGTCATCACACGTCTCTGTGACCTTTGTCACCACAATGCTCCATGAAATTTTCATCACAATGCCCCGTGACCCTTGTCATCATAATGCTCCATGCCTTTGTCAGCACAATGCTCCATGACTCATGTCATCACAATGAGCCATGCGCTTGTCATCACAATGCTCCACAAACTTGTCATCACAATGCTCCTTAAAACTTGTCATCACAATGCTCCATGCACTTCTCATCAAAATGCTCTCTCACCACTGATATCAAAATGTTCCATCACTAGTCATCACAATACTCCCTCACCCCTGTCATCACAATGTTCCATGAAATCTGTCATCAAAATGTTCCATGCCCTTGTCATCACAATGCTCCATGATGCATGTCATCAGAATGCTACATGCCCTTGCCATCACAATGCTCCATTACCCCTGTCATCACAATGCTCCATGACACTTGTCATCACAATGATCCATACGCTTGTCATCCCAATGCTCCATGACAACTGTAATCAGAATAGTCTGTGACGCTTGTCATCCCAGTGCTCCATGACCCTTGACATCACAATGCTCCATGCCATTGTCATCACAATGCTCCATGAACCCTCTCATCTCATTGCTCCATGCACTTGTCATCACAAAGCTCCCTGACGCTTGTCATCACAATGCTCAATGCCCTTCTCATCACAATAATCCATGAATCTTTTCACACCAATGCTCCATGCCCTTGTCATCGAAAGGCTCCATTACCCGTGTCATAACAATGCTCCATGACCTCTGCCATCACAATGATCCACGGCCTCATCATCACAAGGCTCCATGACCCTTGTCATCACAATTCTCCAAGACCCGTGTAATCTCAATGCTCCATGCCCTTGTCATCACAAAGCTCCATGACTTATGTCATCAGAATGCTCCATGGCCTTCTCATCACAATGCTCCATGCCCTTGTCATCACAGTGCTCCAAGACCCCTGTAATCACAATTCTCCATGCCACTTTTCATCTCAGTGCTCCATGAACACTGTCATCACTATGCACCAAGCCCATCATCATAATGCTTCATGCTATTGTCATAAAAATGAAATCAAAAAGTTCCATGACCTCTGTCATCACAATCCTCCAAACCCTTGTGATCACAATGTTCCATAACACTTGTCATCACAATTCCCCATGACGCTCCTCATCACAATTATCCATGGTCTTCTCATCACAATGCTCCATGACATTTGTCATCACAATGCTCAATACACTTGTCATCTCAATGTTCCCTGACACTTGTCGTCAGTATCCTCCTTGAACCCTGTCATGACAAGGCTCCATGCATTTTTCATCACAATGATCCATGCGATTTTCATCACAATGCTCGAAGACCACTGTAATCACAAGGCTCCATGCCCTTGTCATCACAAAGCTCCATGACCCATATCATCAGAATGCTCCATGGCCTTCTTATCACCATGCTCCATGCCCTTGTCATCACAATGCTCCCAGACACTTGTCTTCAGAATGCTCCTTGAACACTGTCATGAAAAGGGTCCATGCCTTTTTCATCACAATGCTCCCTGCTTTTTTCATCACTATGCTCCATGCCATTGTCATCACAAAACTCCACAAGCTTGTCATCAGAATGCTCCATGACACATGTCATCACAATGCTCCATGACCCGTGTCATCACAGTGCTCCATGACACCTGTCATCACAATGCTCCGTGCCCCTTGTCATTACAGTGCTCCATGACACTCGTCATAACAATTATCCATGGTCTTCTCAGCACAGTGCTCCTCGGTCTTGCCATCACAATGCTCCCTGCCCTGGCCATCACAATTCAACTTGTCCCTTGTCATCACAATTCTCCACGTCCTTGTCATCACAGTACTCCATGACACTTCTCATCACAATGTTTCATGCTCTTGTCATCACAATTCTCCATGCACTTTTCATCTCAATGCTCCATGTCCCCTGTTATAGCAAGCTCCGTGCGCTTGTCATCACAATGCTTCACGACGTTGGCATAAAAATTCTCAATGCCCCGAGTCATCACAATGCTCCATGTCCTTGTCATCACAATGCTCCATGACCCTTTTCATCACAATTCCAGAAGTAGTTGTCATCACGACGCTCCATTACATTTGTCATCACAATCCGCCATGACACTTGGCATCACAATGCTCCACGCCATTGTCATCCCAATGCACCATGACATATGTCATCACAATGCTCCCTGACACCTGTCTTAACAATACTACATGACCTTGTCATAACAATGTTCCATTCCCATGTCATCACATTGTGCCATGCCCACCCTCATAGCAATAATCCATGAAACTTGTCAGACTAATACTCCATGGCCCTGTCATCACAATGCTCCATGCCCCTGTAATCACAATGCTCCATGACCCCTCACATCATAATGCTCCGTGAATCCAGTCATCACAATGCTTTATGACGTTTGTCATCACAATGGTCCATTCCCTCGTCATGACAATGCTCTGTAACACTTGTCATCACAATGCTCCATGCCTTTGTCAGCACAATGCTCAATACACTTGTCATCACAAAGCTCCATGATGCCTGTCATGACAATACTCCTTGCCCGTGTCATCACAATGCTCCATGAACTTTGTCATCACAATGCTCAATACACTTGTCATCACAATGCTCCCTGACACTTGTCGTCAGAATGCTCCTTGAACCCTGTCATGAAAAGGCTCCATGCCTTTTTCATCACAATGCTCCATGCCCTTTTCATCACAATGCTCCATGCCATTGTCATCACAATAATCCACAAGCTTGTCATCAGAATGTTCCATGACCCTTGTCATCACAATGCTCCATGCCCCTTATCATTACAGTGCTCCATGACGATCGTCATTACAATTATCCATGGTCTTCTCATCACAATGCTCCACCGTCTTGCCATCACAATGCTCCATGACACTTCTCATCACAATGTTACATGCTCTTGTCATCACAATTCTCCATGCACTTGTCATCGCAATGCTCCATGACACCTGACATAGCAAGCTCCATGTGTTTTTCATCACAGTGCGTCACGACCTTGTCATCCAAATTCTCAATGGCCCTTGTCATAACAATGCTCCATGCCATTGTCATCACAGTGCTCCATGACCATTGTCATCACAATGCTCCAAGACCTTATCATCACAATGCTCCATTACTTTTGTCATCAAAATCCTCCATGACACTTGGCTTCACAATGCTCCATGCCATTGTCATCACAATGTACCATGACATATGTCATCACAATGCTCCCTGACACCTGTCTTCACAATACTCCATGACCTTGTCATAACAATGTTCCATGCCCTTGTCATCACAATGCGCCATGCCCACTATCATCACAATAATCCATGAAACTTGTCAGACCAATGCTCCATCACCCTGTCATCACAATGATCCATGCCCTTGTCATCACAATGCTCGGTGACTCCAGTCATCACAAAGCTTCATGACCTTTGTCATCATAATGGTCCATGCCCTCGTCATCACAGGACTCTGTGAACTTTTTCACCATAATGCTCCATGAAGTTTTCATCACAATGCTCTGTGACACCTGTCAACACAACGCTCCATGCCTTTGTCAGCAGAGTGCTCCATGACCCTTTTCATCACAATGCTCCATGCACTTGTCAGCACAATGCTCCATGACCCATGTCATCACAATGTGCCATGCACTTGTCATCACAATGTTCCACAAATTTATCATCACAATGCTCCATAAACCTTCTCATCACAAAGCTCCATGCACTTCTCATCAAAATACTCTTTCAGCACTGATATCAAAATGTTCCATCTCTAGTAATCACAATACTCCTTCACCCCTGTCATGACAATATTCCACCGCCTTGTCATCACAAGGCTCCATGATGCATGTCATCAGACAGCTCCATGGCCTTATCATCACAAAGCTCCATGCCCTTTTCTTCACAATGCTCCAAGACAACTGTAATCACAATGCTCCATGCCCCTTTCCATCTCAATGCTCCATGAACTCTGTCATCACAATGAACCATGCCCATCATCATAATGCTTCATGCTATTGTCATCACAATGAAATTAAAATGCTCCATAAGCTCTGTCATCACAATGCTCCAAATCCTTGTGATCACAATGTTCCATAACACTTGTCATCACAACTCCCCATGATGCTCGTCATCACAATTATCCATGGTCTTCTCAACACAATGCTCCATGACCTTTCTCATCACAATGCTCAATACATTTATCATCACAATGCTCCCTGACACTTGTCGTCAGTATGCTCCTTGAACCCTCTCATTACAAGGCTCCATGCTTTTTCATCACAATCACCCATGCCCTATTCATCACAATGCTCCAAGACCCATGTAATCACAATGCTCCATGCCCCTTTTCATCAGAATGCTCCATGAGACTTGTCATCACAAGGCTCCAAGGTCTTCTCCTCACTATGCTCCAGGACCTTGTCATCACAATGCTCCATTCCATTGTCATCACAATGCTTCATTACACCTGCCATCACAATACTCAATGAATATTGTCATCCCATTGCTCCATGAACTTCTGTTCACAATGCTCCATGACCCCTGTCATCACAGTGCTCCATGACCACTCTCATCACAACGCTCCATGACACCAGACAACACAATGATCCGGGACTCTTGTCATCAAAATGCTCCATGACACTTGTCATCACAATGATCCATGCCCTTGCCATCCCAATGCTCATGACCCCTGTAATCACAATGCTCCATGACGCTTGTCATCACAGTGCTCCATGACACTTGTCATCAAAATGCTACATGCATTTGTCAGCAAAATGCTACATGACCTTGTCATCACATGCTCCATGCGCTTGTCATCACAATACTCCATTCCCATTGTCATCAAAATCCTCCATGAACCTTGGGTTCACATTGCTTCATGCCCTTGTCATCACAATGCTCCATGCTCCTTGAAATGAAAATGATACATGACTTCTGTCATCACAATGCTCCACATCCTTGTGATCACAATGTTCCATAACACTTGTCATCACAATGCTTCATGATGCCTGTCATCACAATGCTCCATGACCTTTCTCATCACAATGCTCAATACACTTGTCATCACAATGCTCCCTGACACATGTCGCCTGAATGCTCCTTGAACACTGTCATGAAAAGGCTCCATGCCTTTTTGATCACAATGCTCCATGCCCTTTTCATCACAATGCTCCATGCCATTGTCATCACATTACTCCACAAGCTTGTCATCAGAATGCTCCATGACCCTTGTCATCACAATGATCCATGACACCAGTCATCACAATGTTCCATGCCCCTTGTCATTACAGTGCTCCATGACACTCGTCATCACAATTATCCATGGCCTTCTCATCGCAATGCTCCACGGTCTTGCTATCACTATGCTCCATGCCCTGGAAATCAAAATTCTACCTATCCTTGTCATCATAATGCTCCATGACACTTCTAATCAAAATGAAACATGCTCTTGTCAATACAATTCTCCATGCAATTGTCATCGAAATGCTCCCGGACCCCTTCATAGCAAGCTCCATGTGCTTTTCATCACAAAGCTTCACGACCTTCTCATCAAAATTCTCAATGGTCCTTGTGAACTCAGTGCTCCATGATCTTGTCATCACAGTGCTCCATGACCATTGTCATCACGATGCTCCATTTCCTTTGTCATCACAATCCTCCATGACACTTGGCATCACAATGCCCCATGCCATTGTCATCACAATGGACCATGACATATGTCATCACAATTCTCCCTGACACCTGTCTTCACAATACTGTATGACCTTGTCATCACAATTCTCCATGCCCTTGTCATCACAATGCGCCATGCCCACTGTCATCACAATAATCCATAAAATTTGTCATAGCAATGCTCTATGCCTCTGTCATCACAATGCTCCTTTCCCTTGTCATCACAATGCTCCATTACCCCGTCATCACAATGCTCCGTGACTCCAGTCATCACAATTCTTCATGACCTTTGTCATCACAATGGTCCATGCCCTCATCATCACAAGTCTCTGTGACCTTTGTCACCACAATGCTCCATGAACTTTTCATCACAATGCTCGGTGACCCTTGTCATCACAATGTTCCATGCCTTTCTCAGCACAATGCACCATGACCCATGTCATCACAATGCTCCTTGCGCTATTAAGCACAATGCTCCATAACACATGTCATAACAATGCTGGATGTTCTAGTCAGCACAATGCTCCATGACATGTCATCACAATGCACCATGCGCTTGTCATCACAATGCTCCACAATCTTGTCATCACAATGCTCCATAAAACTTGTCATCACAATGCTCCATACACTAATCATCAAAATGCTCTCTCACCAATGATATCACAATGTTCCATCACTAGTCATTAAAATACTCCCTCACCCCTGTCATCATAATGATCCATGACCCCTGTCATCAAAATGCTATATGCCCTTATCATCACAATGTTCCATTACCCCTAACATCACAATGTTCCATAACCCCTGTCATCAAAATGCTCCATGACACTTTTCATCACAATGCTCCATGATCCCTGACATCACAATGTTCCATAACCCCTGTCATCAAAATGTTCGATGACCCTTTTCATCAAATTGCTCCATGACCCTGTCATCACAATGCACCGTGCCCTTCTCATCACAATGCACCACGCCCTTGTCATCAAAATGCTCCATTACCTTTGTCATCACAAAGCTCCATGACCATTGGCATCACAATGCTCCATGCCATTGTCATCACAATGCTTCATGAAGCCTCTCATCACATTGCTCCATGTCCTGGTCATCACAAAGCTCCACGATGCTTGTCATCAAAATGCTCCATGCCCTTCTCAACACAATGCTCCATGCCCTTGTCATTACAATACTCCATGACCCATGTATCACAGTGTTCCATGCGCTTGTCATCACAATGCTCCATGCCCTATCTCATCACAATAATTCATAAAACTTTTCAGACCAAAGCTCCATGCCCTTGTAATCACAATGCTCCTTTACACCTTCATGACAATGCTCCATTACCCCATCCATCAAAATTATCCACGGCCTTGTCATCACAAAGCTCCATAAAGCTTGTCATCAAAATGAACCAAGACCCCTGTAATCACAATTCTCCATGCCTTTGTCATCACAAAACTCCATGACACATGTCACCAGAATGCTCCATGGCCTTCTCATCACAATGCTCCATACCCTTGCCATCACAATACACCATTAGCCCTGTGATAACAATGCTCCATGACCCATGACAACACAATGATCAGGGACTCTTGTCATCAAAATGCTCCATGACACTTGTCATCACAATGCTCCATGCCCTTGTCATCCCAATGCACCATGACCCTAGTAATCAGAATGTTCCGTGACGCTTGTCATCACAGTGCTCCATGACCCTTCTCATCACAATGCTCCATGCCTTTGTTAGCAAAATGCTACATGACCTTCTCATCACAATGCTCCATGTGATTGTCATCAAAATACTCCATTACCTTTCTCATCACAATCCTCCATGAACCTAGGAATCACATTGCTTCATGCCCTTGTCATCACAATGGTCCATTCTACTTGAAATCAGAATGATCTATGACTTCTGTCATCACAATGCTCCAAGCCCTTGTGATCACAATGTTCCATAACACTTGTCATCACAACGCTCCATTATGCCTGTCATCACAATACTCCATGCCCTTGTCATCACAATGCTCCCTGAACTTTGTCCTCACTATGCTCAATACACTTGTCATCACAGTGCTCCCTGACACTTGTCATCAGAATGCTCCTTGAACCCTGTCATGAAAAGGCTCCATGCCTTTTTCATCACAATGCTCCATGCCCTTGTCATCACAAAGCTCCATGGCGCTTGTCATCACAATGCTCGATGCCCTTCTCATCACAGTGCTCCAGGCACTTGTCATTACAATCCGCCATGACCCATGAATCACAGTGTTCCTTGCCCTTGTCATCACAATGCTCCATGCCCACTCTCATCGCAGTAATCCATGTAAATTTTCAGACCAATTCTCCATGCCCTTGTCATCACAATGCTCCATGAGACTTGTCATAACAATGCTCCTTGAACCCTGCCATCACAATATTGCACGGCCTTGTCATCAAAAGGCTCCATGACCCTTGTCATCACAATGCTCCCAGACCCCTGTAATCACAATGCTCCATGCCCTTGTCATCACAAAGCTCCATGACCCATGTCATCAGAATGCTCCACGGCCTTCTCATCACAATGCTCCATGCCCTTGTCATCACAATGCTCCAAAAACACTGTATTCACAATGCTCCATACCCTTGTCACCACAAAGCTCCATGACGCATGTCAGCAGAATGCTCCTTGGCCTTCTCATCACAATGCTGCATGCCCTTGTCATCACAATGTTCCAAGACCCCTGTAATCACAATGCTCCATGCCCCTTTTCATCAGTATGCTCCATGAGACTTGTCCTCACAAGGCTCCATGGTTTTCTCATCACAATGCTCCAGGAACTTGTCATCACAATGTCTCAGGACCTTCTCAACAAAATTCTCAATGGCCCTTGTCATCATAATGTTCCAAGCCCTAATCATCATAATGCCCCATTATCTTTCTCATCACAATCCTCCATGACACTTGGCATCACAATGACCCATGCCATTGTCATCGCAATGGACCATGACATATGTCATCACATGCACCCTGATACCTGTCTTCACAATACTCCGTGACCTTGTCATCACAATGCTCCATGCCCTTGTCATCACAATCCGCCATACCCACTGTCATCACAATAATCCATGAAACTTGTCAGACCAATGCTCCATGCCACTGTCATCACAATGCTCCATGCCCTTGTCATCACAATGCTCCGTGACTCCAGTCATCACAATGCTTCATGACCTTAGTCATCACAATAGTCCATGCCCGCGTCATCACAATGCTCTGTGACCCTTGTCATCTCAATGCTCCTTGCCTTTGTCAGCACAATACTCCAGGACCCTTGTCATCACAATGTGCCACATGCTTTTCATCACAATAGTCCACAACCTTGTTATCACAATGCTCCATAAACATTGTCATCACAATGCTCCATGCACTTCTCATCAAAATGCTCTCTCACCACTTATATGACAATGTTCCATCACTAGTCATCAGAATACTCGCTCACCCCTATCATCACAATGTTCCAGGACCCCGTCATCACAATGCTACATGCACTTATCATCACAATGCGACATGACACATGATATCACAATGTTCAATAACCCCTGTCATCAAAATGTTCCATGACACTTTTCATCAAATTGCTCAATGACCCTGTCATCACAATGCTCCCTGCCCTTCTCATCACAATGCACAACGCCCTTGTCATCAAAATGCTCCATGACATTTATCATCTCAAAGCTCGATGAGCCTTGGCATCACAATGCTCCATGTCATTGTCAACACAATGCTCCATGAACACTCTCATCAGATTGATCCATGCCCTTGTCATCACAAAGCTCCATGACGCTTGTCATCACAATGCTCGATGCCTTTCTCATCACAATGCTCCAAGCCCTTGTCATTACAATCCTCCATGACCAATGTATCACAGTGTTCCATGACCTTGTCATCACAATTCTCCATGCCCACTCTCATCAAAATAATCCATGAAACTTTTCAGACCAATGCTCATTGCCCTTCTCATCACAAAGCTCCATGACCCCTGCCATCACAATGCTCTACAGCCGTTTCATCACAATGCTCCATGACACTTGTCATCACAATGCTCCAAGACCCTGTAGTCACAATGCTCCATGCCCTTGTCATCACAAAGCACAATCACACATGTCATCAGAATGCTCCATGGCCTTCTCATCACATTGCTCCATGCCCTTGTCATCACAGTGCTCCAAGACCCCTGTAATCACAATGCTCCATGCCCCTTTTCATCTCAATGCTCCATGAACCCTGTCATCACAATGCATCATGCCCATCGTCATAATTCGTCACGCCATTGTCATAACAATGCACCTTGACATATGTCATCACAATTCTCCCTGACACCTGTCTTCACAATACTCCATGACCTTGTCACCACAATCTTCCATGCCCTTGTCATCACAATGAGCCATGCCCACTGTTATCAGAATAATCCATGAAACTTGTCAGACAAATGTTCCATGCCACTGTCATCACAATGCTCCATGCCCATGTCATCACAATGCTCCATTACCCATGTCATCAAAATGCTCCTTGCCTCCAGTCATCACAGTGCTTCATGACTTTTGTCATCACAATGCTCCATGCCCACTGTCATCACAATAATCCATGAAACTTGTCAGACCAATTGTCCATGCCCCCGTCACACAAGGCTCTGTGATCTTTGTCACCACAATGCTCAATGAATATTTCATCACAATGCTCTGTGTCCCTTGTCATCACCATGCTCCATGACTTTGTCAGCACAATGCTCCATGACACTTGTCATCAAAATGCTCCATGCGCTGGTCAGCACAATGCTCCATGACCCCTGCCATCACAATGCTCCGTGACTCCAGTCATCACAGTGCTTCATGACCTTTGTCAACACAGTGGTCCATGCCCTCTTCACACAAGGCTCTGTGACCTTTGTCATCACAATGCTCCATGCCCACTGTCATCACAATAATCCATGAAACTTGTCAGACAAATGTTCCATGCCCCTTTCATCACATTGCTCCGTGCCCTTGTCATCACAATGCTCCATGACCCCTGACATCACAATATTCCATAACCCCTGTCACAAAATGCTCCATGACCCATTTCATCACAATGCTTCATGACCCCTGACATCACAATGTTCCATAACGCCTGTCATCAAAATATTCCATGACGCTTTTCATCAAATTGCTGCATGACCCTGTCATCACAATGCTCCCTGCCCTTCTCATCACAATGCACCATGCCCTTGTCATTAAAATGCCCCATGACATTTTTCATCACAAAGCTCCATGACCCCTGGCATCACAATGCTCCTTGCCATTGTCATCACAATGCTCAATAAAATCTCTCATCACATTGCTCCATACCCTTGTCATCACAATGCTCAATTACACCTGTGATAACAATGCTCTATGACCCCTGCCATCACAATGTTCCACGGCCTTGTCATCACAAGGCTCCATGACCCTTGTCATCACAATGCTCCAAGACCTCTGTAATCACAATTCTCCATGCCCCTTTACATCTCAATTCTCCATCAACCCTCTCATCACAATGCACCATGCCCATCATCATAATGATTCATGCTATTGTCATCACTATGAAATCAAAATGCTCCATGTCCTCTGTCATCACAAAGCTGCAAACCCTTCTGATCACAATGTCCATGACACTTGTCATCACAATGCCCCATGATGCTCGTCATCACAATTATGCAAGGTCTTCTCATCACAATGCTCCATGACCTTTGTCAACACAATGCTCAATACACTTGTCATCACAATGCTCCCTGACACTTGTCATCACTATGCTCCTTGAACACTGTCATGACAAGGCTCCCTGCATTTTTCATCACAATGATGCATTCCCTTTTCTTCACAATGCTCCAAGACCCCTGTTATCACAATGCTCCATGACTCCAGTCATCACAATGCTTCATGACATTTGTCATCACAATGGTCCATGACCTTGTCACACAAAGCTCTGTGACATTTGTCACCACAATGCTCCATGAACTTTTTATCACAATGCTCTGTGACCCATGTCATCACAAAGCTCCATGCCTTTGTCAGCACAATGCTCCATGACTCTTGTCATCACAATGCTCGATGCGCTTGTCAGCAAAATGCTCCACAACCAATGTCATCACAATTCGCCATGAACTTGTCATCACATTGCTCAACATCCTTGTCATCAAAATGCTCCATAAACCTTGTCATCACAATGCTCCATGCACTTATCAAAATGCTCTCTCACCAGTGATATCTCAATGTTCGACCACTAGTCATCACAATACTCCTTAAACCCTGTCATCACAATGTTCCATTACCCCTGTCATCACAATGCTACATGCCATTATCTTCACAATGCTCCATGACAGTTGACATCAAAAAGTTCCATAACCCCTGTAATCAAAATGCTCCATGACCCTTTTCATCACAAAGCTCCATGATCTCTGAAATCAGAATGTTCTATAACCCCTGTCATCAAAATGTTCCATGACACTTTTCATCAAATTGCTCCATGACCCTGTCATCACAATGCTCCCTGCCCTTCTCATCACAATGCACCAGGCCCTTGTCATCAAAATGCTACATGACATTTGTCATCACAAAGCTCCATGACCATTGGCATCACAATGCTCCATTCCATTATTATCACAATGCTCCATGGACCCTCTCATCACATTGCTCCATGCACTTGTCATCCCAAATCTCCATGACGCTTGTCATCACAATGCTCGATGCCCTTCTCAACACAATGCTCCATGCCATTGTCATTACAATCCTGCATGATCTATGTATCACAGTGTTCCATGCCCTTGTCATCACACTGTTCCATGCCCACTCTCTTCACAATAATCCATGAAACTTTTCAGACCATTGCCCCATGTCCTTGTCATCACAATGCTCCATTACCCCTTTCATAACAATGCTCCATGTCCCCTGCCATCACAAGATTCAACGGTCTTGTCATCACAAGCCTCCATGACCCTTGTCATCACAATGCTCCAAGACCCCTGTAATCACAAATCTCGATGCCCTTGTCATCACAAAGCTCCATGACTCATGTCATCAGAATGCTCCATGGACTTCTCCTCACAGTGCTCCATGACCTTGTCATCACAATGTTCCATGCCCTTGTCATCACAATGCACCATGCCCACTGTCATCAGAATAATCCATGAAACATGTCAGACAAATGTTCCATGCAACTGTCATCACAATGCTCCATGCCCATGTCATCACAATGCTCCATTACCCATGTCATCAAAATGCGCCTTGCCTCCAGTCATCACAATGTTTCATGACTTTTGTCATCACAATGCTCCATGTCCACTGTCATCACAGTAATCCATGAAACTTGTCAGACCAATTGTCCATGCCCCCGTCACACAAGGCTCTGTGATCTTTGTCACCACAATGCTCCATGAATATTTCATCACAATGCTCTGTGTCCCTTGTCATCACCATGCTCCATGCCTTTGTCAGCACAATGCTCCATGACACTTGTCATCAAAATGCTCCATGCGCTTGTCAGCACAATGCTCGATGACCCCTGCCATCACAATGCTCCGTGACTCCAGTCATCACAGTGCTTCATGACCTTTGTCAACATAGTGTTCCATGCCCTCTTCACACAAGGCTCTGTGACCTTTGTCATCACAATGCTCCATGTCCACTGTCATCACAATAATCCATGAAACTTGTCAGACAAATGTTCCATGCCCCTGTCATCACATTGCTCCGTGCCCTTGTCATCACAATGCTCCATGACCCCTGACATCACAATGTTCCATAACCCCTGTCACAAAATGCTCCATGACCCATTTCATCACAATGCTTCATGACCCCTGACATCACAATGTTCCATAAAGCCTGTCATCAAAATATTCCATGACGCTTTTCATCAAATTGCTCCATGACCCTGTCATCACAATGCTCCCTGCCCTTCTCATCACAATGGAACATGCCCTTGTCATTAAAATTCCCCATGACCTTTTTCATCACAAAGCTCCATGACCCCTGGCATCACAATGCTCCATGCCATTGTAATCACAACGCTCCATGAAACCTATCATCACATTGTTCCTTGCTCTTGTCATCACAAAGCTCCATGATGCTTGTCATCACAATGCTCGATGCCTTTCTCATCACAATGATCCATGCCCTTGTCATTACAATCCTCCATGACCCATGTATCACCGTCGTTCTGTGCCCTTGTCATCACAATGCTCCATGACCACTCTCATCACAATAATCCATGAAATTTTTCATACTAATACTCCATGCCATTGTCATCACAATGCTCCATGACCCCTGCCATCACAATGTTCCACGGTGTTGTCATCACAAGGCTCCATGACCCTTGTCATAACAATGCTCCAAGACCCCTGTAATCACAATGCTCCATGCCCCTTTTCATCAGAATGCTCCATGAGACTTGTCATCACAGTGCTCCATGGTCTTCTCATCACAATGCTCCATGAGCCCTGCCATCACAATACTCAAGGACTATTGCCAGCTCAGTGCTCCATGAAATTCTGATCACAATGCTCCATGACCCCTGTCATCACAATGCTCCATGACCACTGTCATCACAACGCTCCATGACACCAGACAACACAATGATCTGGGAATCTTGTCATCGAAATGCTCCATGACCCTTGTCATCACAATGATCCATGCCCTTGCCATCCCAATGCTCCATGACCCCTGTAATCACAATGCTCCATGACGCTTGTCATCACAATGCTCCATGACACTTGTCATCAAAATGCTCCATACATTTGTCAGCAAAATGCTACATGACCTTGTCTTCACAATGCTCCATGCACTTGTCATAACAATACTCCATTCCCATTGTCTTCAAAATCCTCCATGAACCTTGGGTTCACATTGCTTCATGCCCTTGTCATCACAATGATCCATGCTCCTTGAAATGAAAATGATACATGACTTCTGTCATCACAATGCTCCAAATCCTTGTCATCACAATGTTCATAACACTTGTCATCATAACGCTCCATGATGCCTGTCATCACAATGCTCCATGAAATTTGTCATCACAATGCTCAATACACTTGTCCTCACAATGCTCCCTGAGACTTGTCATCAGAATGCTCCTTGAACACTGTCATAAAAAGGCTCCATGCCTTTTTCATCACAATGCTCCATTCCCTTTTCATCAAAATGCTCCATGCCATTGTCATCACATTACTCCACAAGCTTGTCATCAGATTGGTCCATGACACTTGTCATCACAATGATCCATGACACCTCTCATCACAATGCTCCATGCCCCTTGTCATTACAGTGCTCCATGACGATCCTCATCACAATTATCCGTGGTCTTCTTATGACAATGTTCCACGGTCTTGTCATCCCAATGCTCCATGCCCTGGTCATCACAATTCTAAATGTCCTTTTCATCACAATGCTCCATGACAGTTCTCATCAACATGTTACATGCTCTTGTCAATACAATTCTCCATGCACTTTTCATCACAATGCTCCATGACCCCTGTCATAGAAAGCTCCATGCGCTTGTAATCACAATGCTTCACGACCTTGTCATCAAAATTCTCAAAGGCCCTTGTTATCACAATGCTCCATGATGTTGTCATCACAATGCTTCATGACCTTGTCATAACGAAGCTCCAAGCCCTTGTCATCACAATGCTCCATTACCATTGTCATCACAATCCTCCATGACACTTGGCATTCCAATGCCCCATGGCATTCTCATCACAATGGACCATGACATATGTCATCCAAATACTCCCTGACACCCGTCTTCACAATACTGTATGACCTTGTCATCACAATGCTCCATGCCCTTGTAATCACAATGTGCCATGCCCACTGTCATCACAATAATCCATAAAACTTGTCAGAGCAATGCTCTATGCCCATGTCTTCTCAATGCTCCATTCCCGTGTCATCACAATGCTCCGTGACTCCAGTCATCACAGTGCTTTATGAACTTTGTCATCACAATGGTCCATGCTTTCATCATCACAAGTCTCTGTGACTTTGTCACCACAATGCTCCATGAACTTTTCATAACAATGCTCTCTGACCCTTGTCATCAAAATGCTCTATGCCTTTCTCAGCACAGTGCTCCATCCCCCTTTTCATCACAATGCTCCATGTGCTTGTCAGCACATTACTCCATGACCCATGTTATCACAATGTGCCATGCGCTTGTCATCACAATGCTCCACAACCTTGTCATCAGAATGCTCCATAAACCCTTGTCATCACAATGTTCCATGCACTTCTCAACAAAATGCTCTCTCACAACTGATATCACTATGTTCCATCACTAGTCATCACAATACTTCCTCACCCCTGTCATCACAATGTTCCATGACCCCTGACATCATTATGTTCCATAACCCCTGTCATCAAAATGCTCCATGACCCTTTTCAGCAAAATGCTCCATGACCCCTGACATCACAATGTTCCATTACCCATATCATCAAAATCTTCCATGATCCTTTTCATCAAATTGCTCCTGGACTCTGTCATCACAATGCTCCCTTCCCTCCAAAACACAATGCACCACGCCCTTGTCATCAAAATGCTCCATGACATTTGTCGTCACATATCTCCATGACCCTTGTCATCACAATGCTCCATGCCATTGTCATCACGATGATCCATGAACCCTCTGATCACATTGTTCCATGCCCTTGTCATCACAAAGCTCCATGACATTTGTCATCACAATGCTCGATGCCCTTCTCATCACAATGCTCCATGCCCTTGTCATTACAATCCTCCATGACCCATGTGTCACAGTGCTCCGTGCCCTTGTCATCACAATGCCCCATGCCCACTCTCATCACAGCAATCTATGAAATTTTCATACCAATGCTCCATGCCCTTGTCATCACAATGCTCCATGACGCCTGATATCACAATGTTCCATAACCCCTGGCATCAAAATGCTCCATGACCCTATTCATCACAAAGCTCCATGACCACAGACATCACAATGTTCCATATCCCCTGTCACCAAAATGATCCATGACCCTTTTCATCAAATTGTTCCATGACCCTGTCATCACAATGTTCCCTGCCCTTCTCATCACAATGCACAATGCCATTGTCATCAAAATGCTCCATGACCTTTGTCATCACAAAGGTCCATGACTCTCGTCATCAAAATTTTCCATGGTCTTCTCATCACAATGTTCCATGACCTTTGTCATCACAATGTTCAATACACTGGTCATCACAATGCTCGCTGACACTTGCCATCAGTATGCTCCTTGAACCCTCTCATGACAACGCTCCATGCATTTTTCATCACAATGATCCATGCCCTTTTCATCACAATGCTCCATGCCATTGTCATCACTATACTCCACAAGCTTATCATCAGAATGCTCCGTGACCCTTGTCATCACAATGCTCCATGACCCCTGTCACCACAATGTTCCATGACCCCTGTCATCACAATGCTCCATGACAACTGTCATCAGAATGCTCCATGCCCCTTGTCATTACAGTGCTCCATGAGGCTCGTCATCACAGTTATTCATGGCCTTCTCATCACAGTGCTCCACGGTCTTGCTATCACAATGGTCCATTCCCTGGTAAACACAATGCTCCATTCCCTGGTAATAACAATGCTCCATGTCCGTTGTCATCAGAATTCTCTATGTCCTTGTCATCACAATGCTCCCTGACACTTCTCATCACAATGTTACATGCACTTGTCATCAAAATTTTCCATGAAATTGTCATCTCAAAGCCATATGACCCCTGTCATAGCAAGCTCCATGCCTTTGTCATCAAAATTCTTCACGATATTGTCATCAAAATTCTCAATGTCCGTTGTCATCACAATGCTCCATGCCCTTGTCATCACAATGCTCCATGACCCTTGTTATCACACTGCTCCAAGCCGTTGTCAACACAATGCTCCATTACCTTTGTCATCACAATACTCCATGACACATGGCATCACAATGCCCCATGCCATTGTCATCACAATGTGCCATGACATATGTCATCACAATGCTCCCTGACACCTCTCTTCACAATACTCTATGACCTTGTCATCACAATGTTCCATGCCCTTGTCATCACAATGCGCCATGCCCACTCTCATCACAATAGTCCATAAATCTTGTCAGAGAAATGCTCTATGACACTGTCATCACAATGCTCCATGCCCTTGTCATTACAATGCTCCATGCCCTTGTCATTACAATGCGCCATGCCCACTCTCATCACAATAGTCCCTAAATCTTGTCAGAGAAATGCTCTATGACACTGTCATCACAATGCTCCATGCCCTTGTCATCACAATGCTCCATGACCCAGTCATCACAATGCTCCGTGACTCGTCATAACAATAATTCATGACGTTTGTCATCACAATGGTCAATACCCTCATCATCACAAGTCTCTGTGACTTTGTCACCACAATGCTCCATGAACTTTTCATCAAAATGCTCTCTGACACTGGTCATCACCATATTCTATGCCTTCCTCAGCACAATGCTCCCTGACCCTTGTCATAAGAGTGCTCCTTGTGCTTGTCAGCACATTGCTCCTTGACCCATGTTATCACAATGCGCCATGCGCTTGTCATCAATATGTAACCAAGTTGAGGTTATTGTAATCAGTGCAGCCCTAAATTTTTGGGTGGCTATGTCTTATTGATTTTCAGTTTTCCCAAGGTATATTCCCTAGACTGGAAGTGCCCTTGGATCTGTAGCTCTCATGTTTACTTGTTTTAGGGAACACAATGCACTCCTCCAGAGAGGCAGTTGGCAATTTACATCCTGCCCATCAGCATAACTAGGCTCCTTGTTCTCCAGGGCCTGTCTTGCGTTTCTAGTTTTTACACATTTTGCGGATGTCCCTTTTGACCAGTGGGAAGTGATACTTCTTTGTAGTGCAGATTTGCATTGCCCGCTTGCTCACTTGGCCAAAAAGGGCGTATGCGTTTTCTCCTGAATATATTCAGGAGAAAACGCATACGCCCTTTTTGGCCAAGTGCATCATTGTCGATGTTGTGCCCCTCTTCCTGTGCTTTAAAGGTGATTCCAATGTACCTCTTGAAATCGGTTTCCTGCTCTTCTGGCTCGCTTTCAAGTCCGCCTCGTTGCCCTCCCTCAAAAGATTTTTGGACGATAGTTTTCCTTTATTACTCGGCCATTTTCTGAATTGCTCTGCCCCTGAGCTCGTTTTCAACTCGTTTTTTGTGAGCTGACAGCAAGTCTAAAATTTTGGTTCAGTACCTCTACTGTTTCCCAGTGGGTGGCTGAGAGTTTGGTTAATTCTTCTCCCTGAACGGAAATTACAGTGATATGTGCCCATCCAAATGCCTAACAGCTACTCTCATTGCTTCTCCCTCTTCCCTTTCCTCCTCTGCCAAGTTTGCAACCTGTGGGAACCAGGAGGTTAAAGGGGCTGTCTCTCCAAGTTGGGAGATTGATAGTAAAGCAGTTGGACAGTCAAACCAGAGCACCCGGAGAGGGACTATTAGTCGAGTTTTAGAAACCTTTCGTATTCACAGTGTGTCCATTCTCTAAGTTTCCCGTACACGTTATAGCTGTAGTAATATTCCCTTCAACCTGGAGAGTTGGGACCCATGGAATGGGTGCCACGCATTATTGCTTTAAAGGGTCTGCATTTGCTCACCCAATCTCACCAATCCTCTCAGTCCCAAGTGTCCAGCCTTATGCCACATCCAGCTGTCGTTGTAGATAGGGTCATTCCACGTATCATCAGAGCCCCTGAAGGAATTCTAAAGAATTTCCCTGTTTTTTTTTTGTTTTTCAAATTCCTTTTTTTGTTTGTTTGTTTCTTTGTTTGTTTTTTGCAGTACGCGGGCCTCTCACTGTTGTGGCCTCTCCTGTTGTGGAGCACAGGCTCCGGACGTGCAGGCTCAGCGGCCATAGCTCACGGGCCAAGCCCCTCCGCGGCATGTGGGATCTTCCCGGAGCGGGGCATGAACCCGTGTCCCCTGCATTGGCAGGCGGACTCTCAACCACTGCGCCACCAAAGAAGCCCCAAATTCCTTTTTATATTGGGTTTGAGCTGATTCTCACTGCCATGTTGATACCAGTGTAGACACACTTGAATCCCTTACGGAAACCTATGAATACATAGGTTTTAACATTCTAACTAGTCAGATATATTCCTCTGCGGGAAATATGGGGTTTTGAGTCCCTTTCACTGAGGAAGGTGTAGGTCTTGTCTATTCCGTATTTGGTTTTTGGAACGGTACCTGTACTACTATGAAACTCTGGTTTTATGCATCACCCCACCTCTCCTTCCCCCTTAAGCAGGCATAAGAGTGTTTTCTCAATGTGAGACTCTGTTCTCTTTCCTAATTCTGTTCATGTGTATCCATGTTTACAGGACCTTCATAAGTGATATCTTATGATAAGTTTCTTCTTCTCTGTGACTTATTTCACTTAGAATCATCGTAACTGAATCCACTCATTTTGCTGCTACTGGCCTTATGACATTGATTTCATGGCTGAGGGATATTCCATCGTACGTAAGTACCACAATTTCTTGAACAATTTTTGTCTTTCCTGGGATAGTTAATGTGTACCCAAGGTGAGGTTTTTGTAAGCAGTGCAGCCCTAAATTTTGGGGTGGCTCTGTCTTATTGATTTTCAGTTTTCCCAAGGTATATTCCCAAATTGGAAGTGCCCTTGGCTCTGTACCTCTGTTGTTTACTTGTTTTAGGGAACACAATGCACTCCTCCAGAGAGGCAGTTGGCAAATTACATCCTGCCCATCAGCATAATTAGGCTCCCTGTTCTCCAGGGCCTGTCTTGCCTTTCTGGTTTTTATACATTTTGTGGATAACCTTTTCACCGGTGGGAATTGACACTTCTTTGTAGTGCAGATTTGCATTGCCCGCTTGCTTGCTTGGCCAAAAAGGGCGTATGCGTTTTCTCCTGAATATATTCAGTAGAAAACGCCTACGCCCTTTTTGGCCATGTGCATCATTGTCGAAGTTGTGCCCCTCTTCCTGTGCTTTAAAGGCGATTCCAATGTACCTGTTGAAATGTGTTTCCTGCTATTCTGGCTCGCTTTCAAGTCCGCCTCATTGCCTTCCCTCAACAGATTTTTGGACGATAGATTTCCTTTATTACTCTGCCAGTATATGAATTGCTGTGCCACTGAGCTCCATTATTCAACTCGTTTTTTGTGAGCTGACCGCAAGTCCAAAATTTTGGTACTGGACCTATACTGGTTCCCGGCAGATGGCTAAGAGTTTGGTTAATTCTTCTTCCTGCCGGGAAATTAGAGTGACAGGTGCCCGTCCAAATGCCTAACAGCTACTCTCTCATTGGTTCTCCCTCTTCCCTTTCATCCTCTGCCAAATTGGCAACGAGTGTGAAACTGGATTTTAAAGGGGCTGTCTCTCCACGTTGCTAGATTGATAGTAAACCAGTTGGAAATTCAAACCGGAGCACCAGGAGAGGGACTATTAGTAGAGTTTTAGAAACATTTCGTATTCACAGTGTGTACATTCTTTAGGTTTCCCATACATGTTATAGCTGTAATAATATTCTGTTCAACCTGGAGATTTGGGACCCTTGGAATGTGTGCCACACATTATTGCTTTAAGTGGTCTGCATTTGCTCACCGAATCTCACCAATCCTCTCAGTCCCAAGTGTCCAGCCTTATGCCACATCCAGCTGTCGTTGTAGATATGGTCATTCCAGGTTTCATCAGAGCCCCTGAAGGAATTGTAAATAATTTCCCTGTTTTTTTGTTTTGTTTTCGAAATTCCTTTTTATAGTTTGTTTGAGCTGATTCTCGCTGCCATGTTTATGCCAGTCTAGACACACTTGATTCCCTTACGGAGACATATCAATACATAGGTTTTAAGATTCTTACTATTCAGATATATTCCTCAGCGGGAAATATTGATTTTGAGTCCCTTTAACTGAGGAAGGTGTAGATGTTGTCTATTCCGTATTTGGTTTTTGGACCGGTACCTGTACTAATATGAAACTCTGGTTTTATGCATCACCCCACCTCTCCTTCTCCCTTAAGCAGGCATAAGAGTGCTTTCTAAAGGTGAGACTCTGTTATCTTTCGTAACTCAGTTCATGGGTAGCCATGTTTACAGGACCTTCATAATTGATATCTTATGATAAGTTTCTTTTTCTCTGTGACTTATTTCACTTAGAATCATCGTACCTGAATCCACTCATTTTGCTGCTACTGGCCTTATGACATTGATTTCATGGCTGAGGGATATCCCATCTTATGTAAGTAACACAAATTCTTGAACCATTTTTGTCTTTCCTGGGATATTTCAGGTGTCCCCAAGTTGAGGTTCTTGTAAGCAGTGCAGCCCTAATTTTTGGGGTGGCTCTGTATTATTGATTTTCAGTGTTCCCAAGGTATATTCCCTAAACTGGAAGTGCCCTTGGCTCTGGAGCTCTGTTGATTACTTGTTTTAGGGAACACAATGCACTCCTCCAGAGAGGCAGTTGGCAATTTACATCCTGCCCATCATCATATCTAGGCTCCCTGTTCTCCAGGGCCTGTCTTGCCTTTCTGGTTTTTACACATTTTACGGATATCCAATTTCACCAGTTGGAAGTGCTACTTCTTTATAGTGCAGATTTGCATTTCCCGCTTGCTTGCTTTGCCAAAATGGGCGTATGCATGGAAAAAATGCATACGCCCTTTTTGGCCAAGTGCATCATTGTCGAAGTTGTGCCCCTCTTCCTGTGTCTTAAAGGTGATTCCAATGTACCTCTTGATATATGTTTCCTACTATTCTGGCTCGCTTTCATGTCCACCTCATTGCCTTCCCTCAACAGATTTTTGGAAGATTGTTGTCCTTTATTACTCTGCCAGTCTGTGAATTGCTGTGCCCCTGAGCTCCATTTTTCAACTCGTTTTTTGTGAGCTGACTGCAAGTCCCAAATATTGGTTCAGGACCTATACTGGTTCCCGGCGGTTGGCTGAGACTTTGGTTAATTCTTGTTCATGCCGGGAAATTAGAGTGAAATGTGCCCGTCCAAATGCCTAAGAGCTACTCTCTCATTGGTACTCCCTCTTCCCTTTCATCCTTTGCCAATTTGGCAACCTGTGCGAACCAGGAGGTTAAAGGGGCTGTCTCTCCAAGTTGGGAGATTGATAGTAAAGCAGTTGGAAAGTGAAAGCGGAGCACGAGGAGAGGGACTATTAGTTGAGTTTTAGAAATCTTTCGTATTCACAGTGTGTCCATTCTCTAGGTTTCCCATACATGTTATAGCTGTAGTAATATTTCCTTCTATCTTGAGAGTTGGGACCCAAGGAATGGTTGCCACGCATTATAGCTTTAAAGGGTCTGCATTTGCTCACCTAATCTGACCAATCCTCTCAGTCCCAAGTGTCCAGCCTTATGCCACATCCAGCTGTCGTTGTAGATAGGGTCATTCCAGGTTTCATCAGAGCCCCTGAAGGAATTGTAAATAATTTCCCTGTTTTTTGGTTTTGTTTTTAAATTCCTTTTTATCGTGGTTTTCAGCTGATTTCCACTGCCATGTTTATGCCAGTCTAGACACACTTGATTCCCTTACGGAGACATATCAATACATAGGTTTTAAGATTCTTACTAGTCAGATATATTCCTCTACAGAGAATAGGGGTGTTGAGTCCCGTTCACTGAGGAAGGAGTAGGTCTTGTCTATTCTGTATTTGGATTATGGAATGGTACCTGTGCTAATATCAAACTCTGGTTTTATGCATCAACCCACCTCTCCTTTCCCCGTAATCAGGCATAAGTATATTTTCTATATGTGAGACTCTGTTCTCTTTACTAATTCAGTTCATGTGTACCAATGTTTACATTTCCTTCATAAGTGATATCTTATGTTGGAATGCTCCATGGCTCTTGTCATCATAATGCTCCATGATGCTTGTCACCACGATTATCCATGGTCTTCTCATCAGAATGCTCCACGGTCTTGCCATCACATTGCTCCATGTCCCTTGTCATCACAATTCTCCACCTCTTTGTCATCACAATATTCCATGACATTTCTCATCACAATGTTACATGCTCTTGTCATCACAATTCTCCGTGCATTTGTCATTGCAATGCTCCCTGAAACGTGTCATAGCAAGCTCCATATGCTTGTCATCACAATTCTTCATGACACTGTTATAAAAATTCTTAATGTCCCTTGACATCACAATGCTCCCTGCCATTGTCATCACAATTCTCCATGACACTTGTCATCACAATGCTCCAAGCACTTGTCATCACAAGGCTCCATGACCCTTGTCATCACAATGCTCCAAGACCTCTGTAATCACAATTCTCCATGCCTCTTTTCATCTCAATGCACCATGAACAGTGTCATCATAATGCACCATGCCCATCATCATAATGATTCAGGCTATTGTCATCACAATGAAATCAAAAGGCTCCATGTCCTCTGTCATCACAATGTGCCAAACCTTTCTGATCACAATGTTCCATAACACTTGTCATCACATGCTCCATGACGCTCGTCATCACAATTATGCAAAGTCTTCTCATCACAATGCTCCATGACCTTTGTCAACACAATGCTCAATATACTTGGCATCACAATGCTCGCTGACACTTGTCGTCAGTATTTTCCTTGAACAGTGTCCTGACATGGCTCCATGCTTTTTTCATCACAATGATTCATTCCCTTTTCATCCCAATGCTACAAGACCCCTGTTATCACAATGCTCTGTGACTTCAGTCATCACAGTGCTTCATGACACTTATCATCAAAATGGTCCATAACATCGTCATACAAAGCTCTGTGACCTTTGTCACCACAATGTTCCATGAAATTTTTATCACAATGCTCTGTGAACCTTCTCATCACAAAGCTCCATGCCTTTGTCAGCACAATGCTCCATGACCCT
The DNA here is from genome assembly GCF_949752795.1 of Hyperoodon ampullatus. Lineage (NCBI taxonomy): Eukaryota > Metazoa > Chordata > Mammalia > Artiodactyla > Ziphiidae > Hyperoodon > Hyperoodon ampullatus. Next base: position 261,168 of record NW_027640374.1, on the reverse strand, counting down.
TGTCATCACAATGCTCGATGCGCGTGTCAGCACAATGCTCCATAACCCATGTCATCACAATCCACCATGCACTTGTCATCACAATGCTCCACATCCTTGTCATCAAAATGCTCCATAAACCTTGTCATCACAAAGCTCCATTCACTTCTCCTCAAAATGCCTTCTCACCACTGATATCACAATGTTCCATCACTTGTCATCACAATACTCCCTCACCCCTGTCATCACAATATTCCATGACCCCTGTAATCACAATTCTCCATGCCCTTTTCATCACAAAGCTGCATGACGCATGTCATCAGAATGCTCCATGGCCTTCTCATCGCAATGCTCCATGCCCTTGTCATCACAATGCTCCAACACCCCTGTAATCACAATGCTCCATGCCTCTTTTCATCTCAATGCTCCATGAACCCTGTCATCACAGTGCACCGTGCCCATCACCATAATATTTCATGCTATTGTCATCACAATGAAATCAAAATGCTCAATGACCTCTGTCATCACAGTGCACCAAACCCTTCTGATCACAATTTTCCATAAAACTTGTCATCACAATGCCCCATGACGTTGGTCCTCACAATTATCCATGGTCTTCTCATCACAATGCTCCATGATCTTTGTCATCACAATGCTCAATACACTTATCATCTCAATGCTCCCTGACAGTTGTCATCAGTATGTTCCTTGAACCCTTTCATGACAAGGCTCCATGCATTTTTCATCACAATGATCCATTCCCTTTTCATCACAATGCTCCAAGAACCCTGTAATCACAATGCTCCATGTCCTTGTCATCACAAAGCTCCATGACCCATGTCATCAGAATGCTCCATTGCCTTCTCATCACAATGCTCCATGCCCTTGTAATCACATTGCTTCAAAACCCCTGTAATCTCAATGCTCCATGCACCTTTTCATCAGAATGCTCCATGCCCTTGTCATCACAATGCTCCATGACCCTTGTCATCGCAATGTTCCAAGCCCTTGTCATCAAAATGCTCCATTACCTTTGTCATCACAATCCTCCATGACACTTGGTATCACAATGCTCCATGCCATTGTCATCAAAATGGACAATGACATATGTCATCACAATGCTCCCTGACACCTGTCTTCACAATACTCCATGACCTTGTCATCACAATGTTCCATGTCCTTGTCATCACAATGTGCCATGCCCACTGTCCTCACAATAACCCATGAAACATATCAGACCAGTGTTCCATGCGCCTGTCATCACAATGCTCCTTGCCCTTGTCATCACAATGCTTCATGACCCCTGTCATCACAATGCTCCATGACTCCAGTCATCACAATGCTTCATGACCTTTGTCCTCACAATGGTCCATGCCCTCGCAACACAGGGCTCTGTGACCTTTGTCAACACAATGCTCCATGCCATTGTCATCTCAATGCTCCATGTCCACTGTCTACACAATAATCCATGAAATTTGTTAGACCAATGTTCCATGCCCCTGTCATCACATTGCTACATGCCCTTGTCATCACAATCCTCCCTGACCCCTGTCATGACAATGCTCCGTGACTCCAACCATCACATTGATTCATGACCATTCTCCTCACAATGGTCCATGCCCTCGTCATACAAGGCTCTGTGATCTTTCTCACCACAATGCTCCATGAAATTTTCATCACAATGCTCTGTGTCCCTTGCCATCACAATGCTCCATGCCTTTATCAGCACAATGCTCCATGACACTTGTCATCAAAATGCTCCATGCGCTTGTCAGCACAATGCTCCATGACACATGTCATCACAATGTGCCATGCTGTTTTCCTCACAATACTCCACATCCTTTTCATCGCTATTCTCCATAAAACTTGTCATCACAATGCTCCATGAACTTCTCATCAAAATGCTCTCTCACCACATATATCACAATGTTCCATCACTGGTCATCACAATACTCACTCACCCCTGTCATCACAATGTTCCATGACCACTGTCATCACAGTGCTACATGCCCTTATCATCACAATGCTCCATGACCCCTGACATCACAATGTTCCATAACCCATGTCATCAAAATATTCCATAACACTTTTATTCATATTGCTCTATGACCCTGTCATCACAATGCTCCCTGCCCTTCTCATCACAATGCACCACGCCATTGTCATCAAAATGCCCCATGACATTTGTCATCACAAATCTCCATGACCCTTGGCATCACAATGCTCCATGCCATTGTCATCACAATGTTCAATGAAATCTCTCATCACATTGCTCCATGCCCTTGTCATCACAATGCTCCATTACACCTGTCATAACAATGCTCCATGACCCCTGCCATCACAATGTCCCACGGCCTTGTCTTCACAATGCTCCATGCCCTTGTCATCACAATGCTAGAACACCCGTGTAATCACAATGCTCCATGCCCCTTTTCATCTCAGTGCTCCATGAACCCTGTCATCACAGTGCACCGTGCCCATCACCATAATATTTCATGCTATTGTCATCACAATGAAATCAAAATGCTCAATGACCTCTCTCATCAAAATGCTATAACCCTTCTGATCACAATGTTCCATAACACTTGTCATCACAGTGCCCCATGACGCTGGTCATCACAATTATCCATGGTTTTCTCATCACAATGCTCCATGATCTTTGTCATCACAATGCTCAATACACTTCTCATCACAATGCTCCCTGACAATTGTCATCAGTATGCTCCTTGAACCCTGTCATGACAAGGATCCATGCATTTTTCATCACCATGATATACTCCCTTTTCATCACAATGCTCCAAGACCCCTGTAATCACAATGCTCCAAGTCCTTCTCATCACAAAGCTCCATGACGCATGTCATCAGAATGCTCCATTGCCTTCTCATCATTATGTTCCATGCCCTTGTATTCACATTGCTTCAAAACCCCTGTAATCTCAATACTCCATGCACATATTCATCAGAATGCTCCATGCCCTAGTCATCACAATGCTCCATGACCCTTGTCATCGCAATGTTCCAAGCCCTTGTCATCAAAATGCTCCTTTACTTTTGTCATCACAATACCACATGACACTTGGTATCACAATGCTCCATGCCATTGTCATCACAATGGACAATGACATATTTCATCACAATGCTCCCTGACAACTGTCTTCAGAATAATCCATGACCTTGTCATCACAATGTTCCATGCCCTTGTCATCACAATGCGCCCTGCCGAATGTCATCACAATAATCCATGAAACATGTCAGACCAATGTTCCATGCCCCTGTCATCACAATGTTCCATGCCCTTGTCACCACAATGCTCCATGACCCCTGTCATCACAATGCTTCATGACCTTTGTCCTCACAATGGTCCATGACATCGTCACACAAGGCTCTGTGACCTTTGTCACCACTATGCTCCATGCACGTGTCATCTCAATGCTCCATGCCCACTGTCATCACAATAATCCATGAAATTTGTCAGACCAATGTTCCATGCCCCTGTCATCATTTTGCTCCATGCCCATCTCATCACAATGTTCCATGACCCCTGTTATCACAGTGCTCCGTGACTCCAGTCATCACAATGCTTCATGACCTCTGTCCTCACGATGGTCCATGCCCTCGTCACACAAGGCTCTGTGACCTTTGTCACCACAATGTTACATGAAATTTTCATCACAAGGCTCTGTGTCCCTTGTCATCACAATGCTCCATGCCTTTGTCAGCCCAATGCTCCAATACACTTGTCATCAAAATGCTCCATGCGCTTGTCAGCACAATGCTCCATGACACATGTCATCACAATGTGCCATGCTCTTTTCATCACAATGCTTCACATCCTTTTCATCGCTATGCTCCATAAAACTTTTCATCACAATGCTCCACGCACTTCTCATCAAAATGCTCTCTCACCACATATATAACAACGTTCCATCAGTAGTCATCACAATACTAGCTCACCCCTGTCATCACAATGTTCCATGACCACTGTCATCAGAGTGCTACATGCCCTTATCATCACAATGCTCCATGACCCCTGACATCACAATGTTCCATAACCCCTGTCACAAAATGCTCCATGACCCATTTCATCACAATTTTTCATGACCCCTGACATCACAATGTTCCATAACCCCTGTCATCAAAATATTCCATGACCCATTTATTCAAATTGCTCCATGACCCAGTCATCACAATGCTCCCTGCCCTTCTCATCACAATGCACTACGCCCTTGTCATCAAAATGTCCCATGACATTTGTCATCACAAATCTCCAAGACCCTTGGCATCACAATGCTCCATGCCATTGTCATCACAATATTCAATGAAATCTCTCATCACATTGTTCCATGCCCTTGTCATCACAATGCTCCACTACACCTGTCATAACAATGCTCTATGACCCCTGCCATCACAATGTTCCACGGCCTTGTCATCACAAGGCTCCATGACCCTTGTCATCACAATGCTCCAAGACCTCTGTAATCACAATTCTCCATGCCACTTTTCATCTCAATGTGCCATGAACACTGTCATCGCAATTCGCCATGCCCATCATAATAATGATTCATGCTATTGTCATCACAATGATATCAATATGCTTCATGTCCTCGGTCATCACAATGCTCCAAATACTTCTGATCACAATGTTCCATAACACTTGTCATCACAAGCCCCATGAGGCTCGTCATCACAGTTATGCAAGGTCTTCTCATCACAATGCTCCATAACCTTTGTCACCACATTGCTCAATACACTTGGCATCACAATGCTCGCTGACACTTGTCATCAGTATGCTCCTTGAACACTGTCATGACAAGGCTCCATGCCTTTTTCATCACAATGATGAATTCCCTTTTTATCACATTGATCCAAGTCCCCTGTTATCACAATGCTCCGTGACTCCAGTCATCACAATGATTCATGATATTTGTCGTCACAATGATCCATGATTTCGTCACACAAAGCTCTGTGACCTTTGTCACCATAATGTTCCATGCCTTTGTCAGCTCAATGCTCAATGACCCTTGTCATCACAATGCTCGTTGCGCGTGTCAGCACAATGCTCCATAACCCATTTCAGCACAATGCACCATGCACTTGTCATCACAATGCTCCACATCCTTTTCATCAAAATGCTTCATAAACCTTGTCATCACAATGCTCCATGCACTTCTCCTCAAAATGCCTTCTCACCACTGATATTACAATGTTCCATCACTAGTCATCACAATACTCCCTCAACCCTGTCATCACAATATTCCAAGAACCCTGTAATCACAATTTTCCATGCCCTTTTCATCAAGAAGTTCCATGACACATGTCATCAGAATGCTCCATGGATTTCTCATCACAATGCTCCATGCCCTTGTCATCACAATGCTCCAACAACCCTGTAATCACAATGCTCCATGCCCCTTTTCATCTCAATGCTCCATGAACCCTGTCATCACAATGCACCGTGCCCATCACCATAATATTTCATGCCATTGTCATCACAATGAAATCAAAATGATCAATGACCTCTGTCATCACAATGCACCAAACCCTTCTAATCACAATGTTCCATAACACTTGTCATCACAATGCCCCATGACGCTGGTCATCACAATTATCCATGGTCTTCTAATCACAATGCTCCATGATCTTTGTCATCACAATGCTCAATACACTTATCATCACAATGCTCCCTGACAGTTGTCATCAGTATGCTCCTTGAAGCGTGTCATGACAAGGCTCCATGCATTTTTCATCAGAGTGATCCATTCCCTTTGCATCACAATGATCCAAGACCCCTGTAATCACAATGCTCCATGTACTTGTCATCACAAAGCTCCATGACGCATGCCATCAGAATGCTCCATTGCCTTCTCATCACAATGCTCCATGCTCTTGTCATCAAAATGCTCCATGACCCTTGTCATCGCAATGTTCCAAGCCCTTGTCATCAAAATGCTCCTTTACTTTTGTCATCACAATCCTCCATGACACTTGGTATCACAATGCTCCATGCCATAGTCATCACAATGGACAATGACATATGTCATCACAATGCTCCCTGATACCTGTCTTCACAATACTCCATGACCTTGTCATCACAAGGTTCCATGCCCTTGTTATCACAATGCGCCATGCCCACTGTCATCACAATAATCCATGAAACATGTCAGACCAATGTTCCATGCCCTTGTCATCACAATGCTCCCTGACTCCAGTCATCACAGTGCTTCATGAACTTTCTCCTCACAATGGTCCATGCCCTCGTCACACAAGGCTCTGTGACCTTTGTCACCACAAAGCTCCATGCCCTTGTCATCTCAGTGCTCCATGCCCACTGTCATCACAAAAAACCAATGAAACTTGTCAGACCAATGTTCCATGCCCCTCTCATCACATTGCTCCTTGTCCTTGTAATCACAATGCTCCATGACCCCTGTCATCACAATGCTCCGTGACTCCAGTCATCACAATGATTCATGACATTTGTCCTCACAATGGTCCATGCCCTCGTCACACAAGGCTCTGTGAACTTTGTCACCACAATGCTCCATGAAATTTTCATCACAATGCTCTGTGTCCCTTGTCATCCCAATGCTCCATGCCTTTGTCAGCACAATGCTCCATGACATTTGTCATCAAAATGCTCCATGCGATGTCAGCACAATGCTCCATGACACATGTCATCACAATGTGCCATGCTCTTTTCATCACAATGCTCCACATCCTTTTCATCGCTATGCTCCATAAAACTTGTCATCACAATGCTCCATGCACTTCTCATCAAAATGCTCTCTCACCACATATATCACAATGTTCCATTACTAGTCATCACAATACTCGCTCAACACTGTCATCACAATGTTCCATGCCCACTGTCATCACAGTGCTACATGCCCTTATCATCACAATGCTCCATGACCACTGACATCACAATGTTCCATAACCCCTGTCACAAAATGCTCCATGACCCATTTCATCACAATGCTTCATGACCCCTGACATCACAATGTTCCATAACCACTCCCATCAAAATATTCCATGACACTTTTATTCAAATTGCTCCATGACCCTGTCATCCCCATGCTCCCTGCCCTTCTCATCGCAATACACCACGCCCTTGTCATCAAAATGCCCCTTGACATTTGTCATCACAAAGCTCCATAACACTTGGCATCACAGTGTTCCATGCCATTGTCATCACAATGCTCAATGAAATCTCTCATCACATTGCTCCATGCCCTTGTCATCACAATGGTCCATGACCTCGTCACACAAAGCTCTGTGACCTTTGTCACCACAATGCCTCATAAAATTTTTATCACAATGCTCTCTGACCCTTGTCATCACAAAGCTCCTAGCCTATGTCAGCACAATACTCCATGTCCTTGTCATCACAAAGCTCCATGACGCATGTCATCAGAATGCTCCATTGCCTTCTCATCACAATGCTCCATGCCCTTGTCATCACATTGCTTCAAAACCCCTGTAATCTCAATGCTCCATGCACCTTTTCATCAGAATGCTCCATGACCTTGTCATCACAATGCTCCATGACACTTGTCATCGCAATGTTCCAAGCCCCTGTCATCAAAATGCTCCATTACCTTTGTCATCACAATCCTCCATGACACTTGGTATCACAATGCTCCATGCCATTGTCATCACAATGGACAATGACATATGTCATCACAATGCTCCCTGACACCTGTCTTCACAATACTCCATGACCTTGTCACCACAATGTGCCATGCTCTTTCATCACAATGCTCCACATCCTTTTCATCGCTATGCTTCATAAAACTTGTCATCACAATGCTCCCTGCCATTCTCATCATGATGCACCACGCCCTTGTCATCAAAATGCCCCATGACATTTGTCATAACAAAGCTCCATGACCCTTGGAATCACAATGCTCCATGCCATTGTCATCACAATGCTCAATGAAATCTCTCATCACATTGCTCCATGCCCTTGTAATCACAATGCTCCATTACACATGTCATAACAATGCTCCATGACCCCTGCCATCACTATGTTCCACGGCCTAGTCATCACAATGCTCCAAGACCTCTGTAATCACAATTCTCCATGCCACTTTTCATCTCAATGCTCCATGAACACTGTCATCACAATGCACCATGCCCATCATCATAATGATTCATGCTATTGTCATCACAATGAAATAAAAATGCTCCATGTCCCCTGTCATCACAATGCTCCAGACCCTTCTGATCACAGTGTTCCATAAAACTTGTCATCACATGCCCCATGACGCTTGTCATCACAATTATGCAAGGTCTTCTCATCACAATGTTCCATGACCTTTGTCACCACAATGCTCAATACACTTGGCATCACAATGCTCGCTGACACTTGTCATCAGTATGCTCCTTGAACACTGTCATGACAAGGCTTCATGCCTTTTTCATCACAATGATCCATTCCCTTTTCATCACAATGCTCCAAGACCCCTGTTATCACAATGCTCCGTGTCTCCAGTCATCACAATGCCTCATGACATTTGTCACCACAATGGTCCATGACCTCGTCACACAAAGCTCTGTGACCTTTGTCACCATAATGCTCCATGAAATTTTTATCACAGTGCTCTGTGACCCTTGTCATCACAAAGCTCCATGCCTTTGTCAGCACAATGCTCCATAACCCATGTCATCACAATGCACCATGCACATGTCATCACAATGCTCCACATACTTGTCATCAAAATTCTCCATAAATCTTGTCATCACAATGCTCCATGCACTTCTCCTCAAAATGCCTTCTCACCACTGATATCACCATGTTCCATCACTAGTCATCACAATAATCGCTCACCCCTGTCATCACAATATCCCCTGACCCCTGTAATCACAATTCTCCATGCCCTTGTCATCACAAAGCTCCATGACACATGTCATCAGAATGCTCCATGGCCTCCTCATCACAATGCTCCATGCCCTTGTCATCACAATGTTCCAACACCCCTGTAAACACAATGCTCAATGCCCCTTTTAATCTCAATGCTCCATGAACCCTGTCATCACAATGCACCATGCCCATCACCATAATATTTCATGCTATTGTCATCAAAATGAAATCAAAATGCTCAATGACCTCTGTCATCACAATGCACCAAACCCTTCTGATCACAATGTTCCAAAACACTTGTCATCACAATGCCCCAAGACGCTGGTCATCACAATTATCCATGGTCTTCTCATCACAATTCTCCATGATCTTTGTCATCACAATGCTCAATACACTTATCATCACAATGCTCCCTGACAGTTGACATCAGTATGCTCTTTGATCCCTGTCATGACAAGGCTCCATGCATTTTTCATCACTAGGATCCATTCCCTTTTCATCACAATGCTCCAAGACCCCTGTAATCACAATGCTCCATGTCCTTGTCATCACAAAGCTCCATGACACATGTCATCAGAATTCTCCATTGCCTTCTCATCACAATGCTCCATGCCCTTGTAATCACATTACTTCAAAACCCCTGTAATCTCAATGCTCCATGCACATTTTCATCAGAATGCTCAATGCCCTCGTCATCACAATGCTCCATGACCCTTGTCATCGCAATGTTCCAAGCCCTTGTCATCAAAAAGCTCCTTTACCTTTGTCATCACAATCCTCCATGACACTTGGTATCACAATGCTCCATGCCATTGTCATCACAATGGAAAATGACATATGTCATCACAATGCTCCCTGACACCTGTCTTCACAATACACCATGACCTTGTCATCACAATGTTCCATGCCCTTGTCATCACAATGCGCCATGCCCACTGTCATCACAATGCTCCGTGACTCCAGTCGTCACAATGTTTCATGACCTTTGTCCTCACAATGGTCCATGCCCTCGTCAAACAAGGCTCTGTGACCTTTGTCACCACAATGCTCCATGCCCTTGTCATCTCAATGCTCCATGCCCACTGTCATCACAATAATCCATGAAACTTGTCAGACCAATGTTCCATGCACCTGTCATCATATTGCTCCATGCCCTTGTCATCACAATGCTCTATGACCCCTTTCATCACAGTGCTCCGTGACTCCAGTCATCACAATGATTCATGACCTTTCTCATCACAATGGTCCATGCCCTCGTCCCACAAGGCTGTGTGATCTTTGTCACCAAAATGCTCCGTGAAATTTTCATCACAATGCTCTGTGTCCCTTGTCATCACAATGCTCCAAGTCTTCTGTAATCACAATTCTCCATGCCCTTTTCATCACGAAGCTCCATGACGCATGTCATCAGAATTCTCCATGGATTTCTCATCACAATGCTCCATGCCCTTGTCATCACAATGCTCCATTCCCTTGTCATCACAATGCTCCATGACCCCTCTCATCACAATGCTCCATGACACCTGTTATCACAATGCTCCATGCCCCTTGTCATTACAGTGATCCATGACGCTCTTCATCATAATTATCCATGCTCTTTTCATCACAATGCTCCACGGTCTTGCTATCACAATTCTCCATGCACTGTTCATCACAATGCTCCATGTCCCATGTCATTACAATTCTCCACGTCCTTGTCATCACAATGCTTCGTGACACTTCTCATCACAATGTTACATGATCTTGTCATCACAATTCTCCATGCACTTGTCATCGCAATGCTCCATGACTCCTGTCATAGCAAGCTCCATGCGCTTGTCATCACAATGCTTCACGACGTTGTCATCAACATTCTCAATGGCACTTGTCATCAGAATGCTCCATGCCATTGTCATCACAATGCTCCATGGCCCTTTTCATCACAATATTCCAAGCCCTTGTCATCAAAATGCTCCATTACCTTTGTCATCACAATCCTCCATGACACTTGGTATCACAATGCTCCATGCCATTGTCATCACAATGGACAATGATATATGTCATCACAATGCTCCCTGACACCTGTCTTCACAATACTACATGACCTTGTCATCACAATGTTCCATGCCCTTGTCATCACAATGCGCCATGCCCACTCTCATCAAGATAATCCATTAATCTTGTCAGAGCAATGCTCCATGACCCCTGTCATCACAATGCTCCGTGACTCCAGTCATCACAATGCTTCATGACCTTTGTCATCACAGTGGTCCATGCCCTCTTCACACAAGGCTCTGTGATCTTTCTCACCACAATGTTCCATGAATATTTCATCACAATGCTCTGTGTCCCTTTTCATCAAAATGCTCCATGATATTTGTCACCACAATGCTCCATGCCCTTGTCATTACAATGCTCCATGCCCACTGTCATCACAATAATCCATGAAACTTGTCAGACCAATGTTCCCTGCCCCTGTCATCACATTGCTCCATGCCCTTGTCATCACAAAGCTCAATGATGCATGTCATCAGAATGCTCCACGGACTTTTCATCACAATGCTCCACGCCCTTGTGATCACAATGCACCAAGACCTCTGTAATCACAATTCTCAATGCCCCTTTTCATCTCAATGCTCCATGAACACTGTCATCACAATGCACCATGCCCAACACCATAAAATTTCATGCTATTGTCATCACAATGAAATCAAAATGCTCCATGTCCTCTGTCATCACAATGCTCCAAACCCTTCTGATCACAATGTTCCATAACACTTGTCATCACATGCCCCATGACGCTCGTCATCACAATTATGCAAGGTCTTCTCATCACAATGCTCCATGACCTTTGTCACCACAATGCACAATACACTCTGCATCACAATGCTCGCTGACACTTGTCATCAGTATGCTCCTTGAACACTGTCATGACAAGGCTCCATGCCTTTTTCATCACAATGATCCATTCCTTTTCATCACAATGCTCCAAGACCCCTGTTATCACAATGCTCCGTGACTCCAGTAATCACAATGCTTCATGACATTTGTCATCACAATGGTCCATGACCTCATCACACAAAGCTCTGTGACCTTTGTCAACACAATGCTCCATGAAATTTTTATCACAATGCTCTGTGTCACTTATCATCAAAAAGCTCCTTGCCTTTGTCAGCACAATGATCCATAACCCATGTCATCACAATGCACCATGCAATTGTCATCACAATGCTCCACATCCTTGTCATCTAAATGCTCCATAATCCTTGTCATCACAATGCTCCATGCACTTCTCCACAAAATTCTTTCTCACCACTGATATCACAATGTCCCATCAATAGTCATCACAATACTCCCTCACCCCTGTCATCACAATATTCCATGACCCCTGTAATCACAATTCTCCATGCCCTTGTCATCACAATGCTCCATTACACCTGTCATAACAATGCTCCATTAACCCTGCCATCACAATGTTCCACGGTCTTGTCTTCACAATGCTCCATGGCCTTGTCATCACAATGCTCCAACACCCCTGTAATCACAATGCTCCATGCCCCTTTTCATCTCAATGCTCCATGAACACTGTCATCACAATGCACCGTGCCCATCACCATAATATTTCATGATATTTTCATCACAATGAAATCAAAATTCTCAATGACCTCTGTCATCACAATGAACCAAACCCTTCTGATCACAATGTTCCATAACACTTGTCATCGCAATGCCCCATGACGCTGGTCATCACAATTATCCATGGTCTTCTCATCACAATGCTCCATGTTCTTTATCATCACAATGCTCAATACACTTATCATCACAATGCTCCCTGACAGTTGTCATCAGTATGCTCCTTGAACCCTGTCATGACAAGGCTCCATGCATTTTTCATCACAATGACCCATTCCCTTTTCATCACAATGCTCCAAGACCCATGTAATCACAATGCTCCATGTCCTTGTCATCACAAAGCTCCATGACACATGTCATCAGAATGCTCCATTGCCTTCTCATCACAATGCTCCATGCCCTTGTCATCACATTGCTTCAAAACCCCTGTAATCTCAATGCTCCATGCACCTTTTCATCAGAATGCTCCATGCCCTTGTCATCACAATGCTCCATGACCCTTGTCATCGCAATGTTCCAAGCCCTTGTCATCAAAATGCTCCATTACCTTTGTCATCACAATCCTCCATGACACTTGGTATCACAATGCTCCATTCCATTGTCATCACAATGGACAATGACATATGTCATCACAATGCTCCCTGACACCTGTCTTCACAATTCTCCATGACCTTGTCAACACAATGTTCAATGCCCTTGTCATCACAATGCGCCCTGCCCACTCTCATCACAATAATCCATAAATCTTGTCAGAGCAATGCTCCATGACCCCTGTCATCACAATGCTCCGTGACTCCAGTCATCACAATGATTCAGGACCTATCTCATCACAATGCTCCATGTCCTCGTCACACAAGGCTCTGTGATCCTTGTCACCACAATGCTCCATGAATATTTCATCACAATGCTCTGTGTCCCTTGTCATCAAAATGCTACATGCCTTTGTCAGCACAATGCTCCCTGACATTTGTCATCAAAATGCTCCATGCGCTTGTCAGCACAATGCTCCATGACCCATGTCATCAAAATGCACCATGCGCTTGTCATCACAATACCCCACATCCTTATCATTGCTATGCTCCATAACACTTGTCATCACGATGCTCCATACACTTCTCATCAAAATGCTCTCTGACGACATATATCACAATGTTCCATCATTAGTCATCACAATACTCGATCACCATTGTCATCACAATGTTCCATGACCATTGTCATCACAGTGCTACATGCCCTTATCATCACAATGCTCCATGACCCCTGATATCACAATGTTCCATAACCCCTGTCATCAAAATGTTCCATGACACTTTTCATCAATTTGCTACATGACCCTGTCATCACAATGCTCCCTGCCCTACTCATTACAATTCACCACGACATTGTCATCAAAGTGCTCCATGATCTTTGTCATCACAAAGCTCCATGACCCTTGGCATCACAATACTCCATTCCATTTCATCACAGTGCTACATGAAAGCTCTCATCACATTGCTCCATGCACTTGTCACCACAATGCTCCATGACGCTTGTCATCACAATACTCGATACTCTTCTCATCACAACGCTCCATGCCCTTGTCATTACAATCCACCATGACACATGTATCACAGTATTCCTTGCCCTAGTCATCACAATGTTCCATGCCGAATCTCATCACAATAATCCATGAAATTTTCAGACCAATATTCCATGCCCTTGTCATCACAATGCTCCATTACCCCAGTCATAACAATGCTCCATGACCACTGCCATCACAATGCTCCATGATCCCTGCCATCACAATGTTCCACCGCCTTGGCATCCAAGGCTCCATGACCCTTGTCTTCACAATGCTCCAAGACCCCTGTAATCACAATGCTCCATGCTCTTGTCATCACAAAGATCCATGACACATGTCATCAGAATGCTCCATGGCCTTCGCATCACAATGCTCCATGCCCTTGTCATCACAATGCTCCAAGACCCCTGTAATCACAATGCTCCATGCCCCTATTCATCAGAATGCTCCATGAGACTTGTCATCACAAGGCTCCATGGTCTTCTCATCACACTGCTCCAGGACCTTGTCATCACAATGCTCCATTCCCTTGTCATCACAATGCTCCTTGACCACTGTCATCACAAAACTCCATGAACATTTTCAGGCAAATGCTCCATGGCCTTCTCATCACAATTCACCACGACACCTGTCATCACAATGCTCCATGCCCCTTGTCATTACAGTGATCCATGACGCTCTTCATCATAATTATCATTGGTCTTTTCATCACAATGCTCCACGGTCTTGCTATCACAATTCTCCATGCCCTGTTCATCACAATGCTCCATGTCCCATGTCATTACAATTCTCCACGTCCTTGTCATCACAATGCTTCGTGACACTTCTCATCACAATGTTACAAAATCTTGTCATCACAATTCTCCATGCATTTGTCATCGTAATGCTCTATGACCCCTGTCATAGCAAGCTCCATGCGCTTGTCATCACAATGCTTCACGACGTTGTCATCAAATTTCTCAATGGCCCTTGTCATCACAATGCTCCATGCCCTTGTCATCACAATGCTCCATGCCCCTTTTCATCACAATGTTTCAAGCACTTGTCATCAAAATGCTCCATTACTTTTGTCATCAAAATCCTCCATGACACTTGGTATCACAATGCTCCAGGTCATTGTCTTCACAATGGACAATGACATATGTCATCACAATGCTCCCTGACACCTGTCTTCACAATACTCCATGAGCTTGTCATCACAATGTTCCATGCCCTTGTCATCACAATGAGCTCTGCCCACTCTCATCACAATAATCCATAAATCTTTTCAGAGCAATGTTCCATGATCCCTGTCATCACAATGCTCCGTGACTCCAGTCATCACAATGCTTCATGACCTTTGTCATCACATTGGTCCATGACCTCATCACACAAAGCTCTGTGACCTTTGTCACCACAATGCTCCATGAAATTTTTATCACAATGCTCTGTCACCCTTGTCATCACAAATCTCCATGCCTTTGTTAGCACAATGCTCCATGACCCTTGTCATCACAATGCTCGATGCGCGTGTCAGCACAATGGACAATGACATATGTCATCACAATGCTCCCTGTCACCTGTCTTCACAATACTCCATGACCTTGTCATCACAATGTTCCATGCCCTTGTCATCACAATGCGCCATGCCCACTGTCATCAAAGTAATCCGTGAAGCATGTCAGACCAATGTTCCATGCCACTGTCATCACATTGCTCCATGCCCTTGTCATCACAATGCTCCATGACCCCTGTCATCACAATGCTCCGTGACTCCAGTCATCACAATGATTCATGACTTTGGCCTCACAATGGTCCATGCCCTCGTCACACAAGGCTCTGTGATCTTTGTCACCACAATGCTCTATGAAATTTTCATCACAATGCTCTGTGTCCCTTGTCATCACAATGCTCCATGCCTTTGTCAGCACAATGCTCCATGACACTTGTCATCAAAATGCACCATGCGCTTGTCAGCACAATGCTCCATGACACATGTCATCACAATGTGCCATGCTCTTTTCATCACAATGCTCCACATCCTTTTCATCGCTATGCTCCATAAAATTTGTCATCACAATGCTCCATGCACTTCTCATCAAAATGCTCTCTTACAACATATATCACAATGTTCCATCACTAGTCATCACAAAACTCGCTCAACCCTGTCATCACAATGTTCCATGACCACTGTCATCACAGTGCTACATGCCCTTATCATCACAATGCTCCATGACCCTTGACATCACAATGTTCCATAACCCCTGTCACAAAATGCTCCATGACCCATTTCATCAAAATGCTCAAAGACCCCTGTAATCACAATGCTCTATGTGCTTGTCATGACAAAGCTCCATGACGCATGTCATCAGAATGCTCCATTGCCTTCTCATCACAATGCTCCATGCCCTTGTAATCACATTGCTTCAAAACCCCTGTAATCTCAATGCTCCATGCACCTTTTCATCAGAATGCTCCATGCCCTTGTCATCACAATGCTCCATGCCCCTTGTTATCAAAATTCTCCATGACCTTTGTCATCACAAAGCTCCATGACCTTTGGCATCACAATACTCCATTCCATTTCATCACAATGTTACATGAAACCTCTCATCACATTGCTCCATGCCCTTGTCACCACAATGCTGCATGACGTTTGTCATCACAATGCTCAATACACTTCTCATCACAATGCTCCATGACCTTGTCATTACAATCCTCCATGACACATGTATCACTGTGTTCCGTGCCCTAGTCTTCACAATGTACCATGCCGAATCTCGTCACAATAATCCATGAAATTTTCAGACCAATGTTCCATGCCCTTGTCATCACAATGCTCCATTACCCCTGTCATAACAATGCTCCATGACCCCTGCTATCAAAATGTTCCACCGCCTTGGCATCCAAGGCTCCATGACCCTTGTCATCACAATGCTCCAAGACCACTGTAATCACAATGCTCCATGCCCTTGTCATCAGAAAGATCCATGACACATGTCATCAGAATGCTCCAAGGCATTCTCATCACAATGCTCCATGCCCTTGTCATCACAATGCTCCAAGACCCCTGTAATCACAATGCTCCATGCCCCTATTCATCACAATGCTCCATGAGACTTGCCATCACAAGGCTCCATAGTCTTCTCATCACACTGCTCCAGGAACTTGTCATCACAATGCTCCACTCCCTTGTCATCCCAAAGCTCCTTGACCACTGTCATCACAATACTCCATGAACTTATTCAGGCCAATGCTCCATGACATTCTCATCACAATGCTCCATGACACTTGTCATCAAAATGCACCATGAGCCCTCTCATCAGAATGCTCCATGACACCTGTCATCACAATGCTCCATGCCCCTTGTCATTACAATGATCCATGACGATCTTCATCATAATTATCCATGGTCTGTTCATCACAATGCTCCACGGTCTTGCTATCACAATTCTCCATGCCCTGTTCATCACAATGCTCTATGCCCCATGTCATTACAATTCTCCACGTCCTTGTCATCACAATGCTTCGTGACACTTCTCATCACAATGTTACATGATCTTGTCATCACAATTCTCCATGCACTTGTCATCGCAATGCTCTATGACCCCTGTCATAGCAAGCTCCATGCGCTTGTCATCACAATGCTTCACAACGTTGTCATCAAAATTCTCAATGGCCCTTGTCATCACAATGCTCCATGCCCTTGTCATCACAATGCTCCATGACCCTTGTCATCACAATGTTCCAAGTCCTTGTCATCAAAATGCTCCATTACCTTTGTCATCACAATCCTCCATGACACTTGGTATCAAAATGCTCCATGCCATTGTCATCACAATGGAAAATGACATATGTCATCACAATGCTCCCTGACACCTGTCTTCACAATACTCCATGACCTTGTCATCACCATGTTCCATGCCCTTGTCACCACAATGTGCCATGCCCACTCTCATCACAATAATCCATAAATCTTTTAAGAGAAATGCTCCATGACCCCTGTCATCACAATGCTCCGTGACTCCAGTCATCATAATGATTCAGGACCTATCTCATCACAATGTTCCATGCCCTCGTCACACAAGGCTCTGTGATCTTTTTCACCACAATGCTCCATGAATATTTCATCACAATGCTCTGTGTCCCTTGTCATCAAAATGCTCCATGCCTTTGTCAGCACAATGCTCCATGACAGTTGACATCAAAATGCTCCATGTGCTTGTCAGCAAAATGCTCCATGACCCATGTCATCAAAATGAGCCATGCACTTGTCATCACAATACTCCACATCCTTATCATTGCTATGCTCCATAACACTCGTCATCACGATGCTCCATGCACTTCTCATCAAAATGCTCTCTGACCACATATATCACAATGTTACATCAGTAGTCATAACAATACTCCCTCACCCCTGTCATCACAGTGTTCCATGACCCCTGTCATCACAGTGCTACATGCTCTTATCATCACAATGTTCCATGACCCCTGACATCACAATGTTCCATAACCACTGTCATCAAAATATTCCATGACCCTTTTCATCCAATTGCTCCATGACCCTGTCATCACAATTCTCCCTGTCCTTCTCATCTCAATGCACCATGCCCTTGTCGTCAAAATGCCCCATGACAATTTTCATCACAAAGCCCCGTGACACTTGGCATCACAATGCTCCATGCCATTGTCATCACAATGCTCAATGAAATCTCTCATCACATTGCTCCATGAGCTTGTCATCACAATGCTCCATTACACCTGTCATAACAATGCTCCATGACCCCTGCCATCAAAATGTTCCTCGGCCTTGTCATCACAAGGCTTCATGACCCTTGTCATCACAAAACACCAAGACCCCTGTAATCACAATTCTCCATGCCCATTTTCATTTCAATGCTCCATGAACCCTGTCATCACAATGCACCAGGCCCATCATCATAATGATTCATGCTATTGTCATCACAATGAAATTAAAATGCTCCATGACCTCTGTCATCACAATGCTCCAAACCCTTCTGATCACAACGTTCCATAACACTTGTCATCACAATACCCCATGACGCTCGTCATCACAATTATGCAAGGTCTTCTCATCACAATGTTCCATGAGCTTTTTCACCACAATGCTCAATACACTTGTCATCACAATGCTCCCTGACACTTGTCATCAGTATGCTCCTTGAACACTGTCATGACAAGGATCCATGCCTATTTCATCACAATGATCCATTCCCTTTTCATGACAATGCTCCAAGACCACTGTTATCACAATGCTCTATGACTTCAGTCATCACACTTCTTCATGACATTTGTCGTCACAATGGTCCATGACCTCATCACACAAAGCTCTGTGACCTTTGTCACCACAATGCTCCATGAAATTTTTATCACAATGCTCTGTGACCCTTGTCATCGCAATGTTCCAAGCCCTTGTCAACAAAATGATCCATTACCTTTTCATCACAAACCTCCATGACACTTGGTATCACAATGCTCCATGCCATTGTCATCACAATGAACAATGACATAGGTCATCACAATGCTCCCTGACACCTGTCTTCACAATACTCCATGACATTGACTTCACAATGTTCCATTCCCTTGTCATCAAAATGTGCCATGCCCACTGTCATCACAATAATCCATGAAACATGTCAGACCAATGTTCCATGCCCCTGTCATCACATCGCTCCATGCCCTTGTCATCACAATGCTCTATGACCCCTGTCATCACAATGCTCCGTGTCTCCAGTCATCACAATGATTCATGACCTTTGTCCTCACAATGGTCCATCCCCTCATCACACACGGCTCTGTGATCTTTGTCAAAACAACGCTCCATGAAATTTTCATCACAAAGCTCTGTGTCCCTTGTCATCACAATGCTCCATGCATTTGGCAGCACCATGCTCCATGACACTTGTCATCAAAATGCTCCATGCACTTTTCAGCACAATGCTCCATGACACATGTCATCACAATATGCCATGCCATTTTCATCACAATGCTCCATGACCCCTGACATTACAATGTTCCATAACCCCTGTCACAAAATGCTCCATGACCCATTTCATCACAATGCTTCATGACCCCTGACATCACAATGTTCCATAACACCTGTCATCTAAATATTCCATGACCCTTTAATTCAAATTGCTCCATGACCCTGTCATCACATTGCTCCCTGCCCTTCTCATCACAATGCACCACGCCCGTGGCATCAAAATGCCCCATATCATTTGTTATCACAAAGCTGCATGACACTTGGGATCACAATGCTCCATGCCATTGTCATCACAATGCTCAATGAAATCTCTCATCACATTGTTCCATGCCCTTGTCATCACAATGCTCCATTACACCTGTCATAACAATGCTCCATGACCCCTGACATCACAATGTTCCACGGCCTTGTAATCACAAGGCTCCATGACACTTTTCATCACAATGCTTCACATCATTTTCATCTCTATGCTCCATAAAACTTGTGATCACAATGCTCCATGCACTTCTCATCAAAATGCTCTCTCACCACATATATCACAATGTTCCATCACTAGTCATCACAATACTCGCTCTCCCCTGTCATCACAATGTTCCATGACCACAGTCATCACAGTGCTACATGCCTTTATCATCACAATGCTCCATGACCCCTGATATCACAATGTTCCATAACCCCTTTCATCAAAATAATCCATGACACTTTTATTCAAATTGCTCCATGACCCTGGCATCACAATGCTCCTGCCCTTCTCATCACAATGCACCACGCCCTTGTCATCAAAATGCCCCATGACATTTGTCATCACAAAGCTCCATGACCCTTGGCATCACAATGCTCCATGCCCTTGTCATCACAGTGCTCCATTACACCTGTCATAACAATGCTCAATGACCCCTGCCATCAAAATGTTCCACGGCCTTGTCCTCCCTAGGCTCCATGACCCTTGTCATCACAATGCTACAAAACCCCTGTAATCACAATACTCCATGAACCTCTTTATCAGTATGCTCCATGACACATGTCATCACAAGGCGCCATGGCCCTCTCATCACAATGCTCGAGGACCTTCTAATCGCATTGCTCCATTCCCTTCTCATCACAATGCTGTCATCACAGTACTCCATGAACATTTTCAGCCCAATGCTCCATGACCTTCTCATCAAAAAGCTCCATGACCCATGTCATCACAATGCTACATGACCACAGTCATCAAAATGATCCATGCCACTTGTCATCAGAATGTTCCCTGTGTTTGTCATCCCAATGCTCCATGACCCCTGTAATCACAATACTCCTTGACGCTTGTCGTCTCAGAGCTCCATGACACTTGTCATCACAATTCTCCATGCCTTTGTTAGAAAAATGCTACATGACTTTGTCATCACAATGCTCCATGCACTTGTCATCACAATTCTCCATTACCAGTGTCATCACAATCCTCCGTGAACCTTGGGATCACATTGTTTCATGCCCTTGTCATCACAATGTTCCATGATACTTGATATCAAAATGATCCATGACCTGTGTCATCACAGTGCTCCAAACACTTGTGATCACAATGTTCCATAATAATTGTCACCACAACGCTCCATGATCCCTGTCATCACAATACTCCATGCCCTTGTCTTCAAAATGCCCCAACAGCCATGTAATCACAATTTTCCATGACCCTTTTCATCTCAATGCTCCATGAACCCTGTCATCACAATGCACCGTGCCCATCACCATAATATTTCATGCTATTGTCATCACAATGAAATCAAAATGCTCAATGACCTCTGTCATCACAAAGCACCAAGCCATTCTGAACACAATGTTCCATAACACTTGTCAACACAATGACCCATGACACTGGTCATCACAATTATCCATGGACTTCTCATCACAATGCTCCATGATCTTTGTCTTCACAATGCTCAATACACTTGTCATCACAATATTCCCTGACACTTTTCGTCAGAATGCTCCTTGAACCCTTTCATGAAAAGGCTCCATGCCTTTTTCATCACAAAGGTCCATGCGTTTTTCCTCACAATGCTCCATGCCATTGTCATCACAATACTCCACAAGCTTGTCATCAGAATGCTCCATGACACTTGTCATCACAATGCTCCATGACCCTTGTCATCACAATGCTCCATGACACCTGTCATCACAATGCTCCATGCCCCTTGTCATTACAGTGCTCCATGACGCTCATCATCAAAATTATCCATGGTCTTCTCATCACAATGCTCCACGGTCTTGCCATCACAATGCTCCATGAAACTTCTCATCACAGTGTTACATGCTCTTGTCATCACAATTCTCCATGCACTTGTCATCGAAATGCTCCATGACACCTGTCATAGTAAGCTCCATGTGATTTTCCTCAGAATGCTTCACGAACTTGTCATCAAAATTCTCAATGGCCCTTGTCATCACAATCCTCCATGCGCTTGTCATCAAAATGCTCCATGACCCTTGTCATCACAATGTTCCAAACCCCTGTCATCACAATGCTCCATTAACTTTGTCATCACATTCCTCCATGACATTTGGCATCACAATGCTCCGTGCCATTGTCATCACTATGGACCATGACATATGTCATCACAATGCTCCCAGACCGCTCTCTTCACAGTACTCCATGACCTTCTCATCACAATGCTCCATGCTCTTCTCATCAGAATGCGCCTTGCCGACTGTCATCACATTAAACCATGAAATTTGTCAGACCAATGCACCATGCCCCTGGCATCAGAATGCTCCATACCCTTGTCATCACAGTGTTCCGTGACTCCAGTCATCACAATCCTTCATGACCTTTGGCATCACAGTGGTCCTTGAACTCCTCATCACAGGGCTCTGTGACCGTTGTCATAATGTTCCATGAACTTTTCATCACAATGCTCTGTGACCGTTTTCATCACAATGTTCCATGCCTTTGTCAGCAGAATGCTCCATGACCCTTGTCATCACAATGCTCCATGCGCTTCTCAGCACAATGCTCCATGACCCATGTCATCAAAATGCGCATTGCACTTGTCATCACAATGCTCCACAGCCTTGTCATCACAATGCTCCATAAACCTTGTCATCACAATGCTCCATGCACTTCTCATCAAAATGCTTTCTCACCACTGATATCACAATGATCCATCACTAGTCATCA
This sequence comes from Hyperoodon ampullatus, assembly GCF_949752795.1. Classification (NCBI taxonomy): domain Eukaryota; kingdom Metazoa; phylum Chordata; class Mammalia; order Artiodactyla; family Ziphiidae; genus Hyperoodon; species Hyperoodon ampullatus. The sequence goes on along the minus strand of NW_027640374.1, from coordinate 238,010 downwards.
CAATACACCCCTCACCACTGTCAACATAATTTTCCATGACTTCTGTCATCACAGTGCTACATGCCTTATCATCAAAATGCTCCAAGACCCCTGACATCACAATGTTCCATAACCATTGTCATCACAATGAACCATGACGCTCATCATCACAATTATCCATGGTCTTCTCATCACAGTGCTCCATGACTTTTGTCATCACAATGCTCAATACACTTGTCATCACAATGCTCCCTGACACTTGTCATCTGTATGCTCATTGAACCCTGTCATGACAAGGCTCCATGCCTTTTTCATCACAATTATCCATACAATTTTCATCACAATGCTCCAAGACCCCTGTAATCACAATGCTCCATGACCTTTAATTACAAAGCTCCATGATGCATGTCATCAGAATGCTCCATGGCTTTCTCATCACAATGCTCCATGTCCTTGTCATCACAGTCCTCCAAGACCCCAGTCATCTCAATGCTCTGTGACTCCTGTCATCACAAGGCTTCATGACATTTGTCATCACAATGGTCCATGTCCTCGTCACACAAGGCTCTGTAACCTTTCACACCACAATGCTCCATGAACTTTTCATCACAATGCTCTGTGATCCTTGTCATCACCATGCTCCATGCCTTTGTCAGCACAATTCTCCATGAGCCTTGTCATCACAATGCTCCATGCGCTTGTGAGCACAATGCTCCATATCCCATGTCATCACAATGAGCCATGCGCTTGTCATCACAATGCTCCACATTCTTGTCATTACAATGCTCCAAAAAACTTGTCATCACAATGCTCCATGCACTTCTCATCAAAATGCTCTCTCCCCCCGTCATCACAATGTTCCATGATCCCTGTCATTACAATGCTACATGACCTTATCATCACAATGCTCCATGAACCCTGAAATCACAATGTTCCATAACCCCTGTCATCAAAATCCTCCATGACCCTTTTCATCACAATTCTCCATGACCCCTGACATAACAGTGTTCCATAACCACTGTCATCAAAATATTCCATGATACTTTTCATTAAATTGCTCCATGACCCTGTCAGCAAAATGCTCCCTGCCCTTCTCATCACAATGCACCACGATCTTGTCATCAAAATGCTCCATGAACTTTGTCATCACAAAGATCCATGACCCTTGGCATCACAATGATCCATGCAATTTTCACCACAATGCTTCATTACCCCTGTAATCACAATGCTCCATGCACCTTTTCATCAGAATCCTCCATGAGACTTGTAATCACAAGGCTCCATGGTTTTCTCATCACAATGCCCGAGGACATTGTCATAACAATACTCCATTCCCTTGTCATCACAATACCCCATTAACCCTGTCATCACAATACTCCATGAATATTTTCAGTCCAATGCTCCATGACCTTCGTATCACAATGCTCCTTGACCCTGTCATCACAATGCTCCATGACCACTGTCATCACAGCGCTCCATGACCCCTGACAACACAACGATCTGGGAATCTTGTCATCAAAATGCACCATGACCCTTGTCATCACAATGCTCCATGCCCTTGTCATCACATTGCTCCATGAAGCCTCTCATCACATTGCTCCATGCCCTTGTCATTACAATCCTACATGACCGATGTATCACAGTGTTCCGTGCCCTTGTCATCACAATGCTCCTTGCCCACTCTCATCACAATAATCCATGAAACTTTTCAGACCAATGCTCGATGCCCTTGTCATCAGAGTGCTCCATTGCCCATGTCATAACCATGCTCCATGACCCCTGCCATCACAATGTTCTACGGCCTTTTCATCACAAGGATCCAATAGCACTGTAATCACAATGCTCCATGCCCCTTTTCATCAGAATGCTCCATGAGAATTGTCATCACAAGGCTCCATGTTCCTCTCATCACAATGCTCCAGGACCTTCTCATCACAATGGTCCATGCCCACGTCATCAAAAGGCTCTGTGAAATTTGTCACCACAATGCTCCATGAAATTTTCATCACAATGCTCTTTTACCCATGTCATCACTATGATCCATGCCTTTGTCAGCACAATTCTCCATGACAATTTTCATTACAATGCTCCATGCGCTTGTCCTCACAATGCCCCATGACCTGTGTCATCACAATGCGCCATGTGCTTGTCATCACAATGCTCCACAACCTTGTCATGACAGTGCTCCATAAACCTTGTCATCACCATGCTCCATGCACTTCACATCAAAATGCTCTCCCACCACTGATATCATAATGTTCCATCACTAGTCATCACAATACTCCCTCACCCCTGTCATCAAAATGCTCCATGACCCTTTTCATCATAATCCTCCATGACCCCTGACATCACAATGTTCCATAACCCCTTTCATCAAAATGTCCCATGACAATTTTCATCAAATTGCTCCATGACCCTTTCATCACAATGATCCCTGCCCTTCTCAACACAGTTCACCACGTGCTTGTCATCAAAATGCTCCATGACCTTTGTCATCACAAAGCTACATGACCCTTGGCATCACAATGCTCCATGCAATTGTCATCAAAATGCTCCATGAACACTCTCATCACATTGTTCCATGCCCATGTCATCACAGGCTCCGTGATTCTTTTCATCACAATGCTCGATGCTCTTCTTAACACAATGCTCCATGCCCTTGTCATTACAATCCGCCATGACCCATGTATCACAGTGTTCCGTGCCCTTGTCATCACAATGCTTCATGCCCCCTCTCATCACAATAATCCATGAAGCTTTACAGACCAATGCTCCATGCCCTTGTCATCAAAATGCTCCATTACCCCTGTTATAACAATGCTCCATGACGCCTGCCATTACAATATTCCACGGCCTTGTCATCACAAGGCTCCATAACCCTTGTCATTGCAATGCTCCATGTCCTTGTCATCAAAAAGCTCCATGACGCATGTCATCAGAATGCTCCATGGCCTTCTCATTCACGATGCTCCATGCCCTTGTCATCACAATTCTCCTAGACCTCTGTAATCACAACGCTCAATGCACTTTTCATCTCAAATCTCCATGAACCGTGTCATCACAATGCACCATGCCCATCATCATAATGCTTCATGCTATTGTCATCACAATGAAATCAAAATGCTCCATGACCTCTGTCATCACAATGCTCCAAAACCTTGTGATCACAATGTTCCACAACACTTGTCATAACAACGCCCCATGATGCTCATCATCACAATTACCCATGGCCTTCTATTCACAATACTCCATGAACTTTGTCATCACAATGCTTAATACACTTGTCATCACAATGCTCGCTGACACTTGTCATCAGTATGCTCCTTGAACCCTGTCATGACAAGGCTCCATGAATTTTGCATCACAATGATCAATGTCCTTTTCATCACAGTGACCCTTGTCATCACAATGCACCATGCCTTTGTCAGCACAATGATCCATGACACTTGTCATCACAATGCTCCATGTGATTTTCAGCACAATGCTCCTTGAAACATGTCATCACAATGCAACATGCGCTTGTCATCACAATGCTCCACATCCTTGTCATCACAATGCTCCATAAACCTTGTCATCACAATGCTCCATGCACTTCTCATCAAAATGCTCTCTCACCACTGATGTCACAATGTTCCATCACTAGTCTTCGCAATACTCCCTCACCCCTGTCATCACAATATTCCATGAGCCCTATTGTCACTATGCTACATGCACTTATCATCAAAATGCTCCATGACCAATGACATCACAATGCTCCATAATCCCTGTCATCAAAATGCTCCATTACCATTTTCATCACAATGCTCCAAGACCCCTGACATCACAATTTTCCGTAACCACTCTCATCAAAATATTCCATGACTTTTTCACCAAATTGCTCCATGACCCTTTTAGCACAATGTTCCCTGCCCTTCTCATCACAACGCACCACGACCTTGTCATCAAAATGCTCCATGACCTTTGTCATCACAAAACTCCATGACACTTGGCATCACAATGCTCCATGCCATTGTCATCACAATGCTCCATGAAGCCTCTCATCACATTGCTCCATGCCCTTGTCATCACAAACCTCCATGTCGCTTGTCATCACAATGCTCGATGCCTTTCTCATCACAATGCTCCATGTCCTTGTCATTACAATCCTCCATGACCCATGTATCAAAGTGTTCTGTGCCCTTGTCATCACAATGCTCCATGCCCACTCTCGTCACAATAATCGATGAAACATTTCAGAACAATGCTCCATGCCCTTTTCATCACAATGCTCCATTACCCCTGTCATAACAATGCTCCATGACACCTGCCTTCACAAGTTTCCACGGCCTTGTCATCACAAGACTCCATGACACTTGTCATCACAATGCTCCAAACACTGTAATCACAATTCGGAATACACTTGTCATCACAAAGCTCCATGACGCATGCCATCAGAATGCTCCATGGCCTTCTCATTCAAGATGATCCATGCCCTTGTCATCACAATGGTCCAAAACACCTGTAATCACAATGCTCCATGCCTTTTCATCTCAATGCTCCATGAACCGTGTCATCACAATGCACCACGCACATCATCATAATGCTTCATGCTATTGTCATCAAAATGAAATCAATAATCTCCATGACCTCTGTCATCACAATGCTCCAAACACTTGTGATCACAATGTTGCATAACACTTGTCATCACAACGCCCAATGACGCTCATCATCACAGTTATCCATGGGCTTCTATTCACAGTACTCCATTACCTTTGTCATCACAATGCTCAATACACTTGTCATCACAATGCTCACTGACACTTGTCGTCAGTATGCTCCTTGAACCCTGTCATGACAAAGCTCCATGCATTTTTCAACACAATGATCCATGCCCTTTTCCTCACAATGCTCCAAGACCCCTGGAATCACAATGCTCCATGCCATTGTCATCACAAAGCTTCATGACTCATGTCTTCAGAATGCTCCATGGCCTTCTCATCACCATGTTCCATGCCCTTTTAAACACAATGCTCCATTCCCATGTCATCAAAATGCCCCATGACCCCTGTCATCACAATACTCCATAAACATTTTCAGCCCAATGCTCCATGACCATCTAATCACAATTCCCCATGAACCCTGTCATCACAATGCTCCATGACCCCTGTCATCCCAATGCTCCGTGAGTCCAGTCATCACAAAACTTCATGACCTTTGTCATCTCAATGGTCCATGCCATTGTCACACAAGGCTCTGTGACCTTTGTCACCACAATGCTCCATGAACTTTTCATCACAATACTCTGCGACCCTTGTCATCAAAATGCACCTTGCCTTTGTCAGCACAGTGCTCCATGACCCATGTCATCACAATGTGCCATGCGCTTGTCATCACAAGTCTCCATGAGGCTTGTCATCACAACGATCAATGCACTTCTCATCACAATGCTCCATACCCTTCTCATTACAATCCTGCATGATCTATGTATGACAGTGTTCCGTGCCGTTGTCATCACAATGCTCCATGCCCTTGTCATCACAATGCTCCATGACCCTTGTCATCACGATGCTCCAAACCCTTGTCATCAAAATGCTCCATTACCTTTGTCATCACTATCCTCCATGACACTTGGCATCACAATGCTCCATGCCATTGTCATCACAATGGACAATGACATATGTCATCACTATGCTCCCCGTCACCTGTCTTCACAATACTCCATGACCTTGTCATCACAATGCTCCATGCCCTTGTCATCACAATGAGCCATGCCCACTGTCATCACAATAATCCATGAAACTTGTCAGACCAATGTTCCATGTCCCTGTCATCACAATACTCCATGCACTTGTCATCACAATGCTCCATGACCCCTGTCATCACAATGCTCCGTGACTCCAGTCATCACAATGCTTTATGACATATGTCATCACAATGATCCATGCTCTCGTCACACAAGGCTCTGTGACGTTTGTCACCACAATGCTCCATGCTCTTGTCATCACAATGTGCCATGCCCCTGTCATCACAATGCTCCATGCCCTTGTCATCACATTGCTCCACGACACTTGTCATCACGATGCTCTAAGCCCTTGTCATCAAAATGCTCCATTACGTTTGTCATCACAATCCTCCATGACACTTGGCATCAAAATGCTCCATGCAATAGTCATCGCAATGGACCATGACATATTTCATCAAAATGCTCCCTGACACTTGTCTTCACAATACTCCCTGACCTTGTCATCACAAAGCTACATGCCCTTGTCATCACAATGCATCATGCCCACTGTCATCACAATAAACCATGAAACATGTAAGACCAACGTTCCATGCCCCTGTCATCAAAATGCTCCATGCCTTTGTCATCACAATGCTCCATGACCCCTGTCATAACAATGCTCCATGATCCCTGCCATCACAATGTTCCACGGCCTTGTTATCCAAGGCTCCATGACCCTTGTCATCACAATGCTCCAAGACCCCTCTAATCACAATGCTCCATGCCCTTGTCATCACAAAGCTCCATGAAGCAAGTCATCAGAACGCTCCATGGCCTTCTCATCACAATGCTCCATGCCCTTGTCATCACAATGCTGCAAGACCCCTGTAATCACAGTGCTCCATGCCCCTTTTCATCTCAATGCTCCATAAACTCTGTCATCACAATGTACCATGCCCATCACCATAATATTTCATGCTGTTGTCATCACAATGAAATCAAAATGCTCAATGACCTCTGTCATTACAATGCTCCAAACCCTTCTGATCACGATGTTCCATAACTCTTGTCATCACAATGCCCCATGAGGCTGGTCATCACAATTATCAGTGGTCTTCTCATCACAATGCTCCATGATCTTTGTCATCACAATGCTCAATACACTTATCTTCACAATGCTCCCTGACACTTCTCATCAGTATGCTCCTTGAACCCTGTCATGACAAGGCTCCATGACTTTTCCATCACAATGATACATGCCCTTTTCATCACAATGCTCCAAGACCCCTGTAATCACAATGCTCCATGCCCTTGTCATCACAAAGCTCCATGACGCATGTCCTCAGAACACTCCATGGTCTTCTCATCCCAATGCTCCATGCCCTTGTCATCACAATGCTCCAAGACCCCTGTAATAACAATTCTCCATGCCCCTTTTCATCAGAATGCTCCATGAGACTTGTCATCACAAGGCTCCATGGTCTTCTCATTACAATGCTACAGGACCTTGTCATCACAATGCTCCATGCCCCATGTCATCACAATACTCCATGAATATTTTCAGCCCAAAGCTCCATGACCTTCTCATCTCACTTCTCCATGACCCTTGTCATCACAATGATCCATGCCCTTGTCATCCCAATTCTCCATGACCCCTGTAATCACAATGCTCCGTCACGCTTGTCATCACAATGCTCCATGCCTTTGTCAGCAAAATGCTCCATGACCTTGTCATCACAGTCCTCAATGACCCTTGGGATGACATTGCAACATGCTCTTGTTATCTCTGTCTTTATTTTCTGCTTTTTACAGATTTTCGGATGTCCCTTTTGAGTGGTGGGAAGTGACAATACTTTGTAGTGTGGATTTGCATTGCGGGCTTGCTTGATTGGCCAAAAAGGGCGTATGCATTTTCTCCTGAATATATTCAGCAGAAAATGCATACGCCCTTTTTGGCCAAGTGCATCATTGTCGAAGTTGTTACGCTTTTCCTGTGCTTTAAAGGCGATTCCAATTTACCTCTTGAAATATGTTTTGTGCAATTCTGCCTCATTTTCAAGTCTGCTTCATTGCCTTCCCTCAACAGATTTTTTGAAGAGAGTTGTCCTTTATAACTCTGCAGGTTTGTGAATTGCTGTGCCCCTGAGCTCCAATTTTCAACTCGTGTTTTTGTGAGCTGACCACAAATCCACAATTTTGCTACAGGACCTATACTGGTTCCGGGGGTGCAGGCTGACGCTTTGGTTAATTCTTCCTTCCAGAGGGGAAATTAGAGAGACATGTGTCCGTCCAAATGCCTACAGCTACTCTCTGATTGGTTCTCCTTCTTCCCTTTCATCCACTGCACAATTTGCAAACTGTGCGAAGCAGGAGCTTATAGGGGCTGACTCTCCAAGTTGGGAGATTGATAGTAAAGCAGCTGGAATGCCAAACTGGAGCACAAGGAGAGGAAAAAATTAGGAGCCTTTTAGAAATATTTTGCCATCACAGGCTGTCCATTCTCTAGCTTTCCCATACATGTTATTACTGTAGTGATATTCCCTTCTACCTGGAGAGTTGGGACCCATGGAATGGGTGGCATGCATTACTGCTTTAAAGGGTCTGCATTTTCTCACCCAATCTCACCAGTCCTCTCAGCCCCAAGTGTCCAGCCTTCTGTCTCATCTAGCTGTCTTTGCAGATAGGGTAATTCCAGGTTTCATCAGAACCACTGAAGGAATTGTGTAAGAATTTCGCTGTTTTTTTTTTGTTTTGTTTTTGAAATTCATTTTTATAATGGGGTTGAGCTGATTTTCACCGACGTGTTTATGCCGTTCTAGACACACATGATTCCCTTATGGAGACATATCAATATATAGGTTTTAAGATTCTTACTAGTCAGATATATTCCTGTGCTGGGAATTGGGGTTTTGAGTCCCGTTCACTGAGGAAGGTGTAGGTTTTGTCTATTCTGTATTTGCTTCATGGAATGCTACATGTACTAATATCACACTCTGGTTTTATGCATCACCCCACCTCTCCTTCCCCCTTAAGCAGGCATAAGAGTGTTTCCTCAATTTGAGACTCTATTCTCTTTCCTCAGTTCATGTGTAGCCATGTTTACAGGACCTTCATAAGTGATATCTTATGATAAGTTTCTTTTTCTGTGTGACTTATTTCACTTAGAATCATCGTACCTAAATCCACTCATTATGCTGCTACTGGCCTTATGACATTGATTTCATGTCTGAGTGATATTCCATTGTACAAAATTACCACAAGTTCTTTACGCAAATTTCTATTTCCTGGAATATTTAAGTTGTACCGAAGTTGATGTTCTTGTATGCAGAGCAGCCCTAAACTTTGGGGTGCCTGTGTCTTGTTGATATTTAGTCTTCCCAAGTTATATGCCCATGAGTGGAAGTGCCCTATGCTTGGTAGCTTTGTATTTTAGATGTTTTAGGAAACAGCATACACTTCTTCAGAGTGGCTCTTGGATATTTATATCCCACCCATCAGCGTGACTAGCTCCCTGTTCTCCAAGGCCTCTCCTGCATTTCTGGTTTGTACACATTTTTTGGATGGCCTTTCTGAGCAGTGGAAATTGAGACTTCTTTGTTGTGCAGATTTGCATTTCCCGCTTGCTTGGTTGGCCAAAAACTCTGTATGTGTTTTTTTCCTGAAGTTATTCATGAAAAAACGCATACACACTTTTGCCCAACTACATCACTTTAGAAATTCTGCTGCTTTTCATATGCTTTAAATGTGAGTCCAATCTACCTTTTGAAATCTGTTTCCTGCAATTCTGCCTCTCATTCAGATCCTCTTCGTTGCCTTACCTGAATATATTTTTGGACGTTGGTTATCATTTTTATCTTTGCAGGTCTTTGAATTGTCTGCTCCTGAGCTCCATTTTGCAACTCGCATTTTTTGTGAGCTGGCCGCCAAACCATTGTATTGCTTCCGGCCCTATTCTGGTTCTGGGGAGGCAGGCTGAGCCTTTGGTTAATTTTTCTTCCTAATGGGAAATTAGAGTGACATGTGCCTGTCAAAACTCCTGCAGCTAGTCTCTCATTGGTTCCCCCTCTTCCCGTTTATCCTCTGCACAAATTGCAAACTGTGTGAAACAGGAGGTTAAAGGTGCTGATTCTCCAAGTGGGGAGATTGTTAGTCATTTGGCTGGAATGGCGAACCCCAGCACCAGGAGATCAAAAATGAGGTGCATTTTAGACCCCTTTCCTGATCACACGGTGTACATTCGTCTCGGTCTCCCAGGCATGTTTTTGCTGTCAGAAGATTCCCTTGAAACTGCAGATTTGGGACCCATGGAATGGGAATCAGGCAGTATTTCTTTTAAAGGTCTGAATTTCCTCACCCAGCCTCTCTAACATCTCTTAGCGTGCATAGCTTCCTGCCTTATATATCATCCTGCTGTGGGTCTACATGTGTTCAATCCATGTTACATCATAGCCCTTCAAAAAAAGTTGTAAGAAATTTTGTCTGTCTCACTGTTTTTCTAAATATTTTTAAATTTATTTTTATATTGGTTACAGCTGATTTTCAAAGCTCTGTTTTTTGCTGCTGTACATCCACTTGATTCATGTACTGTGAGACAACAATAAATTCTTTTTCAGATGCTTACCATTCATATGTATTATTTTCCTGTGACTTGAGTGGGCTGAGTGCAGTTCTTTGAGGTACCGTGTAGGCATTGTCAGTTATTCAATATGGTACTTGGAATGGTATCTTTGCTAATTTCAACCTCCTGGATAATACCTCACCCTTCCCCACCTTTCCCATTTAGCAGCCTTATGTCTATTTTCTACATATTTGACTATGTTTCTGTTTTCTAATTTATTTCATGTGTAGCCATTTTTGATTCCACCTTTAAGTGACATCTTATGATATGTGTCTATTTCTTTCTGACATAAGTCACTTAGAATGATTGTATATAACTCCTCCAGAGTTGTTACAACTGGCGTTATTTCATTGATTTCTGGATGAGTAATATTCCACTCTACATAAGTACCCCATCTCTTTTATCCATTTTATCCTTCCAGGGACATTTAAGTTATATCCAAGTTGAGGCCCTTTTTAACAGAGAGGTGGTAAACGTTGGGGTGCCTTTGTTCTGTCGATTTTTGTTTTTCCCAAGGTATACGCCCATGAGTGCAAGTGCCCTATGCTCGGTAGCTCATTTTTTAGATGTTTTAGCAAACACAATACACTTCTCCAGAGTGGCCATTGGCAAATTACATTTCAACTATCAGCCTCACAGGGCTCCCTTTTCTCCTCACCCTGTCCTGCATTTCGGGTGTTTACATTTTATGTGGATGGCCCTTCTGACTGATGTGAAGTGATACATTTTGTAGTATTGATTTCCAGTGCCCACCTGTTTGGTTGGATAAAATGTGTGTATGGCCTTTACTTGAATATATTCAGAAAAAATGCATACGCCCTTTTTGGCCAACTGCATCATTGGCGATGTTCAGCCCCTTTTCTTGTGCTTTAATGGGGAGTCCTTTCTAACTCTTCAAATCTGTTTCCTGCCACTCTCCCTTGCTTACAAGTCCTTTTCTGTGACTTACCTCAAGACATTTTTTGACAATAGATATTTTCAACTCTGCAGTTTCATGAATTTTACTGCCCCTGAGTTCCATATTTCAACTTGTGTTTTTGGAAACTGGACACAAAACAGTGGGATTTCCTCTAGTCCTATTCTGTTTCCATGGGCAATTCTAGCCTTTGATGAATTTGTCTTCCGGATTGGAAATTAGAGTGGCATGTGCCTGTTCAAACACCTAGGACTTGTCTCTAAATTTTTCTCATCCTTCCGCTTCATCCTCTGGACAAATTCCAAACTGTGTGCAACAGGATGTTGACGGTGCTGATATCCCCAAGTGAGGAGATTGTTAGGAAAGATGCTGGAGGGGTGAACCCGAGCACCAGGCGATGAGGAGATGAGGTGCCTTTTCCAAACTGTTTCCGATCAAACGGTGTACCATCCTCTAGGTGTGACAGGCATGTTTGAGCCATAGGAATCGTCCCGTGAATGTAAGGAGAACATCAGGGATTTTTCAAAATCAGTGCCTCCCCGAACCCCAAACTGGGGAATTTTTAAGCTACGGCTACACATATGTCCATTAAGGGCCTTGGGAAATAGGCAGAGTCCAAACTTTAGATGATTGAAATCTTCAGAGTCAGAAGTGCACACCATCGGCCTTGCTTAGGTTACATTTTATCTGTCATTGATAGATGATGTCAAAAAAATATCTATTCTTTTTCAGATTATTTCCCCTTATAGGTTATTGCAAAATATTCAGTGTAGTTCCCTGTGCTATACAATAGTTACTTGTTGATGACCTGTTTTATACATAGCAGTGTGTATGTGTTAATCCCAAACTGGTAACTTATCCCTTCTCCTACCTTTCCCCTTTGGTAATAATAAATTATAAGATTTTATACTTCTCAGAAATGGGGAAGCTGAAAGAGAGGTATCATTTTCAATGGAAAAGCTTTCAAAACAAGATTGAAGCTTCAGCCAAGAGCATTCGATGTACATCCTTGGGAATAAATCACTTCATTTCTCTAATGTTGACCTGACAAATAAGACAGACGTCTTCACTGAACTTGCTTATAATAAAGTGATGGAAATATTAAATATAAGTCTTAGAAACATCTTATTTTACCCGAGCCTTATACACTGCTCTAGGTTGACTACAGTTTGGCTCACACATCTGTTCATTGAAGTTACAATGTTCTCAATTTCTGTTACTGATCCTCCAGAGTGGACCCCAACAGGAGTCCCCATGCCCAATGTCATTGGAGCCAACAGATCAAGACTGAGTTTGGTTCAGAAGCAAAGGAAACTTTATATTTTGAAAGCAGAATGGAGAGGTGAGAGCGTGCACTCCCCCGTGGGCTGTGGGCTGGGCTGCTGTGTAGGGATCCCGGCAGCATCAGCAGGAGGGAGGGGATGGAGCTCTCGAAGGCTGTCTTGGATGCAGCTCAGGCTCTATGTCACAGAGTCTGCATGGGACCCCGCTAGCTGAGGTGTCGACCCATCCATTCTGCACTAGGAAATCGGGTCTGAAGTGCCGGGTTTGGGACCTCTGCAGGTGGAACCCTAGGAGCACGTGAAATTAGACAAAGCACAATGGAAAAACAGGTTAGACTTTATTTTATTGCCCTGATTCTCTTTTTATCTCCCAGGAATTTTTAATGAACGTTGCCGGAGACGAACACCTCCTCTGCTTTTTGTCCCGTTCCTCATTCTTGGGGTGCTGAGGGTGCAGACCCCTCTTTTGTAACTGCTTCATGCTGAGGTGGGAGCCCTCATACACGGGGGGAGTGTCAAAACTTCTCCCCAGCAGCCTCCAGGTGAGGTTGATTGTCCCCAGGACTCCTGCCTCACTGGTCTTCCACCTAAGCACCAGCATTGGAAGTGTTATAGATTCTAATGACCTTTAAGGGTCCAGGAAAGAGATGCACAGTGATGCTGTGGTGGCAGGTTTCTCCCCACCCCACATTTCTTCTGCGACCTTAGGCTGACGGTTTTTGCCAGCCTAGATGCACTGTCCAGTAGTCTGTGCTTTCTTTAATTAGGTCCCTGAATTAATGTACATACAGCATCATGTGTCAGAGCCCTGCCCGCTCATCTCCCAGACAGTCCAGGTTCGGTGGTGATCCAGGACCATGACGTCCACTGAGTCAACGGCCTTTTGAAGTAGCCAGCAGTCCAGCCGGTCATATTGGCCACCATTATTGCGGTGTCTGTAGGGTTTTCTATGGTGAAATCGTGATATACTTTTCCTCCGCCAAGCTTGTTAGCTCCCGTCTGGGTGCAGTAAGACCTCCAAGCAGTAGTCTGCTCTTTCGGGGTACAGACTTGTTTTCTGAGAGAAACTCCAGGTCAAGTGATGGTCACACGTGTCTTCTTGGGGGCAAATTGCCCCCGTTTGTCTCTCTGGAGGTTGGAGTTGGAGGGCCTCCTCAGTCGAGGTCAGTGTGTCCACAGAGCGACCCCTGCAACTTCAGGGCATAATGGGTGGTTAGGATCACCACGTGCGGTCCTTTTCCCTTAGGAGGGAGCTGGCCTTGTGGGCTGCTGATTTCCAGCTTTTTAGATACCCCAGTATCCTGGCCTGATGGAGCGGGGGGCAAAGCCCTTGGTGACCATACTTTATCATACCTGAAGGGCATTCTTGTGTTGCCACATTTCAAGTGGTTCCAGTTTTGCACTAAGGCTCCAAGGGCGATTAACCTTTGACCGGGTATGTAAAGGTCAAAGGGTTTAGCTAAATTAGGGAGTTCCTGTGCAGGGTCGGAACTGACTGCTCTTTGCATTCTTGAAAGGCTGCTTCTGGATTCTATTCAAAAGGATCTTCATCTTTTCATGTCAGTGTTTCATGTAGAGGCCCAGCTATTAGACTGTAGTTAGGGATCCAGATGCAGAAAACCTTGGCCTCCCCAGGAACCCCTAAGCTGTCTTCTAGTTTTAGAAGAGGTAAGGCTGCAAATGGCTTCTTCCCTATCCTGGGATGCGTTTCTCTGAATATCTGTGAGAATGAAGCCCAGGCATGTCACCTTAGCCTGGGATATTTGAGCCTTTTTTTGGACACCTTCTATCCTTCCTTGGCTAGGTAGTTCAGAGGCATCTTTAGTAGGCCTGGCGATCAGAATGTCATCTGCATATTGAAGGAGGGTTCCCTTTTACAGAGGTAGAACTTTTAGGTCTTTAGAGGACATTTCCCCAAAGATGGTGTGGGGATTTTTGAACCATTGGGGCAGGACGGCCCTGCATTATTGCTTTTGTTGCATGTTGTGTCCTGCCACTCACAAGCCAAAAATTCTTGTGACTGTGAGATGAATGGAATACAGAAGAAGGCATCATTGAACTCTAATACAGAATGCCATGGCCTGGTGGATGTTAGAATGACCAGCAGGGTGTAGGAAATAGGAGCTACTTGATGTATATCCTCGGTGGCTTCACTGACTGTCCTGATATACCTTACCAGGTCTCCAGCAGCCCATGGGGCTCTCGTGGTCAGGCCAATCCCAGGAAATGGAGCTCACCTGGGCTGCACACTCCACCGCACAGCCCACGGGGCTCTCGTGGACAAGTCCCTCCCAGGGTATGGAGCTCACCTGTGCATCTACCCAGCAGCCCATGGGTCTCTCATAGTCAGGCGCTTACTAGGATACGGAGCTTCCCTGGGCATGTACCCCAGCAGGGCTGGACACACAGGAACCGTGCACATAGCCCACCTTGCAGAGATCCCCCAGCTCACCTGTCGCTCACAGCTGACACAGAACACCTCAGAGCAGGACTTGAACTAACAAACAGCAGCTCTGACAGGTCTGTGACCCTGGGTATCACTCTGTGTGGCCTCTCTCTGCCTGGTCTTCCAGACACTTCCACTGCAGCCACGGCAACAGGCCTCTGTCTCCAACCACCATCACTCCTCTCCCTGACTCCTGGGTTCCTCTCATTAGAATAGGGTCTTCTTGAAGTTGTTTTCCACTCATGGACCACATAAAATGATATGAAAACAAGCCGCAGCTGCAGCCCCTTGTCTATCCTGACTCTCAAGAGCCGACACCTGTTCCTTGGGCCTGGCCCGTTTAGCAAGACTCATTTTCTGCAACTGTGAGCCCCGGAGGGGTGAGGATTGGCTGATTTGGGCAGCCTGACACCGCCTGCCAGCCCTCCCCAGGTGTGCCTGGGTTGAGGTCAATATAAAGACCTCTCCAGTCAGCAAGAGCTCCTGTAGCTGTGCCTGACGCCATATTCTCTGCCCCGTCACCAGTGTCGGGGCTGGGGTGGTGGGAGGGAGTGAGGGGCCGTGGCTTTGTGGGTGGTCCAGTGTGAGTGGGGCTCCGCTGGACTTTCTGCAGGAGTTGCCAGGCTGCCACCTGCTAAAGAAGAGGATGTGTCACCCATACCTGCCGCTGGAATTTCTCCCCAGGCAGAGGTGAGGAAGTAAAAAAGCAGTGGGGGCCGTGGCAGGAGGGCTATCTCAGGCAGGGAAATGGAAAGCTTCCAGAAGAGCATCTGGTGCCAGGACCATCCTGGCTGTCCTGCAGGCACCACGTTGGCCTGCATGCTGTCGCTGGTGTGGCTCCACAGCCCTTCCTCTAGGCTTGCAAGTTCTTGTACATATTCAGGTGTTTTACCTGGAAAGGGTGGGAAGATTTCAGCTGCAGCAGGACTGGGGCTCAGCTCACATTTACTCACAGACGCCTCGACATAGTCCCCCAGCTTTTCAATGAGGATGCTCCTTGTGGGGGTGAGCGCTGCTGACTGCATGGGAGATCATTTCCCACTTCTGACCAACTTAAGAATTTTTTACCACTGGAGCAAGTGCCCTGATACGATTTTCCTCTGTATAACTGGTGAGTTCTGTTTTTTTTTTTTTTTTTTTCTTTTTTCTTTTTGGTTCAAGGTAGGTTTTATTTATTCCTCTTTTTTTTTAATTTAGAGATATAAACATGGAAATAATGCATTAATATAAAGACGTCTATATGAAGGGAAAAACTTTTTTTCTGTTTCATTTTATTAAATATTATTTATTTATTTTTAATTTTTTAAAATTTATTTATTTCTTTTATACAGCAGGTTCTTATTGGATATCTATTTTATACATATAAGTGTGCACGTGTGAATCCCAGTCTCCCAATTCATCCCACCACCACCCTCACATGGCGTTCCCCCCTTGGTGTCCATATGTTTGTTCTCTACATCTGTGTCTCTATCTCTGCCCTGCAAACCCGTTCATCTGTACCAATTGTCTAGGTTCCACATATATGCATTAATATACAATATTTGTTTTTCTCTTTCTGACTTACTTCATTCTGTATGACATTCTCTAGATCCATCAAGGTCTCTACAAATAACCCAATTTCATTCCTCTGTATGGCTGAGTAATATTCCATTGTATATATGTACCACATCTTTATCCATTCGTCTGTCTGTGGGCACATAGGCTGCTTTCATTACCTGGCTATTGTAAATAGTGCTGCAATGAACATTGTGGTGAATGTGTCTTTTTGATTTATGCTTTTCTCTGGGTATATGCCCAGCAGTGGGATTGCTGGTTTATATGGTAATTCTATTTTTAGTTTTTTAAGGAACCTCCATTCTGTTCTCCATAGAGACTGTATCGATGTACATTCCCAACAATAGTGGAAGAAGGTTCCTTTTCTCCACACCCTCTCCAGCATTTGTTGTTTGTAGATTTTCTGATGATGCCCATTCTAACAGGTGTGACGTGATACCTCATTGTAGTTTCGATTTCCATTTCTCTAATAATTAGTGATGTTGAGCAGATTTTCATGTGCGTCTTGGCCATCTCTATGTCTTCTTGGAAGAAATGTCTATTTAGATCTGCTTCCATTTTTGTATTGGGTTTTTTGTCTTATTAATGTTGACCTGCATGAGCTGTTTATATATATTGGAGATTAATCATTTGTCCATTGATTCGTTTGCAAATATATTCTGCAATTCTGAGGGTTGTCTTTTCGTCTTGTCTGTAGTTTCCTTTGCTTTGCAAAAGCTTTTACGTTGCATTAGGTCCCATCTGTTTAGCCTCTTTTTTTTATTTCATTACTATAGGAAGTGGATCAAAAAAGTTCTTGCTGTGATTTACGTCAAAGTATTCTTCGTAAGTTTTCCTCTCAGAGTTTTATACTGTCCGGTCTTACATTAAGGTCTCTAATCCATTTTGAATATATTTTTATGTATGGTGTTGGGGAGTGTTCTAATTTCATTTTTTACATGTAGCTCTCCATATTTCCCAGCACCACTGATTGAAGAGACTGTCTTATCTCTATTGTATAGTCTTGCCTCCTTTGTCATAGATTAGTTGACCATAGGTGTGTAGGTTTATCCCTGGGCTTTCTTTTTTTTTTTTTTCCCTTTTACACGTTTATTGGAGTATAATTGCTTTACAATGGAGTGTTAGTTTCTGCTGTATAACAAAGTGAATCAGCTATACATATACAAATATCACCAGATCCCCTCCCTCTTGCATCTCCCTCCCACACTCCATATCCCACCCCCTTAGGTGGTCACAAAGCACCGAGCTGATCTCCCTGTCCTATGTGGCTGCTTCCCAGTAGCTATCGGTGTTACATGTGGTAATGTATTTATGTCCATGTCACTCTCTAACTTCGTCCCAGCTTACGCATACCCTTTCCGGTGTCCTCAAGTCCTTTCTCTACATCTGTGTCCTTAATCCTTTCCTGCCACACTAGGTTCTTCATAATCTTTTTTTTTTCTTCATTAGATTCCGTATATCTCTGTTAACATACAGTATTTGTTTTTCCCTTTCTGACTTACTTCACTGTGTAGGACAGATTAAATCCATCCACCTCAGTACAAATAACTCAGTTTTGCTTCTTTTTATGGCTGAGTAATATTCCATTGTATATATGTGCCAGATCTTCTTTATCCATTCATCTGTCGATGGACACTTAGGTTGCTTCCATGTCCTGGCTATTGTAAATAGAGCTGCAATGAATATTTTTGTACATAACTCTTTTTGAATTATGGTTTTCGTAAGGCAACTGCCCAGTAGTTGGATTGTTGTGTCGTATGGTACTTCTATTGTTACTTATTTAAAGGAACCTCCGTACTGTTCTCCCTAGTGACCATATCAATTTACGTTGCCACCCACAGTACAAGTGTGTTCCCTTTTCTCCAATAAAGGCCTCTCCATCATTTATTGTTTTGTAGATTTTTTTGATGATTGCCACTCTGACTGCTGTGAGGTGATACCTCACGGTAGTTTGGATTTGCATTTCTCTAATGATTAGTGATGTTCAGCATCCTTTCATGTGTTTCTTGGTAATTTGTATATCTCCTTTGGAGAAATGTCTATTTAGGTCTTCTGCCCGTTTTTGGACTGGGTTGCTTGTTTTTGTGATATTGAGCTACATGTGGTGCTTGTAAAGTTTGGAGATTAATCCTTTATAAATTGCTTCATTTGAAAATATTTTCTCCCATTCTGAGGGTTGTTTTTGCATCTTGTTTATGTTTTCTTGTACTGTGTAAAAGCTTTTAAGTTTCATTAGGTCCCCTTTGTTGATTTCTGTTTTTATTTCCATTTCTCTAGGAGGTGGGTCAAAAAGGATCTTGCTGTGATTTATGTCATAGAGTGTTCTGCCTTTGGTTTCCTCTAAGTGTTTTATAGTGTCTGGTCTTATATTTAGATCTCTAATAATTTAGAGTTTATTTTTGTGTATGGTGTTATGGAGTGTTCTAATTTCATTCTTTTATGTGTAGGGGTCCAGTTTTCCCAGCACCAATTACTGAAGAGACAGTCTTTTCTCCATTGTATATCCTTAGCTCCTTTGTCATAGATGAGATAGCCATAGGTATGTAGGTTTATCTCTGAGCTTTCTGTCCTGTTCCATTGATCTGTGTTTATGCCAATCTACATACACTTGATTCCATTATGGAGACATATAAATACATAGGTTTCAAGATTATCACCAGTCAGATATATTCCTCTTCAGTGAATAGGGTGTTTTGTGTCCAGTTCATTGAGAAAGGAGTAGGTCTTGTCTATTACATATTTGGCATATGGAATGGTATCTGTGCTAATTTCAAACTCTGCTTTTACACATCACCCCACGTAACCTTTCCCCTTATGGAGGCATAAGTGTGTTTTCTAAATGTGTAACTCTGTTCTCTTTTGAAATTCAGTTCATGTGTATCCATGTTTACATTCCCTCTATAAGTGATATATTACAATAAGTTTCTTTTTCTTTGTGGCTCATTTCCCTTAGCATCATCATACCTAAAGCCACGCATTATGCTGCTATTAGCCTTATGACATTGATTTTATGTCTGAGTGACATTCCATTGTATATAAGTACCACAACATCTTTATCCATTATTTTCCCTTTCCTGGATATTTAAAGTGTACCAAAGTCGAGGTTCTTATAAACAGAGCAGCCCTAAACTTTGGGCTGGCTATGTTTTGTGGATTTTTAATTTTCCCAATATACACGCCCATGAGTTGAAGTGTGCTATGGTCTGTAGCTCTGTTTTAGAAAACAACATACAGTTCTCCAGAGAGGCTGTTGGCAATTTACATCCTGTCCATCGGCGTAACCAGGCTCCCTTTTCTCCATGGCCTGTCCTGTATTTGTGGTTTTTACACTATTTGCGGATGGCCCTTTTGACCAGAGGTAAGTGACACTTCTATGTAGGGTGGATTTGCAATGCCTGATGGCTTGCTTGGCCAAAAAGGGCGTATGCACTTTTTTCCCGAATATACTCAAGAAAATACACATACTCCCTTTTTGGCCAAGGGCAACATTGTCGAAGTTCTGTCGCTTTTCATATGCTTTAAAGACAACTCCAATCTACCTCTTGAAATCTGTTTCCTTCAATTCTGCCTTGCTTTCAAATCCTCTTCACTGCCTTACCTCAATATATTTCTGGATGATAGTTGTCCTTTATAACTCTGCAAGTTTGTGAATTGCTGTGCCTCTGATTTCCATTTTTCAACTTGCTTATTTGTGAGCTGGCTGCAATACCGCAGGATGGCTTTAGGCCCTAGTCTGGTCCCGGGCTTGCAGGCTGAGCCTGTGTTTAATTCTTCTTCCTGATGGGAAACTAGAGTGACATGTGCCCATCCAAACACCTGCAGCTAATCTCTCATTTGTTTCCCCTCTTCCTGTTCATCCTCTGCACAATTTGCAAACTGTGCATAACAGGAGGGTAAAGGCGCTGCCACTCCAAGTGAGAGATTTTTAGTAATGCAGATGGAATGGCGAAGCCGAGCACGAGGAAAGGAAAAATGAGGTACCTTTTAGAAAACTTTCCCGATTACACAGTGTACCATCCACTGGGTTCCCCAAGCATGTCTTAACTGTACGAAGATTCCCTTAAACCTGGAGAGTTGGGGCCACTAGAATGGGTAGCACACAGTATTGCTCTAAGTGGTGTTCTTTTGCTCACACAACCTCAGCAATCTTGTCAGACCCAAGTGTCCAGTCTTATGTCTCATCCAGCTGTGGATGTAAAGGTGGTCAATCCAGGTTGCATCACAGGCCCTGAACGTAATTTTTAAGACTTTCTCCCTGTTTCACAGTTTTGGCATTTTGCTTTTCAAATTTATTTTTATAAGTGGATTTAGCTGAATTACAGTGCTGTGTTCATGTCATTATACACACACATGATTCATTTATGGAGACATGAGAATACATATGTTTTAAAATTCTTACTAGTCAGATATATTCCTCTTCAATGAATAGGGGTTGTTGAGTCCAGTTCATTGTGCCGGGAGTAGGTGCTGTCTATTACATACTTGGTTTATGGACCAATATCTGTGCTAATTAAGGACTGTGGATTTATGCATCACCCCACCTCGCCTTTCCCCTTAATCAGGCAGAAGTTTGTTTTCTAAATGTGTGACTCTGTTGTGTTTGTAATTCAGTTCATGTGTAGCCATGTGTACATTCCCACTAAGAATGATATCTTATGATAAGTTTCATTGTTCTGTTGTCTTTCCTAACTCATTTCATGTGTATCCATGTTTACAGGACCTTCATAAGTGTTATATTATGATAAGTTTATTTTTCTCTATGACTTATTTCACTTAGAATCATCGTACCTGAATCCACTCATTTTGCTGCTACTGCCCTTATGACATTGATTTCATGGCTTAGGGATATTCCATCAAACATAAGAAACACAATTTCTTGAACCGTTTTGGCTTTCCTGGGATATTTAAGGTGTACCCAAGTTGAGGTTCTTGTAAGCAGTGCAGCCCTGAATTTTGGGGAGTCTCTGTCTTATTGATTTTCAGTTTTCCCAAGGTATATTCCCTAGACTGGAAGTGCCCTTGGCTCTGTAGCTCTGTTGTTTACTAGTTTTAGGGAACACACTGCACTCCGCCAGAGAGGCAGTTGGCAATTTACATCCTGCCCATCAGCATAACTAGGCTCCCTGTTCTCCTGGGCCTGTCTTGCCTTTCTGTTTTTACACATTTTGTGGATGTACCTTTTGACCGGTGGGAAGTGATACTTCTTTGTAGTGGAGATTTGCATTGCTGGCTTGCTTGCTTGGCCAAAAAGAGCGTATGCTTTTTCTCTTGAATATATTCAGGAGAAAACGCATAAACCCTTTTCGGCCAATTGCATCATTTTCCAAGTTGTGCCCCTCTTCCTGTGCTGTGAAGGCGATTCCAGTGTACCTCTTGAAATCTGTTTCCTGCTATTCCGGCTCGCATTCAGGTCCACCTCGTTGCCTTCCCCCAACAGATTTTTGGACGATATTTGTCCTTTATTACTCTGCCAGATTGTGAATTGCTGTGCCCCTGAGCTCCATTTTTCAACTAATTTTTTTGTGAGCTGACCACAAGTCCAAAATTTTGGTTCAGGACCTATAGAGGTTCCCAGTGGGTGGCTGAGAATTTGATTAATTCTTCTTCCTGCCGGGAAATTAGAGTGAAATGGGCCCATCCAAATGCCTAATAGCTCCTCTCTTATTGGTTCTCCATCTTACCTTTCATCCTCTGCCAATTGGCAACATTTGAGAACCAGGAGTTTAAAGGGGCTGTCTCTCCAAGTTGGGAGATTGATAGTAAAGCAGTTGGAAATTCAAACCTTAGAACATGTAGAGGGACTATTAGTTGAGTTTTAAAAACTTTTCATATTCACAGTGAGTCCATTCTCTAGGTTTCCCGTAGATGTTATAGCTGTAGTAGTATTCCCTTCAACCTGGAGAGTTGGGACCATTGGAATGTGTGCCACGCATTATTGCTTTAAATGGTCTGCATTTTCTCACCAAATCTCACCAATCCTCTCAGTCCCAAGTGTCCAGACTTATGCCACCTCCAGCTGTCGTTGTAGATAGGGTCATTCCAGGTTTCATCAGAGCCCCTGAAGGAATTGTAAAGAATTTCCCTGTTTTTTTGTTTTGTTTTTGAAATTCCTTTTTATAGTGGGTTTGAGCTGATTCTCACTCCCATGTTTCTGCCAGTCTAGACACACTTGATTCCCTGATGGAGACATATCAATACATAGGTTTTAAGATTCTTACTAGTCATATATATTTCTCTGACGGAAATATGCGGTTTTGAGTCCTGTTCACTGAGGAAGGTGTAGGGATTTTCTCTTCCGTAGTTGGTTTTTGGAACGGTACGTATACTAATATCAAACTCTGGTTTTATGCATCACCCCACCTCTCCTTCCCCCTTAAGCAGGCATAAGTGTGTTTTCTAAATGTGAGACTCTGTTCTCTTTCCTAACTCGGTTTATGTGTAGCCATGTTTACAGGACTTTCTTAAGTGATATCTTATGATAAGTTTCTTTTTCTCTGTGATTTATTTCACTTAGAAACATCGTACCTAAATCCACTCATTTTGCTGCTACTGGCCTTATGACTTTGATTTCATGGATGAGGGATATTCCATCGTACATAAGTAACACAATTTCTTAAACCATTTTTGTCTTTCCAGGGATATTTAAGGTGTACCCAGGTTGAGGTTCTTGTAAGCAGTGCAGCCCTAAATTTTGGGGTGGCTCTGTCTTATTGATTTTCAGTTTTCCCAAGGTATATTCCCTAGACTGGAAGTGCCCTTGGCTCTGTTGCTCTGTTGTTTACTTGTTTTAGGGAACACAATGCACTCCTCCAGAGAGGAAGTTGGCAATTTACATCCGGCACATCAGCATAACTAGGCTACCTGTTCTCCAGGGCCTGTCTTGCCTTTCTGGTTTTTACACATTTTGTGGATGTCCCTTTTGACAGGTGGGAAGTGATACTTCTTTGTAGTGCAGATATGCATTGCATCCTTTCTTGCTTGGCCTAAAAGGGCGTGTGCTTTTTCTCCTGAGGAGAAAAAGCATATGACCTTTTTGGCCAAGTGCATTATTGTCGAAGTTGTGCCCCTCTTCCTGTGATTTAAATGTGATTCCAGTGTACCTCTTTAAATCTGTTTCCTGCATTTCTGGATCGCTTTCAAGTCCGCCTCATTGCCTTCCCTCAACAGATTTTTGGACGATAGTTGTACTTTATTACTCTGCCAGTTTGTGAATTGCTGTGCCCCTGAGCTCCATTTTTCTACTAGTATTTTGTGAGCTGAACACAAGTCCAAAATTGTGCTTCAGGACCTATACTGGTTCCCGGGGGGTGGCTGAGACTTTGGTTAATTCTTCTTCCTGCCGGGAAGTAAGAGTGACATGTGCCCGTCCAAATGCCTAACAGCTACACTCTCATTGGTTCTCCATTTTACCTTTCATCCTCTGCCAAATTGGCAACCTGTGGGAATCAGCCGGTTAAAGGGTCTGTCTCTCCAAGATGGGAGATTGATAATAAAGCAGTTGGAAAGTCAAACCGGAGTGCCAGGAGAGGGACAATTAGTTGAGTTTTAGAAACCTTTCATATTTACATTGTGTCCATTCTCTAGGTTTCCCGTACATGTTATAGCTGTAGTAATATTCCCTTCAACCTGGAGATTTGGGTCCCTAGGAATGTGTGCCACGCATTATTGCTTTAAATGGTCTGCGTTTGCTCACCGAATCTCACCAATCCTCTCAGTCCCAAGGGTCCTGCTTTATGCCAAATCCAGCTGTCGTTGTAGATAGGGTCATTCCAGGTTTCATCAGAGCCACTGAAGGAATTGTAAAAAATTTCCCTGTTTTTTGTTTTGTTTTTGAAATTCCTTTTTATAGTGTGTTTGATCTGATTCTCACTGCCATGTTTATGCCAGTCTAGACACACTAGATTCCCTTACGGAGACATATCAATACATAAGTTTTAAGATTCTTACTAAGCAGATATATTCCTCGGAGGGAAATAATGGGTTTTGAGTCCCTTTTACTGAGGATGGTGTAGGTCTTGCCTATTCCGTATTTGGTTTTTGGAACGGTACCTGTACTAATATCAAACTCTGGTTTTATGCATCACCCCACCTCTCCTCCCACTTAAGCAGGCATAAGAGTGTTTTCTCAATGTGAGACCCTGTTCTCTTTCCTAACTCAGTTCATGTGTAGCCATGTTTACAGGACCTTCATAAGTGATATCTTATGATAAGTTTCTTTTTCTCTGTGACTTATTTCACTTAGAATCATCATACCTGAATCCACTGATTTTGCTGATACTGGCCTTATGACATTGATTTCATGGCTGAGGGATATTCCAACGTATGTAAGTACCACAATGTCTTGAACCATTTTTGTCTTTCCTGGGATATTTCAGGTGTACCCAAGTTGATGTTCTTGTAAGCAGTGCAGCCCTAAATTTTGGGGTGGCTCTGTCTTATTGATTTTCAATTTTCCCAAGGTATATTCCCTAGACTGGAAGTGCACTTGGCTCTGTAGCTCTGTTGTTTACTTGTTTTAGGGAACACAATGCACTCCTCCAGAGAGGCAGTTGGCAATTTACATCCCGCCCATCAGCATAACTAGGCTCCCTGTTCTCCAGGGCCAGTGTTGCCTTTCTAGTTTTTACTCATTTTGCGGATGTCCCTTTTGTCCGGTGGGAAGTGATACTGCTTTGTAGTGCAGATTAGCATTGCCCACTTCCTTGCTTGACCAGAAAGGGCGTATGCGTTTTCTCCTGAATATATTCAGGAGAAAACGCATACACCCTTTTTGGCGCATTGCATAATTGTTGAAGTTGTGTCCCCTTCCTTTGCTTTAAAGGCGATCCCATGTACCTATTGAAATCGGTTTCCTGCTATTCTGGCTCGCTTTCAAGTCCACCTCGTTGCCTTCTCTCAACAGAGTTTTGGACGATAGTTTTCCTTTATTACTCTGCCCTTTTGTGAATTGCTCTGCCCCTGAGCTCCATTTTTCAACTCGTTTATTGTGAGCTGATCGCAAGTCCAAAATTTTGGTTCAGGACCTATACTGGTTCCCGGTGAATGGCTGAGAGTTTGATTAATTCTTCTTCCTGCCGGGAAATTAGACTGACATGTGCCAGTCCAAATGCCTAACAGCAATTCTCTCTTTGGTTCTCCATCTTACCTTTCATCCTCTTCCAATTGGCAACATGTGAGAACCAGGAGGTTAAAGGGGCTGTCTCTCCAAGTTTGGAGATTGATAGTAAAGCAGTTGGAAATTCAAACTGGAGCAACAGGACCGGGATTATTAGTTGAGTTTTAAAAACCTTTCATATTCACAGTGTGTCCATTGGCTAGGTTTCCCGTAAATGTTATAGCTGTAGTAGTATTCCCTTTAACCTGGAGAGTTCCGACCATTGGAATGTGTGCCACACATTATTGCTTTAAATGCTCTGCATTTGCTCACCGAATCTCACCAATCCTCTCAGTCTCAAGTGTCCAGACTTATGCCACATCCAGCTGTCATTGTAGATAAGGTCATTACATGTTTCATCAGAGCCCCTGAAGGAATTGTAAACAATTTCCCTGTTGTTTTGTTTTGTTTTTGAAATTCCTTTTTCTATTGGGTTTGATCTGGTTCTCACCGCCATGTTTATGCCAGTTAGTGCACACTTGATTCCCTTATGGAGACATATCAATACATAGGTTTTAAGATTCTTACTAATCAGATATATTCCTCTGCGGGAAATATGGGGTTTTGAGTCCCTTTCACTGAGGAAGGTGTAGGGATTGTCTCTTCCGTAGTTGGTTTTTGGAACGGTACCTGTACTAATATCAAACTCTGGTTTTATGCATCACCCCACCTCTCCTTCCCCCTTAAGCAGGCATAAGAGTGTTTTCTAAATGTGAGACTCTGTTCTCTTTCCTAACTCAGTTCATGTGTAGCCATGTTTACAGGACCTTCATAAGTGATATCTTATGATAAGTTTCTTTTTCTCTGTGACTTATTTCACTTAGAATCATCGTACCTGAATCCACTCATTTTGCTGCTACTGGACTTATGACATTGATTTCATGGCTGAGGGATATTCAACGTACATAAGTACCATAATGTCTTGAACCATTTTTGTCTTTCCTGGGATATTTCAGGTGTACCAAAGTTGATGTTCTTGTAAGCAGTGCAGCCCTAAATTTTGGGGTGGCTCTGTCTTATTGATTTTCAGTTTTCCCAAGGTATATTCCCTAGACTGGAAGTGCCCTTGGCTCTGTAGCTCTGTTTTTACCTGTTTTAGGGAACACATTGCACTCCTCCAGAGAGGCTGGTGACAGTTTACATCGTGCCCATCAGCATAACTAGGCTCCCTGTTCTCCAGGGCCAGTCTTGCCTTTCTGGTTTTTACACATTTTACGGATGTCCCTTTTGACCGGTGGGAAGTGATACTTCTTTGTAGTGCAGATTTGCATTGCCCGCTTGCTTGCTGGGCTAAAAAGGTCATATGCGTTTTTTCCTGAATATATTCTCGAGAAAACGCATATGCAATTTTTTTCCAAGTGCATCATTTTCGACAATGAGCCCCTCTTGCTGTGCTTAAAAGGCGATTCCAAAGTACCTCTTGAAATTTGTTTCATGCTATTGTGCCTCGTTTTCAAGTCCGCCTCATTGCCAAACCTCAACAGATTTTTGGACGAGAGTTGTCCTTTATTACGCTTCCAGTTTGTGAATTGCTGTGCCCCAGAGCTCCATTTTTCAACTCGTTTTTTGTAAGCTGACAGCAAATCCACAATTTTGGTTGAGCACCTATACAGGTTCCTGGCGGCTGGATGAGACTTTGGTTAATTTTTCTTCCTGACGGGAAATTAGAGTGACATGTGCCCGTCCAAATGCCTAACAGCTACTCTCTAATTGGTTCTCCCTCTTCCCTTTCATCCTCTGCCAAATTGGCAACCTGTGCGAACCAGGAGGTTAAAGGGTCTGTCTCTCCAATTTCGGAGCTTGATAGTAAAGCAGTTGGAAACTCAAACCGGAGCACCAGGATAGGTACTATTAGTTGAGTTTTAGAATCCTTTTGTATTCACAGTGTGTCCATTCTCGACGTTTCCCATACATGTTATAACTGTAGTGATATTCCCTTTTACCTGTCGAGTTGGGACCCATGGAATTGGTGGCATGCCTTATTGCTTTAAACGGTCTGCATTTTCTCATCCAATCTCACCAATCCTCTCAGTCCCAAGTGTCCAGCCTTATGTCTCATCCAGGTGTCATTTTAGATGGGGTCATTCCAGGTTTCATCAGAACACCTGAAGGAATTGTGTTAAAATTTCGCTGTTTTTTTGTTTTGTTTTTGAAATTCATTTATATAATGAGGTTGAGCTGATTTTCACTGATGTGTTTATGCCGGTCTAGACACACTTGATTCCCTTACAGAGACATATCAATATGTAGGTATTAACATTTTTACTAGTCAGATATATTCCTCTGCAGGAATAGGTCTGTTGAGTCCCGTTCACTGAGGAAGGAGTAGGTCTTGTCTCTTCTGTATTTGGATTATGCAACGGTACCTGTGCTAATATCAAACTCTGGTTTTGTACATCTCCCCACCTCTCCTTTCCCCTTAAGCAGGCATAAGTACGTTTTCTAAATGTGAGACTCTGTTCTCTTTCCTAATTCTGTTCATGTGTAGCCATGTTTACATTTCCTTCATAAGTGATATCTTATGTCAGAATGCTCCACGGCTCTTGTCATCATAATGCTCCATGATGCTCGTCATCACAATTATCCATGGCCTTCTCATCACAATTTTCCACTGTCTTGCCATCACATTGCTCCATGCCCTGGTCATCACAATGCTCCATGTCCCTTGTCATCACAATTCTCCACCTCTTTGTCATCACAATGCTCGATGACACTTCTCATCACAATGTTACATGCTCTTGTCATCACAATTCTCCATGCACTTGTCATCGCAATGCTCCCTGACCCATGTCATAGCAAGCTCCATATGCTTGTCATCACAATGCTTCATGACATTGTTATAAAAATTCTCAATGTCCCTTGTCATCACAATGCTGCATGCCAATGTCATCACAATGCTCCATGCCCTTGTCATCACAATGCTCCATGACCTCTGTCATCACAATGTTCCCTGACACCTGTCATCACAATGCTCCATGCCCCTTGTCAGTACAGTGCTCCATGATGCTCGTCATCACAATTACCCAAGGTCTTCTCATCACAATGCTTCAGGGTTTTAACATCACAATGCTCCATGCCCTGGTCATCTCAATGCTCCATGACCCTTGTCATCACAATTCTCCACGTCCTTGTCATCACAATGCTCCTTGACACTTCTCCTCACAATGTTATATGCTCTTGTCATCACAATTCTGCATGCACTTGTCATCACAATGCTCCAGGACCACTGTCATAGCAAGCTCCATGCGCTTGTCATCACAATGTTTCAAGACCTGGTCATTAAAATTCTCAATGGCCCTTGTCATCACAATGATCCATGCCCTTGTTATCACAATGCTTGTTTACCTTTGTCATCACAATCCTCCATGACACTTGGCATCACAATGCTCCATGTCATTGGCATCACAATGGAACATGACATATGTCATCACAATGCTCCCTGACACCTGTCTTAACAATAATCCATGCCATCATCATCACAAGTCTCTGACATTTGTCACCAAAATGCTCCATGAACTATTCATCACAGTGCTCTGTGACCCTTGGCATCACAATGCTCCATGACTTTGTCAGCACAATGTTCCATGACACTTGTCATCACAATGCTCCATGCACTTCTCATGAAAATGCTCTCTCACCACTGATATCACAATGTTCCATCACTAGTCATCACAATACTCCCTCAACCCTGTCATCACAATGTTCCATGATGCCTATCATCACAAAGCTACATGCCATTATCATCACAATGCACCACTCCCTTGTCATCAAAATGCTCCATGACCTTTGTCATCACAAAGCTCCATGACACTTGGCATCACAATGCTCCATGCCATTGTCATCACAATGCTTCATGAAGCCTCTCATCACATTGCTCCATGCCCTTGTCATCACAAAGCTCCATGACGCTTGTCATCACAATGCTCGATGCCCTTCTCATCACAATGCTCCATGACCTTGTCATTACAATCCTCCATGACCCATGTATCACAGTGTTCCGTGTCCTTGTCATCACAATGCTCCATGCCCACTCTCATCACAATAATACATGAAAATTTTCAGACAAATGCTCCATGCCCTTGTCATCACAAAGCTCCATGACGCATGTAATCAGAATTCTCCATGGCCTTCTCATTCACAATGCTCCATGCCCTTGTCATCACAATGGTTCAAGACACCTGTAATCACAATGCTCCATGTCCCTTTTCATCTCAATGCTCCATGAACACTGTCATCAAAATTCACCAGGCCCATCATCATAATGCTTCATGCTGTTGTCATCACAATGAAATCAAAATGCTCCATGACCTCTGTCATCACAATGCCCCAAACCCTTGTTATCACAATGTTCCATAACACTTGTCATCACAACGCCCCATGACACTCGTCATAACAATTATCCATGGTCTTCTCATCACAATGCTCCATAGCATTTGTGATCACAATGCTCAATACACTTGTCATCAAAATGCTCACTGACTCTTGCCGTCAGTATGCTCCTTGAACACTGTCATGACAAGGCTCCATGCCTTTTTCATCACAATGATCCATGCCCTTTTCATCGCAATGCTCCAAAACCCATGTAATCACTATGCTCCTTGCACTGGTCATCACACAGCTCCATGACGCTTGTCATCACAATGCTCGATGCCCTTCACATCACAATGCTCGATGACCTTGTCATTACAATCCTCCATGACCCATGTATCACAGTGTTCCATGTCCTTGTCATCACAATGCTCCATGCCCACTCTCATCACAATAATCCATGAAAATTTTCAGACAAATGCTCCATGTCCTTGTCATCACAAAGCTCCATGACGCATGTCATCAGAATGCTCCATGGCCTTCTCATTCACAATGCTCCATGCCCTTGTCATCACAATGCTCCAAGACACCTGTAATCACAATGCTCCATGTCCCTTTTCATCTCAATGCTCCATGAACCCTGTCAGCACAATGCACCATGCCCATCATCATAATGCTTCATGCTATTGTCATCACAATGAAATCAAAATGCTCCATGACCTCTGTCATCACAATGCTCCAAACCCTTGTGATCACAATGTTCCATAACACTTGTCATCACAACGCCCCATGATGCTCGTCATCACAAATATCCATGGTCTTCTCATCACAATGCTCCATAACATTTGTCATCACAATGCTCAATACACTTGTCATCACAATGCTCCCTGACTCTTACCATCAGTATGCTCCTTGAACCCTGTCATGACAAGGCTCCATGTCTTTCTCATCACAATGATCCATGCCCCTTTTCATCAGAATGCTCCATGAGACTTCTCATCACAAGGCTCCATGCTCTTCTCATCAGAGTGCTCCAGGACCTTGTCATCACAATGCTCTATGAGCCCTTTCATCAGAATACTCCATGAACATTTTCATCTCAATGCTCCATGATCTTCTCATCACAGTACTCCATGACCCCGGTCATCACAATGCTCCATGCTCCTTGATATCAAAATGATCCATGACCTCTGTCATCACAGTGCTGCAAACTCTTGTGATCACATTGTTCCATAACACTTGTCATCACAACGCTCTATGATGCCTGTCATCACAATACTCCATGCCCTTATCATCACAATGCTCCATGAACTTTGTCATCACAATGCTCAATACACTTGTCATCACAATGCTCCCTGACTCTTGTCATCAGAATGCTTCTCGCACCCTGTCATGAAAAGGTTGTATGCCTTTTTCATCACAATGCTCCATGCCCTTTTCATCACAATGCTCCATGCCATTGTCATCACAATGCTTAATGAAGCCTCTCATCACATTTCTCCGTGCCCTTGACATCACAAAGCTCCAAGACGCTTGTCATCACAATGCTCGATGCCCTTCTCATCACAATGCTCCATGACCTTGTCATTACAATCCTCCATGACCCATGTATCACAGGGTTCCGTATCTTGTCATCATAATGCTCCATGCCCACTCTCATCACAATAATCCATGAAAATTTTCAGACAAATGCTCCAGGCCCTTGTCATCACAAAGCTCCATGACACATTTAATCAGAATGCTCCATGGCCTTCTCATTCACAATGATCCATGCCCTTGTCATCACAATGCTCCAAGACACCTGTAATCACAATGCTCCATGCCCCTTTTCATCAGTATACTCCATGAATATTTTCAGCTCAATGCTCCATGATCTTCTCATCACAATGCTCCATGACCCCTGTCATCACAATGCTCCATGCTCCATGATATCAAAATGATCCATTACATCTGTCATCACAGTGGTCCAAACCCTTGTGATCACATTGTTCCATAACACTGGTCATCACAACGCTCCATGATGCCTGTCATCACAATACTCCATGCCCTTGTCATCACAATGCTTCATGAACTTTGTCATCACAGTTCTCAATACACTTGTCATCACAATGCTCCCTGACACTTGTCGTCAGAATGCTTCTCGAACACTGTCATGAAAAGGCTGTATGCCTTTTTCATCACAATGCTCCATGCCATTGTCATCAAAATACTCCACAAGCTTGTCTTCAGAATGCTCCATGACCTTTCTCATCACAATTCTCCATGACCCCTGTAATCACAATGCTCCATGACACCTGTCATCACAATGCTCCAGGCCCCTTGTCATTACAGTTCTCAATGACGCTCGTCATCACAATTATCCATGGTCTTCTCAGCACAATGCTCCACCGTCTTGCCATCACAATGCTCCATGACACTTCAAATCACAATGTTACATGCTCTTGTAATCACATTCTCCATGCACTTGTCATCGCAATGCTCCATAAACCTGTCATAGCAAGCTCCATGTGCTTTTCATCACAGTGCTTCACGAACTTCTCATCAAAATTCTCAAAAGCCCTTGTCCTCACAATGCTCCCTGCCCTTTTCATCAAAATGCTCCATGACCATTGTCATCACAATGCTCCAATACCTTTGTCATCACAATCCTCCAATACCTTTGTCATCACAATCCTCCATGACACTTGTCATCACAGTGCTCCATGCCATTGTCATCACAATGCTCAATACACTTGTCATCACAATGCTCCCTGAATCTTGCCATCAGTATGCTCCTTGAACCCTGTCATGACAAGGCTCCATGCCTTTTTCATCACAATGTTCCATGCCCTTGTAATCACAATGCTCCAAGACCCCTGTAATCACAATGCTCCATGCCCCTTTTCATCAGAATGCTCCATGAGACTTCTCATCACAAGGCTCCATGGTCTTCTCATCAGAGTGCTCCAGGACCTTGTCATCACAATGCTCCATGACCGCTTTCATCAGAATACTCCATGAACATTTTCAGCTCAATACTCCATGATCTTCTCATCACAATGCTCCATGACCCCTGTCATCACAATGCTCCATGCTCCTTGATATCAAAATGATCCATGACCTCTGTCATCACAGTGCTCCAAATCCTTGTGATCACATTGTTCCATAACACTTGTCATCACAACGCTCCATGATGCCTGTCATCACAATACTCCATGTCCTTGTCATCACAATGCTCCATGACCTTTGTCATCACAATGCTCAACACACTTGTCATCACAATGCTCCCTGACACTTGACGTCAGAATGCTCCTTGATACCTGTCATGAAAAGGTTCAATGCCTTTTTCATCACAATGATCCATGCCTTTTTCATCACAATGCTCCATGCCATTGTCATCAAAATACTCCACAAGCTTGTCATCAGAATGCTCCATGACCCTTGTCATCACAATTCTCCATGCCCCGTGTCATTACAGTGCTCGATGACACTCGTCATCAAAATGCTCCATGGTCTTGCGATTACAATGCTCCACGGTCTTGCCACCACAATGCTCCATGACCTGGACATCACAATGCTCCATGTCCCTTTTCATCACAATGCTCCATGCGCTTCACAGCACAATGCTCCATGACCCATGACATCACAATGCGCCATGAACTTTTCATCACAATGCTCTACATCCTTTTCATCGCTATGCTCCATAAAACTTGTCATCACAGTGCTCCATGCACTTCTCACCAAAATGCTCTCTCAACACTGATATCACAATGTTCCATCACTAGTCATCACAATACTCCCTCACCCCTGTCATCACAATGTTCCATGACCACTGTAATCACGAAGCTCCATGCCCTTGTCATCACAAAGCTCCATGACGCATGTCATCAAAATGCTCCATGGACTTCTCATCACAATTCTCCATACCCTGGCCATCACAATGCTCCATTACACCTGTCATCACAATGCTCCATGACCACTGTCATCACAGCGCTCCCTGACCCCAGACAACACAATGATCTGGGACTCTTGTCATCAAAATGCTCCAAGACACTTGTCATCACATTGATCCATGCGCTTGTCATCCCATTGCTCCATGACACCTGTAATCCGAATGCTCCTTGATGCTTGTCATCCCAGTGCTCCATGACCCTTGGCATCACAATGTTCCATGCCATTGTCATCACCATGCTCCATGAACCCTCTCATCACATTGCTCCATGCCCTTGTCATCACAAAGCTCCATGACGCTTGTCATCACAATGCTCGATGCTCTTCTCATCACAGTGCTCCATGTCCTTGTCATTACAATCCTACATGATCCATCTATCACCGTGTTCCTTGCCCTTGACATCACAATGCTCCATGCCCACACTCATCACAATAATCCATGAAACTTTTCACACAAATGCTCCATGCCCTTGTCATCAAAAGGCTCCATTACCCGTGTCAAAACAATGCTCCATGACCCCTGCCATCACAAGGCTCCATGACCCCTGCCATCACAATGTTCCATGGCCTCGTCATCACAAGGCTCCATGACACTTACCATCACAATTCTCCAAGACCCCTGTAATCACAGTGCTCCATGCCCTTGTCATCACGAAGCTGAATGACTTATGTCATCAGAATGCTCCATGGCCTTCTCATCAGAATGCTCCATGTCCTTGTCACCACAGTGATCCAAGACCGCTGTATTCACAATGCTCCATGCCCCTTTTCATCTCAATGCTCAATGAATTCTGTCATTCCAATGCACCATGCCCGTCATCATAATGCTTAATGCTATTGTCATCACAAGGAAATCAAAATGCTTCATGACCTCTGTCATCACAATGCTCCAAACCCTTGTGATCACAATGTTCCATAACACTTGTCATCACAATTCCCCATGATGCTCCTCATCACAATTATCCATGGTCTTCTCATCACAATGCTCCATGACCTTTGTCATCACAATGCTCATTACACTTGTCATCTCAATGCTCCCTGCCACTTGTCGTCAGTATGCTTCTTGAACCCTGTCATGACAAGGCTCCATGCATTTTTCATCACAATGATCCATGCGCTTTTCATCACAATGTTCCAAGACCCCAGTAATCACAATGCTCCTTGCCCTTGTCATCACAAAGCTCAATGACCCATATCATCAGAATGCTCCATGGCCTTCTCATCACCATGCTCGATGGCCTTGTCATCACACTGCTCCCTGACACTTGTCTTCAGAATGCTCCTTGAACCCTGTCATGAAATGGCTCCATGCCTTTTTAATCACAATGCTCCATGACCTTTCATCACTATGCTCCATGCCATTGTCATCACAGTACTCCACAAACTTGTCATTAGAATGCTCCATGACCCATGTCATCACAATGCTCCATGACCCCTGTCATCACAATGCTCCATGACCCCTGTAATCACAATGCTCCATGCCTCTTGACATTACAGTGCTCCATGACGCTCGTCATCACAATTATCCATGGTCTTCTCATCACAATGCTGCACGGTCTTTCCATCACAATGCTCCCTGCCCTGGTCCTCACAATGCTCCATGACCCTTTTCATCACAATTCTCCAAGCAATTGTCATACAATGCTCCATTACATTTGTCATCACAATCCTCCATGACTCTTGGCATCACAATGCTCCATTACATTTGTCATCACAATCCTCCATGACACTTGGCATCACAATGCTCCACGCCATTGTCATCAAAATGCACCATGACATATGTCATCACAATGCTCCCTGACACCTGTCTTCACAATACTACATGACCTTGTCATAAAAATGTTCCATGCCCTTGTCATCACAATGTGCCATGCCCACCCTCATACCAATAATCCATGAAACTTGTCAGACCAATTCTCCAGGCCCCTGTCATCACAATGCTCCATGCCCTTGTAATCACAATGTTCCATGACCCCTCACATCATAATGCTCCGTGACTCCAGTCATCACAATGCTTTATGACCTTTGTCATCACAATGGTCCATTCCCTCGTCATGACAATGCTCTGTAAAACTTGTCATCACAATGCTCCATGCCTTTGTCAGCACAATGCTCCATGACCCTTGTCATCACAATCCTACATGCGCTTCTCAGCACAATGCTCCAAGACACATGTCATCACAATGTTCCATGAACTTGTCATGACAATGCTCCACAACCTTGTCATCACAAAGCTCCATAAAATTTGTCATCACAATGATCCATGCACTTCTCATCTAAATGCTCTCTCACCACTGATATCACAATGTTCCATCACTAGTCATCACAATACTCCCTCACCCCTGTCATCACAATGTTCCATGACACCTATCATCACAATGCTACATGCCGTTATCATCACAATGCACCACTCCCTTGTCATCAAAATGCTCCATGACCTTTGTCATCACAAAGCTCCATGACCCTTGGCATCACAGTGCCCCATGCCATTGTCATCACAATGCTTCATGAAGCCTCTCATTATATTGCTCCATGCCCTTGTCATCACAAAGCTCCATGACGCTTGTCATCACAATGCTTGATGCCATTCTCATCACAGTGTATCATGCCCTTGTCATTACAATCCTCCATGACCCATGTATCACAGTGTTCCGTGTCCTTGTCATCACAATGCTCCATGCCCACTCTCATCGCAATAATCCATGAAAATTTTCAGACAAATGCTCCATGCCCTTGTCATCACAATGCTCCATGACGCATGTCATCAGAATGCTCCATGGCCTTCTCATTCACAATGCTCCATGCCCTTGTCATCACAATGCTCCAAGACACCTGTAATCACAATGCTCCATGCCCATCATCATAATGCTTCATGCTATTGTCATCACAATGAAATCAAAATGCTCCATGACCTCTGTCATCACAATGTTCCAAACCCTTGTGATCACAATGTTCCATCACACTTGTCATCACAACGCCCCATGATGCTCGTCTTCACAATTATCCATGGTCTTCTCATCACAATGCTCCATAACATTTGTCATCACAATGCTCAATACACTTGTCATCACAATGCTCCCTGACTCTTGCCATCAGTATGCTCCTTGAACCTTGTCATGACCAGGCTCCATGCCTTTCTCATCACAATGCTCCATGCCCTTGTAATCAAATTGCTCCAAGACCCCTGTAATCACAATGCTCCATGCCCCTTTTCATCAGAATGCTCCATGAGACTTCTCATCACAAGGCTCCATGGTCTTCTCATCAGAGTGCTCCAGGACCTTGTCATCACAATGCTCCATGACCCCTTTCATCAGAATACTCCATGAACATTTTCAGCTCAATACTCCATGATCTTCTCATCACAATGCTCCATGACCCCTGTCATCACAATGCTCCATGCTCCTTGATATCAAAATGATCCATGACCTCTGTCATCACAGTGCTCCAAATCCTTGTGATCATATTGTTCCATAACACTTGTCATCACAACGCTCCATGATGCCTGTCATCACAATACTCCATGTCCTTGTCAACACAATGCTCCATGACCTTTGTCATCACAATGCTCAACACACTTGTCATCACAATGCTCCCTGACACTTGACGTCAGAATGCTCCTTGATCCCTGTTATGAAAAGGTTCCATGCCTTTTTCAACACAATGATCCATGCCTTTTTCATCACAATGCTCCATGCCATTGTCATCAAAATACTCCACAAGCTTGTCATCAGAATGCTCCATCACCCTTGTCATCACAATTCTCCATGCCCCATGTCATTACAGTGTTCGATGACACTTGTCATCAAAATGCTCCATGGTCTTGTGATTACAATGCTCCACGGTCTTGCCATCACAATGCTCCATCACCTGGACATCCCAATGATCCATGTCCCTTTTCATCACAATGCTCCATGCGCTTCTCAGCACAATGCTCCATAACCCATGACATCACAATGCGCCATGAACTTTTCATCACAATGCTCTACATCCTTTTCATCGCTATGCTCCATAAAACTTGTCATCACAGTGCTCCATGCACTTCTCACCAAAATGCTCTCTCACCACTGATATCACAATGTTCCATCACTAGTCATCACAATACTCCCTCACCCCTGTCATCACAATGTTCCATGACCACTGTAATCACAATGCTCCATGCCCTTGTCATCACAAAGCTCATGATGCATGTCATCAAAATGCTCCATGGACTTCTCATCACAATTCTCCATACCCTGGCCATCACAATGCTCCATTACACCTGTCATCACAATGCTCCATGACCACTGTCATCACAGCGCTCCCTGACACCAGACAACACAATGATCTGGGACTCTTGTCATCAAAATGCTCCAAGACACTTGTCATCACAGTGATCCATGCGCTTGTCATCCCAATGCTCCATGACACCTGTAATCCGAATGCTCCGTGATGCTTGTCATCCCAGTGCTCCATGACCCTTGGCATCACAATGTTCCAAGCCATTGTCATCACCATGCTCCATGAACCCTCTCATCACATTGCTCCATGCCCTTGTCATCACAAAGCTCCATGACGCTTGTCATCACAATGCTCGATGCTCTTCTCATCACAGTGCTCCATGCCCTTGTCATTACAATCCTCCATGATCCATGTATCACCGTGTTCCTTGCCCTTGACATCACAATGCTCCATGCCCACACTCATCACAATAATCCATGAAACTTTTCACACAAATGCTCCATGCCCTTGTCATCAAAAGGCTCCATTACCCGTGTCAAAACAATGCTCCATGACCCCTGCCATCACAAGGCTCCATGACCCATGCCATCACAATGTTCCATGGCCTTGTCATCACAAGGCTCCATGACCCTTGTCATCACAATTCTCCAAGACCCCTGTAATCACAGTGCTCCATGCCCTTGTCATCACGAAGCTCAATGACTTATGTCATCAGAATGCTCCATGGCCTTCTCATCAGAATGCTCCATGTCCTTGTCATCACAGTGCTCCAAGACCGCTGTATTCACAATGCTCCATGCCCCTTTTCATCTCAATGCTCCATGAACTCTGTCATTCCAATGCACAATGCCCATCATCATAATGCTTAATGCTATTGTCATCACAAGGAAATCAAAATGCTTCATGACCTCTGTCATCACAATGCTCCAAACCCTTGTGATCACAATGTTCCATAACACTTGTCATCACAATTCCCCATGATGCTCCTCATCACAATTATCCATGGTCTTCTAATCACAATGCTCCATGACCTTTGTCATCACAATGCTCATTACACTTGTCATCTCAATGCTCCCTGCCACTTGTCGTCAGTATGCTTCTTGAACCCTGTCATGACAAGGCTCCATGCATTTTTCATCACAATGATCCATGCGCTTTTCATCACAGTGTTCCAAGACCCCAGTAATCACAATGCTCCTTGCCCTTGTCATCACAAAGCTCCATGACCCATATCATCAGAATGCTCCATGGCCTTCTCATCACCATGCTCGATGCCCTTGTCATCACACTTCTCCCTGACACTTGTCTTCAGAATGCTCCTTGAACCCTGTCATGAAATGGCTCCATGCCTTTTTCATCACAATGCTCCATGACCTTTCATCACTATGCTCCATGCCATTGTCATCACAGTACTCCACAAACTTGTCATCAGAATGCTCCATGACCCATGTCATCACAATGCTCCATGACCCCTGTCATCACAATGCTCCATGACCCCTGTAATCACAATGCTCCATGCCTCTTGACACTACAATGCTCCATGACGCTCGTCATCACAATTATCCATGGTCTTCTCATCACAATGCTGCACGGTCTTTCCATCACAATGCTCCCTGCCCTGGTCCTCACAATGCTCCATGACCCTTTTCATCACAATTCTCCAAGCAATTGTCATACAATGCTCCATTACAGTTGTCATCACAATCCTCCATGACACTTGGCATCACAATGCTCCATTACATTTGTCATCACAATCCTCCATGACACTTGGCATCACAATGCTCCACGCCATTGTCATCACAATGCACCATGACATATGTCATCACAATGCTCCCTGACACCTGTCTTCACAATACTACATGACCTTGTCATAAAAAGGTTCCATGCCCTTGTCATCACAATGTGCCATGCCCACCCTCATACCAATAATCCATGAAACTTGTCAGACCAATGCTCCATGCCCCTGTCATCACAATGCTCCATGCCCTTGTAATCACAATGCTCCATAACCCCTCACATCATAATGCTCTGTGACTCCAGTCATCACAATGCTTTATGACCTTTGTCATCACAATGGTCCATTCCCTCGTCATGACAATGCTCTGTAAAACTTGTCATCACAATGCTCCATGCCTTTGTCAGCACAATGCTCCATGACCCTTGTCATCACAATCCTACATGCGCTTCTCAGCACAATGCTCCAAGACACATGTCATCACAATGTGTCATGCACTTGTCATGACAATGCTCCACTACCTTGTCATCACAAAGCTCCATAAAACTTGTCATCACAATGCTCCATGCACTTCTCATCTAAATGCTCTCTCACCACTGATATCACAATGTTCCATCACTAGTCATCACAATACTCCCTCACCCCTGTCATCACAATGTTCCATGACCCCTGTCATCAAAATGCTGCATGCCCTTTTCATCACAATGCTCCATGACCACTGACATCACAATGTTCCATAACCCCTGTCATCAAAATGTTCCCTGACCCTTTTCATCAAATTGTTCCATGACACTTTCATCACAATGCTCCCTGCCCTACTCATCACAATGCACCACATTCTTGTCATAAAAATGCTCCATGACCTTTGTCATCACCAAGCTCCATGACCCTTGGCATCACAATGCTCCATGCCATTGTCATCACAGTGCTCCATGAACACTCTCATCACATTCCTCCTTGCCCTTGTCATAACAAAGCTCCATGACACTTGTCATCACAATGCTGATGCCTTTCTCAACACAATGCTCCATGCCTTGTCATTACAATCCTCAATGACCCATGTATCACCGAGTTCCCTGCCCTTGTCATCACAATACTCGATGCCTACTGTCATCACAATAATCCATGAAACATTTCAAACCAATACTCCATGCCTTTGTCATCACTATGCTCCATTAGCCCTGTCATAGCAATGCTCCATGACCCCTGCCATCACAATATTCCACAGCATTGTCATCACAAGGCTCCATGTACCTTGTCATCACAATGCTCCAAGACCCCTGTAATCAAAATGCTCCATGCCCCTTTTCATCTCAATGCTCCATGAACACTGTCATCACAATGCACCATGCCCATCATCATAATGCTTCATGCTATTCTCATCACAATGAAATCAAAATGCTCCATTACCTCTGTCATCACAATGTTCCAAACCCTTGTGATCACAGTGTTCCATAACACTTGTCATCACAACGCCCCATTACGCTCATCATCACGATTATCCATGGTCTTCTCATCACAATGCTCCATAACATTTGTCATCACAATGCTCAATACACTTGTCATCACAATGCTCCCAGACTCTTGCCATCAGTATGCTCCTTGAACACTGTCATGACAAGGCTCCATGCCTTTTTCATCACAATGATCCATGCCCATTTCATCACAATGCTCCAAGACCCTTGTAATCACAATGCTCCTTGCCCTGGTCATCACAAAGCTCCATGACGCATGTCATCAGAATGCTCCTTGGACATCTCTCACAATGTTCCATGCC
Source organism: Hyperoodon ampullatus (assembly GCF_949752795.1). NCBI lineage: Eukaryota > Metazoa > Chordata > Mammalia > Artiodactyla > Ziphiidae > Hyperoodon > Hyperoodon ampullatus. Next base: position 196,388 of record NW_027640374.1, on the reverse strand, counting down.
CTTGTAATCACAATGCTCCAAAATCCCTGTAATCACAATGCTCCATGCCCCTTTTCATCAGAATGCTCCATGAGACTTCTCATCACAAGGCTCCATGGTCTTCTCATCAGAGTGCTCCAGGACCTTGTCATCACAATGCTCCATGAGCCCTTTGATCAGAATACTCCATGAAAATTTTCAGCTCAGTGCTCCATGATCTTCTCATCACAATGCTCCATGAACCCTGTCATCACAATGCTCCATGCTCCTTGATATCAAAATGATCCATGACCTCTGTCATCACAGTGCTCCAAACACTTGTGATCACATTGTTCCATAACACTTGTCATCACAACGCTCCATGATGCCTGTCATCACAATACTCCTTGCCCTTGTCATCACAATGCTCCGTGACCTTCGTCATCACAATGCTCAATACACTTGTCATCACAATGCTCCCTGACACTTGTCATCAGAATGCTTCTCGAAACCTGTCATGAAAAGGCTCTCTGCCATTTTCATCACAATGCTCCATGCCCTTCTCATTACAATGCTCCATGGAATTGTCATCACAATACTCCACAAGCTTGTCTTCAGAATGCTCCATGACCCTTCTCATCACAATGTTCCATGACCCCTGTCATCACAATGCTCCATGAAACCTGTCATCACAATGCTCCAGGACCCTTGTCATTACAGTTCTCCTTGACGCTCGTCATCACAATTATCCATGGTCTTCTCATCACAATGCTCCACTGTCTTGCTATCACAGTGCTCCATGACACTTCAAATCACAATGTTACATGCACTTGTAATCACATTCTCCATGCAGTTGTCATCACAATGCTCCATGTCCCCTGTCCTAGCAAGCTCCATGTGCTTTTCATCACAGTGCTTCACGAACTTGTCATCAAAATTCTCAAAAGCCCTTGTCATCACAATGCTCCATGCCCTTTTCATCACAATGCTCCATGACCATTGTCATCACAATGCTCCATTACCTTTGTCATCCCAATCCTCCATGACACTTGTCATCACAATGCTCCATGCCGTTGTCATCACAATGCACCATGACATAGGTCATCACAATGCTCCCTGATACCTGACTTCACATTACTCCATGACCTTTCCTTCATAGTGCTCCATGCCCTTGTCATCACAATGTGCAATGCCCACTGTCATCACAATAATCCATGAAATTTTTCAGGCCGATGCTCCATGCCCCTGTCATCACAATGCTCCATGCACTTGTCATCACAATGCTCCATGACCCCTCTCATCACAATGCTCCATGACTCCTGTAATCACAATGCTCCATGCCTCTTGTCATTACAGTGCTCCATGACGCTCGTCATCACAATTATCCATGGTCTTCTCATCACAATGCTGCACGGTCTTTCCATCACAGTGCTCCCTGCCCTGGTCCTCACAATGCTCCATGACCCTTTTCATCACAATTCTCCAAGCAATTGTCATACAATGCTCCATTACATTTGTCATCACAATCCTCCATGACACTTGGGATCACAATGCTCCACGCCATTGTCATCACAATGCACCATGACATGTGTCATCACAATGCTCCCTGACACCTGTCTTCACAATACTACCTGACCTTGTCATAAAAATCTTCCATGCCCTTTTCATCACAATGTGCCATGCCCACCCTCATACCAATAATCCATGAAACTTCTCAGACCAATTCTCCATGCCCCTGTCATCACAATGCTCCATGCCCTTGTGATCACAATGCTCCATGACCCCTCACATCATAATGCTCCGTGACTCCAGTCATCACAATGCTTTATGACCTTTGTCATCACAATGGCCCATTCCCTCGTCATGACAATGCTCTGTAAAACTTGTCATCACAATGCTCCATGACTTTGTCAGCACAATGCTCCATGACCCTTGTCATCACAATCCTACATGCGCTTCTCAGCACAATGCTCCAAGACACATGTCATCACAATGTGCCATGCACTTGTCATGACAATGCTCCACAACCTTGTCATCACAAAGCTCCATAAAGCTTGTCATCACAATGCTCCATGCACTTCTCATCTAAATGCTCTCTCACCACTGATATCACAATGTTCCATCACTAGTCATCACAATACTCCCTCACCCCTGTCATCACAATGTTCCATGACCCCTGTCATCAAAATGCTACATGCCCTTATCATCACAATGCTCCATGACCACTGACATCACAATGTTCCATAACCCCTGTCATCAAAATGTTCCCTGACCCTTTTCATCAAATATTTCCATGACCCTTTCATCATAATGCTCCCTGCCCTACTCATCACAATGCACCACACTCTTGTCATCAAAATGCTCCATGACCTTTGTCATCACCAAGCTCCATGACCCTTGGCATCACAATGCTCCATGCCATTGTCATCACAGTGCTCCATGAACACTCTCATCACATTCCTCCTTGCCCTTGTCATCACAAAGCTCCATGACGCTTGTCATCACAATGCTCGATGCCTTTCTCAACACAATGCTCCATACCTTGTCATTACAATCCTCAATGACCCATGTATCACCGTGTTCCCTGCCCTTGTCATCACAATAATCCATGAAACATTTCAAACCAATGCTCCATGCCCTTGTCAACACAATGCTCCATTAGCCCTGTCATAACAATGCTCCATGACCCCTGCCATCACAATATTCCACAGCATTGTCATCACAAGGCTCCATGTACCTTGTCATCACAATGCTCCCAGACCCCTGTAATCACAATGCTCCATGCCCCTTTTCATCTCAATTCTCCATGAACACTGTCATCACAATGCACCATGCCCATCATCATAATGCTTCATGCTATTGTCATCACAATGAAATCAAAATGTTCCATGACCTTTGTCATCAAAATGCTCCAAACCCTTCAGATCACAGTGTTCCATAACACTTGTCATCACAATGCCCCTGACGCTCCTCATCACAATTATACATGGTCTTCTCATCAAAATGCTCCATGACCTTTGTCAACACAATGTTCAATACACTTGTCATCACAATGCTCCCTGACACTGGTCTTCAGTATGCTCCTTGAAACCTCTCATGACAGGGTTTCATGCCATTTCCTCAAATGATCCATGCACTTTTCATTACAATGCTCCAAGGCCCCTGTAATCACAATGCTCCATGCGCTTGTCATCACAAAGCTCCATGACACATGTCATCAGAATGCTCCAAGGCATTGTCAGCAAAATGCTACATGACCTTGTCATCACCATGCTCCATGCCCTTGTCATCACAGTGCTCCACGAAACCTCTAATCACAATGCTCCATGCCCCTTTTCATCAGATTGCTCCATGAGACTTGTCATCACAATGCTCCATGGTCTTCTCATCACAGTGCTTCATGACAGCTGTCTTCACAATGCTCCATGACCACTGTCACCACAACGGGCCATGACCCCTGACAATACAGTGATCCGGGACTCCTGTCATCAAAAATCTCCATGAACCTTTTCATCTCAATGATCTATACCCTTGCCTTCCCAATGCTCCATGACCCCTGTTATTACAATGCTCCATGATGCTTCTAATCCCAGTGCTCCATGACCATTGTCATCACAATGCTCCATGCCTTAGTCAGCAAAATGCTACATGACATTGTCATCACAATGCTCCATGCCCACTCTCATCACAATAATCCATGAAACTTTTCATACCAATTCTGATGCCCTTGTCAACACAATGCTCCACTACCCTGTCATAACAATGCTCCATGACACCTGACATCACAAGGTTTCACGGCCTTGTCAATACAAGTCTCCATGACTGTTGTCATCACCGTGCACCAAGACCCTGTAATCACAATGCTCAATGCACTTGTCGTCACAAAGCTCCATGGTGCATGTCATCAGAATGCTCCATGGCCTTCTCATTCACAATGCTCCATGCCCTTGTCATCACAATGGTCCAAGACACATTTAATCACAATGCTCCATGCCCCTTTTCATCTCAATGCTCCATGAACCCTGTCATCACAATGCACCATGCCCATCATCATAATGCTTCATGCTATTGTCATCACAATGAAATCAAAATGCTCCATGACCTCTGTCATCACAATGCTCCAAACCCTTGTGATCACAATGTTCCATAACACTTGTCATCACAATTCCCCATGATGCTCCTCATCAAAATTATCCATGGTCTTCTCATCACAATGCCCCATGACCTTTGTCATCACAATGCTCAATACACTTGTCATCTCAATGCTCCCTGCCACTTGTCGTCAGTATGCTTCTTGAACCCTGTCATGACAAGGCTCCATGCATTTTTCATCACAATGATCCATGCGCTTTTCATCACAATGTTCCAAGACCCCAGTAATCACAATGCTCCTTGCCCTTGTCATCAAAAAGCTCCATGACCCATATCATCAGAATGCTCCATGGCCTTCTCATCACCATGCTCGATGCCCTTGTCATCACACTGCTCCCTGACACTTGTCTTCAGAATGCTCCTTGAACCCTGTCATGAAATGGCTCCATGCGTTTTTCATCACAATGCTCCATGACCTTTCATCACTATGCTCCATGCCATTGTCATCACAGAACTCCACAAGCTTGTCATCAGAATGCTCCATGACCCATGTCATCACAATGCTCCATGACCCCTGTCATCACAATGCTCCATGACCCCTGTAATCACAATGCTCCATGCCTCTTGCCATTACAGTGCTCCATGACGCTCGTCATCACAATTATCCATGGTCTTCTCATCACAATGCTGCACGGTCTTTCCATCACAATGCTCCCTGCCCTGGTCCTCACAATGCTCCATGACCCTTTTCATCACAATTCTCCAAGCAATTGTCATACAATGCTCCATTATATTTGTCATCACAATCCTCCATGACACTTGGCATCACAATGCTCCATTACATTTGTCATCACAATCCTCCATGACACTTGGCATCACAATGCTCCACGCCATTGTCATCACAATGCACCATGACATATGTCATCACAATGCTCGCTGACACCTGTCTTCACAATACTACATGACCTTGTCATAAAAATGTTCCATGCCCTTGTCATCACAATGTGCCATGCCCACCCTCATACCAATAATCCATGAAACATGTCAGACCAAATCTGCAGGCCCCTGTCATCACAATGCTCCATGCCCTTGTAATCACAATGCTCCATGACCCCTCACATCATAATGCTCCGTGACTCCAGTCATCACAATGCTTTATGACCTTTGTCATCACAATGGTCCATTCCCTCGTCATGACAATGCTCTGTAAAACTTGTCATCACAATGCTCCATGACCTTTGTCATCACAAAGCTCCATGAGACTTGGCATCACAATGCTCCATGCCATTGTCATCACAATGGTTCATGAAGACTCTCATTACATTGCTCCATGCCCTTGTCATCACAAAGCTCCATGACGCTTGTCATCACAATGCTCGATGCCCTTCTCATCACAATGCTCCATGACCTGGTCATTACAATCCTCCATGACCCATGTATCACAGTGTTCCGTGTCCTTGTCATAACAATGCTCCATGCCCACTCTCATCACAATAATCCATGAAAATTTTCAGACAAATGCTCCATGCCCTTGTCATCACAAATCTCCATGACGCATGTCATCAGAATGCTCCATGGCCTTCTCATTCTCAATGCTCCATTCACTTGTCATCACAATGCTCCAAGACACCTGTAATCACAATGCTCCATGTCCCTTTTCATCTCAATGCTCCGTGAACCCTGTCATCACAATGCACCATGCCCATCATCATAATGCTTCATGCTATTGTCATCACAATGAAATCAAAATGCTCCATGACCTCTGTCATCACAATGCTCCAAACCCTTGTGATCACAATGTTCCGTAACACTTGTCATCACAACGCCCCATGACGCTCGTCATCAAAATTATCCATGGTCTTCTCATCACAATGCTCCAAAACATTTGTCATCACAATGCTCAATACACTTGTCATCACAGTGCTCCCTGACTCTTGCCATCAGTATGCTCCTTGAACCCTGTCATGACAAGGCTCCATGCCTTTTTCATTACAATGCTCCATGCCATTTTCATCACAATGCACCATGACATATGTCATCACAATGCTCCCTGACACCTGTCTTCACAATACTCCATGACCTGGTCATAACAATCCTCCATGCCCTAGTCATCACAATGTGCTATTCCCACTATCATCACAATAATCCATGAAACTTATCAGACCAATGCTCCATGCCCCTGTCATCACAATGCTCCATGCCCTTGTCATGACAATGCTCCGTGGCTCCAGTCATCACAATGCTTCATGACCTTTGTCATCACAGTGGTCCATGCACTCGTCATCACAGGGCTCTGTGAAAATTGTGTCCATAATTCTCCCTGAACTTTTCATCACAATGCTCTGTGACCCTTGTCATCACAATGCTCCATGCCTTTGTCAGCAGAGTGCTCCATGACCCTTGTCATCACAAAGCTCCATGCAATTGTCAGAACAATGCTCCATGACCCATGTCTTCACAATGTGCCATGCGCTTGTCATCACAATGTTCCACAACTTTGTCATCACAATGCTCCATAAACCTTGTCATCACAAAGCTCCATGCACTTCTCATCAAAATGCTCTTTCACCACTGATATCAAAATGTTTCATCACTAGTCATTACAATACTCCCTCACCCCTGTCATGACAGTGTTCCACGGCCTTGTCATCACAAGGCTCCATGACCCTTGTCATCACAATGCTCCAAGACCCCTGTAATAACAATGCGCCATGCTCTTGTCATCACAAAGCTCCATGACGCATGTCACCAGACAGCTCCATGGTCTTCTCATCACAATGCTCCATGCCCTTTTCATCACAATGCTCCAAGACACCTGTAATCACAATGCTTCTTGCCCCTTTTCATCTCAATGCTCCATGAACTCTGTCATCACAATGAACCATGCCCATCATCATAATGCTTCATGCTATTGTCATCACAATGAAATCAAAATGCTCCATGACCTCTGTCATCACAATGCTCCAAACCCTTGTGATCACAATGTTCCATAACACTTGTCATCACAACGCCCCATGACGCTCGTCATCAAAATTATCCATGGTCTTCTCATCATAATGCTCCATAACATTTGTCATCACAATGCTCAATACACTTGTCATCACAGTGCTCCCTGACTCTTGCCATCAGTATGCTCCTTGAACCCTGTCATGACAAGGCTCCATGCCTTTTTCATTACAATGCTCCATGCCATTTTCATCACAATGCACCATGACATATGTCATCACAATGATCCCTGACACCTGTCTTCACAATACTCCATGACCTGGTCATAACAATCCTCCATGCCCTAGTCATCACAATGTGCTATTCCCACGTATCATCACAATAATCCATGAAACTTATCAGACCAATGCTCCATGCCCCTGTCATCACAATGCTCCATGCCCTTGTCATGACAATGCTCCGTGGCTCCAGTCATCACAATGCTTCATGGCCTTTGTCATCACAGTGGTCCATGCACTCGTCATCACAGGGCTCTGTGAAAATTGTGTCCATAATTCTCCCTGAACTTTTCATCACAATGCTCTGTGACCCTTGTCATCACAATGCTCCATGCCTTTGTCAGCAGAGTGCTCCATGACCCTTGTCATCACAAAGCTCTATGCAATTGTCAGAACAATGCTCCATGACCCATGTCTTCACAATGTGCCATGCGCTTGTCATCACAATGTTCCACAACTTTGTCATCACAATGCTCCATAAACCTTGTCATCACAAAGCTCCATGCACTTCTCATCAAAATGCTCTTTCACCACTGATATCAAAATGTTTCATCACTAGTCATTACAATACTCCCTCACCCCTGTCATGACAGTGTTCCACGGCCTTGTCATCACAAGGCTCCATGACCCTTGTCATCACAATGCTCCAAGACCCCTGTAATAACAATGCTCCATGCTCTTGTCATCACAAAGCTCCATGACGGATGTCACCAGACAGCTCCATGGTCTTCTCATCACAATGCTCCATGCCCTTTTCATCACAATGCTCCAAGACACCTGTAATCACAATGCCTCTTGCCCCTTTTCATCTCAATGCTCCATGAACTCTGTCATCACAATGAACCATGCCCATCATCATAATGCTTCATGCTATTGTCATCACAATGAAATCAAAATGCTCCATAACCTCTGTCATCACGATGCTCCATACCCTTGTGTTCAGAATGTTCCATAACACTTGTCATCACAACTCCCCATGACGCTCGTCATCACAATTATCCATGGTCTTCTCATCACAATGCTCCATGAACTTTGTCATCACAATGCTCAATACACTTGTCATCACAATGCAACCTGACACTTGTCGTCAGTATGCTCCTTGAACACTCTCATGACAAGGCTCCATGCTTTTTCATCACCATCATCCATGCTCTATTCATCTCAATGCTCCAAGACCCATGTAATCACAATTCTCCAAGCCCCTTTTCATCAGAATGCACCATGATACTTGTCATCACAAGGCTCCATGGTCTTCTCCTCACAATGCTCCAGGACCTTTTCATCACAATGCTCCATTCCATTGGCATCACAATGCTCCATTACCCCTGCCATCACAATGCCCAATGATTATTTTCATCCCAATGCTCCATGAACTTCTGATCACAATGCTTCATGACCCGTCATCACAATGCTCCATGACCCCAGTCATCACAATGCTCCATGACCACTGTCATCACAACGCTCCATGACACCAGACAACACAATGATCCGGGACTATTGTCATCAAAATGCTCCATGACACTTGTCATCACAAGGATTCATGCCCTTTCCATCCCAATGCTCCACGACCCCTGTAATCCCAATGCTACATGACGCTTGTCATCACAGTGCTCCATGACCCTTGTCATCAAAATGTAACATGCATTTGTCATCACAATGCTCAATACACTTGTCATCACAAGGCTCCCTGACACTTGTCGTCAGAATGCCCCTTGAACACTCTCATGAAAAGGCTCCATGCCTTTTTCATCACAATGCTCCATGCACTTGTCATCACAATCCTCCATGACCCTTGGGATCACATTGCTTCATGCCCTTGTCATCTCTCTCTTGCCTTTGTGGTTTTTACAGATTTTCAGATATACCTTTTTACTGGTGGGAAGTGACAATTCTTTGTAGTGTGGATTTGCATTGTGCGCTTGCTTGATTGGCCAAAAAGGGCATATGCGTTTTCTCCTTAATATATTCAGGAGAAAAGTCATACGCCCTTTTTGGCCAAGTGCATCATTGTCGAAGTTGTGATGCTTTTCCTGAGCTTTAAAGGCGATTCTAATTTACCTCTTGAAATATGTTTTGTGCAATTCTGCCTCATTTTCAAGTCCACTTATTTGCCTTTCCTCAACAGATTTTTGGAATTGAGTAGTTTGTTATAACTGCAGGTTTGTGAATTTCTGTGCCCCTGAGCTCCAATTTTGAAATCCCATTTTTGTGAGCTGACCGCAAATCCACAATATTGCTTCAGGACCTATACTGGTTCCAGGGGTGGCTATACTGGTTCCCTGCTGTTGGCTGAGGCTTTGGTTAATTCTTCTTCCTGAACGGGAAATTAGAGTGACATGTGCCCGTCCAAATGCCTTCATCTATTCTCTGATTGGTTCTCCCTCTTCCCTTTCATCCTCCGCACAATTAGCAAACTGTGCGAAACTGGAGGTTATAGGGGTTGACTCTCCAAAGTTGGGAGTTTGATAGTAAAGCAGTTGGAATGCCAAACTGGAGCACAAGGAGAGGAAAAATTAGGAGACTTTTAGAAACCATTCGCCAAAACAGTGTGTTCATTCTCTAGGTTTCCCATACATGTTATAACTGTAGTGATATTCCCTTCTACCTGGAGATCTGGGACCCATGGAATGGTGATATTCATTACTACTTTAAAGGGTGTGCATTTTCTCTCCCAATCTCACCAGTCCTCTCATTCCCCGGTGTCCAGCCTTATGTCTCATCCAGCTGTCTTTGCAGATAGGGTCATTCCAGGTTTCATCAGAAACCCTGAAGGAATTGTGTAAGAATTTCGCTGTTATTTTGTTTTGTTTTTGAAATTCATTTTTATAATGGGGTTGAACTGATTTTCACAGACGGGTTTATGCCGGTCTAGACACAATTGATTCCCTTACGGAGACATATCAATACATAGGTTTTAAGATTTTTACTAGTCAGATATATTCCTCTGTGTGGAATAGGGGTGTTGAGTCCCGTTCACTGAGGAAAGTGTAGGTCTTGTCTATTCTGTATTTGGTTTATGGAATGGTACCTGTGCTAACATCAAACTCTGGTTTTATGCATCACCCCACCTCTACTTTCCCCTTAAGCAGGCATAAGAGTGTTTTCTAAATGTGAGACTCTGTTCTCTTTCCTAATTCAGTTCATGTGTTGTGATGTTGACATTACCTCTATAAGTGATATCTTATGATTAGATCCTTTTTCTGTGTGACTTATTGCACTTAGAATCATTGTACCTTAATCCACTCATTATGCTGCTACTGGCCTTATGGCATTGATATCACGTCTGAGTGATATTCCGTTGTACAAAATTACCACAATTTCTTTATGCATTTCTCTTTATCGTGGGATATTTTAGGTGTACTGAAGTGGTGGTTCTTGTATGCAGAGCAGCCCTAAATTTTGGGGTGCCTCTGTCTTGTTGATATTTAGTCTTCCCAAGTCATGTGCCCATGAGTTGAATTCCCCTTTGCTCGGGGGCTTTGTATTTTAGATGTTTTAGGAAACAGCATACACTTCTTCAGAGTGGCTCTTGGATATTTATATGCCACCCATCAGCGTGACGAGGCTCCCTGTTCTACATGGCCTCTCCTGCATTTCTGGTTTGTACACATTTTTTGGATGGTCTTTCTGAGCAGTGGAAATTGAGACTTCTTTGTTGTGCGGATTTGCATTTCCCACTTGCTTGGTTGGCCAAAAACTCTGTATGTGTTTTTTTCCTGAAGATATTCACGAAAAATACGCATACACCCTTTTGCCCAACTGCATCATTTTAGAAATTCTGCTGCTTTTCATATGCTTTAACTGTGAGTACAATCTGCCTTTTGAAATCTGTTTCCTGCAATTCTGCCTCTCATTAAGATCCTCTTGGTTGCCTTACCTGAATATATTTTTGGACATTGGTTATCATTTATATCTTTGCAGGTCTTTGAATTGTCTGCTCCTGAGCTCCATTTTTCAACTCGCATTTTTTGTGAGCTGGCTGCCAAACCATTGTATTGCTTCCGGCCCTATTCTGGTTCTTGGGAGGCAGCTGAGCCTTTGGTTAATTTTTCTTCCTAATGGGAAATTAGAGTGACATGTACCTGTCAAAATTCCTACAGCTAGTCTTTCATTGGTTCCCCCTTTTCCCGTTTATCCTCTGCACAAATTGCAAACTGTGTGAAACAGGAGGTTAAAGGTGCTGATTCTCCAAGTGGGGAGATTGTTAGTAATGTGGCTGGAATGGCGAACCCCAGCACCAGGAGATCAAAAATGAGGTGCATTTTAAACACCTTTCCTGAGCACACGGTGTACGTGCATCTTGGTTTTCCAGGCATGTTTTCACTGTCTGAAGATTCCCTTGAACCTGCAGATTTGGGAACCATGGAATGGGTACCAGGCAGTATTATTTTAAAAGGACTGCATTTCCTCACCCAGCCTCTCTAACATCTCTTAGCGTGCATAGCTTCCAGCCTTATATATCATCCTGCTGTGGGTCTAAATGTGTTCAATCCATGTTACATCATATCCCTTCAACAAAAGTTGTAAGAATTTTTGTCTGTCTCACTGTTTTTCTAAATATTTTTAAATTTATTTTTATATTGGTTTCAGCTGATTTTCAAAGCTCTGTTTTTTGCTGCTCTACATCCACTTGATTCATGTACTGTGAGACAACAATAAATTCTTTTTCAGATGCTTACCAGTCATATGTATTATTTTCCAGTGACTTGAGTGGGCTGAGTGCAGTTCTTTGAGGTACCGTGTAGGCATAGTCAGTTATTCAATTTGGTACTTGGAATGGTATCTTTGCTAATTTCAACCTCCTGGATAATACCTCACCCTTCCCCACCTTTCCCATTTAGCAGCCTTATGTCTATTTTCTACATATTTGACTATGTTTCTCTTTTCTAATTTATTTCATGTGTAGCCATTTTTGATTCCACCTTTAAGTGACATCTTATGATATGTGTCTTTTTCTTTCTGACATACGTCACTTAGAATGATCGTATGTATCTGCTAGAGAGTTGTTACAACTGGCCTTATTTCATTCATTTCTGGGTGAGTAATATAACACTCTACATAAGTACCCCATCTATTTTATCCATTTTATCCTTCCAGGGACATTTATTTTATATCCAAGTTGAGGCCCTTTTTAACAGAGAGGTGGTAAACGTTGGGGTGCCTGCTTTCTGATGATTTCTGTTTTTCCCAAGGTATACGCCCATGAGTGCAAGTGCCCTATGCTCTGTAGCTCATTTTTTAGATGTTTTAGCAAACACAATACACTTCTCCAGAGTGGCCGTTGGCAAATTACATTTCCACTATCAGCCTCACAGGGCTCCCTTTTCTCCTCACCCTGTCCTGCATTTCGGGTGTTTACACTTTATGTGGATGGCCCTTCTGACTGATGTGAAATGATACATTTTGTAGTACTGATTTCCAGTGCCCACCTGTTTGGTTGGATAAAAAGTGTGTATGGCCTTTACTTGAATATATTCAGAAAAAATGCATACGCCCTTTTTTGCCAACTGCATCATTGGCGATGTTCAGCCCCTTTTCTTTTTCTTTAATGGGGAGTCCTTTCCACCTCTTCAAATCTGTTTCCTGCCACTCTCCCTTGCTTACAAGTCCTTTTCTGTGACTTACCTCAAGACATTTTTTGACGATAGATATTTTCAACTCTGCAGTTTCATGAATTTTAGTCCCCCTGAGTTCCATTTATCAACTTGTGTTTTTGGAAACTGGACAAAAAACAGCGGGATTTCCTTTAGCACTATTCTGTTTCCGTGGGCAATTCTAGCCTTTGATGAATTTGTCTTCCGGATTGGAAATCACAGTGGCATGTGCCTGTCCGAACACCTAGGACTTGTCTCTAAATTTTTCTCATCCTTCCGCTTCATCCTCTGGACAAATTCCAATCTGTGTGCAACAGGATGTGGACGGTGCTGATATCCCCAAGTGAGGAGATTGTTAGGAAAGATGCTGGAGGGGTGAACCCGAGCACCAGGCGATGAGGAGATGAGGTGCCTTTTCCAAACTGTTTCCGATCAAACGGTGTACCATCCTCTAGGTGTGACAGGCATGTTTTAGCCATAGGAATGGTCCCGTGCATGTAAGGAGAACACAAGGGATTTTTCCAAATCAGTGCCTCCCTGAACCAAAAACTGGGGAATTTTTAAGCTACGGATACATATATGTCCATTAAGGGCCTTGGGAAATAGGCAGAGTCCAAACTTTAGATGATTGAAATCTTCAGAGTCAGAAGTGCTCACCATCGGCCTTGCTTAGGTTACATTTTATCTGTCATTGATAGATGATGTCAATAAATATATCTATTCTTTTTCAGATTATTTCCCCTTATAGGTTATTGCAAAATATTCAGTGTAGTTCCCTGAGCTATACAGTAGTTCCTTGTTGATGATCTGTTTTATACATAGCAGTGTGTACGTGTTAATCCCAAACTGTTAATTTATGCCTTCTCCTACCTTTCCACTTTGGTAATAATAAATTATAAGATTTTATACTTCTCAGAAATGGGGAAGCTGAAAGAGAGGTATCATTTTCAATGGAAAAGCATTCAAAACAAGATTAAAGCTTCAGCCAAGAGTATTCGATGTACATCCTTGGGAATAAATCACTTCATTTCTTTAATGTTGACCTGACAAATAAGACAGACGTCTTCACTAAACTTGCTTATAATAAAGTGATGGAAATATCAGATGTAAGTCTTAGAAACATCTTATTTTACCCGAGCCTTATACACTGCTCTAGGATGACTACAGTTTGGCTCACACATCTGTTCATTGAAGTTACAATGTTCTTGATTTCTATTACTGATCCTCCACAGTGGACCCCAACAGGAGTCCCCGTGCCCAGTGTCATTGGAGACAACAGATCAAGACTGAGTTTGGTGCAGAAGCAAACGAAACTTTATATTTTGAAAACAGAATGGAGAGGTGAGAGCGTGCACTACCCCATGGGCTCTGGGCTGGGCTGCTGTGTAGGGATCACGGCAGCGTCAGCAGGATGGAGGGTATGGACCTCTCAAGGCCTGGGTTGGCTGCAGCTCAGGCTCTATGTCGCAGAGTCTGCATGGGACCCCGCTAGCTGAGGTGTCGAGCCAGGCATTCTGCACTAGGAAATCGGGTCTGAAGTGCCGGGTGTGGGACCTCTGCATGCGGAACCCTAGGAGCACGTGAAATTAGACAAAGCACAAAGGAAAAACAGGTTAGACTTTATTTTATTGCCCAGATTCTCTTTTTATCTCCCAGGTATTTTTAATGAACGTTGCCGGAGACGAACACCTCCTCTGCTTTTTGTCCCGTTCCTCATTCTTGGGGTTCTGAGGGTGAAGACCCCTCTTTTGTAACTGCTTCATGCTGAGGTGGGAGCCCTCATACACGGGGGTAGGGGCTAAACTTCTCCCCAGGAGCCTCCAGGTGAGATTGATTGTCCCAAGGCCTACTGCCTCACTGCTCGTCCACCTGAGCACCAGCATTGGAAGTGTTATAGATTCTAATGACCTTTAAGGGTCCAGGAAAGAGATGCACAGAGATGCCGCTGTGGCAGGTTTCACCCCACCCCACATTTGTTCGGTGACCTTAGGCTGACGAATTTGCTAGCTTAGATGCTCTGATCAGTAGTCTGTGCTTTCTTTAATTATGTCCCTGAATTAATGTACAAACAGCACCATGTGTCAGAGCCCTGCCCACTCAACTCCCAGACAGTCCAGTGTCGGTGGTGATCCAGGACCATGATGTCCAATGAGTCAACGGCCTTTTGAAGTAGCCAGCAGTCCAGCCGGTCATATTGGCCACCATCACCGCGGTGTCTGTAGGGTTTTCTATGGTGAAATCATGATATACTTTTCCTCCGCCAAGCTTGTTACCTCCTGTCTGGGTGCAGTAAGTCCTGCAAGCAGTAGTCTGCTCTTTCGGGGCACAGACTTGTTTTCTGAGAGAAACTCCAGGTCAAGTGATGGTCACACGAGTCATCTTCGGGGCCCATTGCCCCCGTTTGTCTCTCTGGAGGTTGGAGTTGGAGGGCCTCCTCACTCGAGATCAGTGTGTCCGCACAGCGACCCCTGCAACTTCAGGGCATGATGGGTGGTTAGGATCACCACGTGGGTTCCTTTTCCCTTAGGAGGGAGCTGGCCTTGCAGGCTGCTGATTTCCAGCTTTTTAGATACCCCAGTATCCTGGCCTGATGGGGCGGTGGGCAAAGCCCTTGGTGAGCATAGTTTATCATACCTGAAGGGCATTCTTGTGTTGCTCCATTTCAAGTGGTCCCAGTTTTTGCACTAAGGCTCCAAGGGTGATTAACCTTGACCGGGTATGTAAAGGTCAAAGGGTTTAGCTAAATTAGGGAGTTCCTGGGCAAGGGCCTGAATTGACTGCTCTTTCCATTCTTGAAAGTCTGCTTCTGGATTCTATTGAAAAGGATCATCATCATTTCATGTCAGTGTTTCATGTAGAGGCCCAGGTATTAGACTGTAGTTAGGGATCCAGATGCAGAAAACCTTGGCCTCCCCAGGAACCCCTAAGCTGTCTTCTAGTTTTAGAAGAGGTAAGGCTGCACATGGCTTCTTCCCTATCCTGGGATGCGTTTCTCTGAATATCTGTGAGAATGAAGCCCAGGCATGCCACCTTAGCTTGGGATTTTTGAGCCTTTTCCTTGGACACCTTCTATCCTTTCTTGGCTAGGTAGTTCAGAGGCGTCTTTAGTAGGCCTGGCGATCAGAATGTCATCTGCATATTGAAGGAGGGTTCCCTTTTACAGAGGTAGAACTTTTAGGTCTTTAGAGGACATTTCCCCAATGATGGTGTGGGGATTTTTGAACCATTGGGGCAGGACGGCCCAACATTATTGCTTTTGTTGCATGTTGTGTCCTGCCACTCACAAGCCAAAAGTTCTTTTGACTCTGAGATGAATGGAATACAGAAGAAGGCATCATTGAAGTCTAATACAGAATGCCATGGCCTGGTGGATGGTAGAATGACCAGCAGGGTGTAGGAAATAGGAGCTACTGTATGTATATCCTCGGTGGCTTCACTGACTGTCCTGATATCCTTTACCAGGTTTCCAGCAGCCCATGGGGCTCTCGTGGTCAGACCAATACCAGGATATGGAGCTCACCTGGGCTGCGCCGCCCACCCCACCGCCCACGGGGCTCTCGTGGTCATCCCTCCCAGGGTATGGAGCTCACCTGTGCAGCTACCCAGCAGCCCATGGGGCTCTCCTATTCAGGCCCTTCCCAGTATAGAGAGCTCCCCTGGGCCTGTACCCCAGCAGGGCTGGACATATAGGAACTGTGCACATAGGCCAACTTGCAGAGAACCCCCAGCTCACCTGTCGCTCACAGCTGACACAGAACACCTCAGAGCAGGACTTGAACTAACAAACAGCAGCTCTGAGAGTTCTGTGACCCTGGGTATCACTATGTGCAGCCTCTCTCTGCCCGGACTTCCAGACACTTCCACTTCAGCCAGGGCACCAGTCCTCTGTCTCCAACCACCATCACTCCTCTCCCTGACTCCTGGGTTCCTCTCATTAGGATAGGGTCTTCTTGAAGTTGTTTTCCACTCATAGACCAGATAAAATGATAAGAAAACAAGCCACAGCTGCAGCCCCTTGTCAATCCTGACTCTCAGGATCCCACACCTGTTCCTTGGTTTTGGCCCTTTTAGCAAGTTTCATTTTCTGCAACTGTTATCCCCTGAGGTGTGAGGATTGGCTGATTTGGGCAGCCTGACACTGCCTGCCAGCGCTCCACAGGTGTGCCTGGGTTGAGGTCAATATAAACACCTCTCCAGTCAGCAAGAGCCCCTGTTGCTGTGCCTGGGGCCATATTCTCTGCCCCGTCAGCAGTGCCGTGGCTGGGGTCATGGGAGGGAGTGAGGGGCCGTGGCTTTGTGGGTGGCCCAGTATGAGGGGGGCTCTGATGGATATTCTGCAGGAGTTGCCAGGCTGCCACCTGCTAAAGAAGAGGATGTGTCACCCATACCTGCCGCTGGAATTTCTCCCCAGGCAGAGGTGAGGAAGTAAAAAAGCAGTGGGGGCCGTGGCAGGAGGGGCATCTCAGGCAGGAAAATGGAAAGCTTCCAGAAGGGCATCTGGAGCCAGGACCATCCTGGCTGGCCTGCAGGCACCAAGTCGGCCTGTGTGCTGTCGCTTGTGTGACTCCACAGCCCTTTCTCTAGGCTTGCAAGTTCTTGTACATATTCAGGTGTTTTACCTGGAAAGGGTGGGAAGAGTTCAGCTGCAGCAGGACTGGGGCTCAGCTCACATTTACTCACAGACGCCTCGACACAGTCCCCCAGCTTTGCAATGAGGATGCTCCTTGTTGGGGGGAGCGCTGCTGACTGCATGGGAGACGATTTCCCACCTCTGACCAACTTAAGAATTTTTACCACTGGAGCAAGTGCCCTGATACAATTTTCCTCTGTATAACTGGTAGGTTCTGTTTTTTTTTTTTTTTTCTTTTTTTCTTTTTGGTTCAAGTAGATTTTATTTATTCCTCTTTTTTTTAAATTTACAGATATAAACATGGAAATAATGCATTAATATAAAGACGTCTATATGAAGGGAAAAATTTTTTTTCTGTTTTTTTATTAAATGTTATTTATTTATTTTTAATTTTTTTAAAATTTATTTATTTCTTTTATACAGCAGGTTCTTATTGGATATCTATTTTATACATATAAGTGTGCACATGTGAATCCCAGTCTCCCAATTCATCCCACCACCACCCTCACATGGCATTCCCCCCTTGGTGTCCATATGTTTGTTCTCTACATCTGTGTCTCTATCTCTGCCCTGCAAACCGGTTCACCTGTACCATTTTTCTAGGTTCCACATATATGCATTAATATACAATATTTGTTTTTCTCTTTCTGACTTACTTCACTCTGTATGACAGTCTCTAGTTCCATCAAGGTCTCTACAAATGACCCAATTTCATTCCTATGTATTGCTGAGTAATATTCCATTGTATATATGTACCACATCTTTATCCATTCGTCTGTCTGTGGGCACTTAGGTTGCTTTCATTACCTGGCTATTGTAAATAGTGCTGCAATGAACATTGTGGTGAATGTGTCTTTTTGATTTATGGTTTTCTCTGGGTATATGCCCAGTAGTGGGATTGCTGGATTATATGGTAAATATATTTTTAGTTTTTAAATGAACCTCCATACTGTTCTCCATAGAGATTGTATTGATTTACATTCCCAACAATAGTGGAAGAAGGTTCCTTTTCTCCACACCCTCTCCAGCATTTGTTGTTTGTAGATTTTCTGATGATGCCCATTCTAACAGGTGTGACGTGATACCTCATTGTAGTTTCAATTTCCATTTCTCTAATAATTAGAGATGTTGAGCATATTTTCATGTGTGTCTTGGCCATCTCTATGTCTTCTTGGAATAAATGTTTATTTAGATCTTCTTCCATTTTTGTATTGGGTTGATTGTTTTATTAATATTGAGCTGCATGAGCTGTTTATGTATATTGGAGATAAAGCATTTGCCCATTGATTCGTTTGCAAATATTTTCTGCCATTCTGAGGGTTGTGTTTTCGTCTTGTTCGTTGTTTCCTTTCCTTTGCAAAAGCTTTTACGTTTCATTAGGTCCCAGCTGTTTAGTTTTCTTTTTCATTTCATTAGTATAGGAGGTGGATCAAAAAAGATCTTGCTGTGATTTACGTCAGAGTATTCTTCGTAAGTTTTCCTCTCAGAGTTTTATACTGTCCAGTCTTACATTAAGTTCTCTAATCCATTTTGAATATATTTTTATGGATGGTGTTGAGGAGTGTTCTAATTTCATTCTTTTACCTATAGCTGTCCATATTTCCCAGCACCACTGATTGAAGAGACTGTCTTATCTCCATTGTATAGTCTTGCCTCCTTTGTCATAGATTAGTTGACCATAGGTGTGTAGGTTTATCCCTGGGCTTTCTTTTATTTTTTTCCTTTTACACCTTTATTGGAGTATAATTGCTTTACAATGGAGTGTTTGTTTCTGCTGTATGACAAAGTGAATCAGCTATACATATGCAAATGCCACCAGATCCCCTCCCTCTTGCATCTCCCTCCGACACTCCATATCCCACCCCTTTAGGTGGTCACAAAGCACC
This sequence comes from Hyperoodon ampullatus, assembly GCF_949752795.1. Classification (NCBI taxonomy): domain Eukaryota; kingdom Metazoa; phylum Chordata; class Mammalia; order Artiodactyla; family Ziphiidae; genus Hyperoodon; species Hyperoodon ampullatus. The sequence goes on along the minus strand of NW_027640374.1, from coordinate 177,004 downwards.
GAGCTGATCTCCCTCTTCTATGTGGTTGCATCCCAGTAGCTATCAGTGTTACATTTGGTAATGTATTTATGTCCAGGCCACTCTCTCACTTCGTCCCAGCTTACCCATCCCCCTTCAGGTGTCCTCAAGTCCTTTCTCTACTTCTGTGTCCTTAATCCTGTCCTGCCACTAAGTTCTTCAAAATCTTTTTTTTTCTTCATTGGATTCCATATATCTCTGTTAACATACAGTATTTGTTTTTCCCTTTCTGACTTACTTCACTGTGTAGGACAGATTCTAAGTCCATCCACCTCAGTACAAATAAGTCAGTTTTGCTTCTTTTTATGGCTGAGTAATATTCCATTGTATATATATGCCAGATCTTCTTTATCCATTCATCTGTCGATGGACACTTAGGTTGCTTCCATGTCCTGGCTATTGTAAATAGAGCTGAAATGAACATTTTTGTACATAACTCTTTTTGAATTATGGTTTTCGCAAGGCAAATGCCCAGTAGTTGGATTGTTGTGTCGTTTCGTACTTCTATTGTTAGTTATTTAAAGGAACCTCCGTACTGTTCTCCCTAGTGGCCATATCAATTTACATTCCCACCCACAGTGCAAGTGTGTTCCCTTTTCTCCAATAAAGGCCTCTCCAGCATTTATTGTTTTGTAGATTTTTTTGATGATTGCCACTCTGACTGCTCTGAGGTGATAACTCACAGTAGTTTTGATTTGCATTTCTCTAATGATTAGTGATGTACAGCATCCTTTCATGTCTTTCTTGGTAATCTGTATCTTCTTTGGAGAAATGTCTATTTAGGTCTTCTGCCCGTTTTTGAATTGGGTTGTTTGTTTTTGTGATATTGAGCTACATGTGGTGCTTGTAAAGTTTGGAGATTAATCCTTTGTCAATTGCTTCATTTGAAAATATATTATCCCATTCTGAGTGTTGTTTTTGCATCTTGTTTATGTTTTCCTGTACTGTGTAAAAGCTTTTAAGTTTCATTAGGTCCCATTTGTTGATTTCTGTTTTTATTTCCATTTCTCTAGGAGGTGGGTCAAAAAGGATCTTGCTGTGATTTACGTCATAGAGTGTTCTGCCTATGGTTTCCTCTAAGTGTTTTATAGTGTCTGGTCTTATATTTAGATCTCTAATCAATTTAGAGTTTATTTTTGTGTATGGTGTTATGGAGTGTTCTAATTTCATTCTTTTATGTGTAGGGGTCCAGTTTTCCCAGCACCAATTACTGAAGAGACTGTCTTTTCTCCATTGTATATCCTTAGCTCCTTTGTCATAGATGAGATAGCCATAGGTATGTAGGTTTATCTCTGGGCTTTCTGTCCTGTTCCATTGAACTGTGTTTATGCCAATCTACATACACTTGATTCAATTATGGAGACATAAATACATAGGTTTCAAGATTTTTACCACTCAGATATATTCCTCTTCATTGAATAGGGTGTTTTGTGTCCAGTTCATTGAGAAAGGAGTAGGTCTTGTCTATTAGATATTTGGTATATGGAATGGTATCCGTGCTAATTTCAAACTCTGGTTTTACTCATCACCCCACGTCACCTTTCCCCTTAAGGAGGCATAAGTGTGTTTTCTAAATGTGTAACTCTGTTCTCTTTTGAAATTCAGTTCATGTGTAGCCATGTTTACATTCCCTCTATAAGTGATATATTACAATAAGTTTCTTTTTCTTTGTGGCTCATTTCAATTAGCATCATCGTACCTAAAGCCACTCATTATGCTGCTATTGGCCTTATGACATTGATTTTATGTCTGAGTGACATTCCAGTGTATATAAGTACCACAACACCTTTATCCATTATTTTTTCCTTTCCTGGGATATTTAAAGTGCACCGAAGTTGAGGTTCTTGTAAACAGAGCAGCCCTAAACTTTGGGGTGGCTGTGTGTTGTGGATTTTTATTTTTCCCAAAATACACGCCCATGAGTGGAAGTGTGCTATGCTCTGTACCTCTGTTTTAGAAAACAACATACAGTTCTCCAGAGAGGCTGTTGACAATTTACATTTTGCCTATCGGGGTAACCAGGCTCCCTTTTCTCCATGGCCTGTCTTGTATTTGTGGTTTTTACACTATTTGCGGATGGTCCTTTTGACAGGAGGTAAGTGACACTTCTATGTAGTGTGGATTTGCAATGCCTGATGGCTTGCTTGGCCAAAAAGTGTGTATGCATTTTTTCCCGAATATATTCAAGAAAATACACATACTCCCTTTTTGGCCAAGGACAACATTGTTGAAGTTCTGTCGCTTTTCATGTGCTTTAAAGACGACTCCAATCTACCTCTTGAAATCTGTTTCCTTCAATTCTGCCTTGCATTCAAATCCTCTTCACTGCCTTACCTCAATATATTTCTGTATGATAGTGGTCCCTTATAACTCTGCAAGTTTGTGAATTGCTGTGCCCCTGATTTCCATTTTTCAAATCGCCTATTTGTGAGCTGGCTGCAATACCGCAGGAAGGCTTTAGGCCCTAGTCTGGTTCCGGGGCTGCAGGCTGTGCCTGTGTTTAATTCTTCTTCCTGATGTGAAACTAGAGAGACATGTGCCCATCCAAACACCTACAGCTAATCTCTCATTTGTTTCCCCTCTTCGTGTTCATCCTCTGCACAATTTGCAAACTGTGCATAACAGGAGGGTAAATCCGCTGACACTCCAAGTGGGGAGATTTTCAGTAATGCGGATGGAATGGCGAAGCCGAGCACGATGAAATGAAAAATGAGGTACCTTTTAGAAAACTTTCCCGATTACACAGTGTACCATCCACTGGGTTTCCCATGCATGTTTTAACTGTAGGAAGATTCCCTTAAACCTGGAGAGTTGGGACCACTAGAATGGGTATCACACAGTATTGCTCTAAGTGGTGTTCTTTTGCTCACACAACCTCAGCAATCTTGTCAGCTCCAAGTGTCCGGTCTTATGTCTCATCCAGCTGTGGGTGTAAAGGTGGTCAATCCAGGTTGCATCACAGGCCCTGAACGTAATTTTTAAGAATTTCTCTCTGTTTCACTGTTTTTGCATTTTGCTTTTGAAATTTATTTTTATAAGGGGGTTTAGCTGAATTTCAGTGCAGTGTTCATGCCGTTATACACACACATGATCCCTTTATGGAGACATGAGAATACATATGTTTTAAAATTCTTAAAGTCAGATATATTCCTCTGCAATGAATAGGGGGTGTTGAGTCCAGTTCATTGTGCTGGGAGTAGGTGTTGTCTATTACATACTTGGTTTATGTAACGGTATCCGTGCTAATTCAAAACTGTGGTTTTATGCATTACCCCACCTCGCCTTTCCCCATAAGCAGGTAGAAGATTGTTTTCTAAATGTGTGACTCTGTTGTGTTTGTACCTCAGTTCCTGTGTAGCCATGTGTACATTCCCACTATGAGTCATATCTTATGATATGATTAGTTACTCTGTTCTCTTTCCTAACTAAGTTAATGTGTAGCCATCTTTACAGGACCTTCATAAGTGATATCTTATGATAACTTTCTTTTTGTCTGTGACTTCTTTCACTTAGAATCATCGTACCTGGTCCACCCATTTTGTTGCTACTGGCCTTATGACATTGATTTCATGGCTGAGGGATATTCCATCGTACGTAAGTATCACAATTTCTTGAACCATTTTTGTCTTTCCTGAGATATTTAAGGTGTACCCAAGTTGAGGTTCTTGTAAGCAGAGCAGCCCTAAATTTTGGGGTGGCCCTGTCTTATTGATTTTCATTTCTCCCAAGATATATTCCATAGACTGGAAGTGCCCTCGGCTCTGTAGCTCTGTTTTTTACTTGTTTTAGTGAACACAATGCACTCCTCCAGAGAGGCAGTTGGCAATTTACATCCTGCCCATCAGCATAACTAGGCTCCCTGTTCTCCAGGGCATGTCTTGCCTTTCTGGTTTTTACACAATTTGCGATGTCCGTTTTGACTGGTGGGTAGTGATACTTCTTTGTAGTGCAGATTTGCATTGCCCGCTTGCTTGCTTGGCCATAAAGGGCGTATGCGTTTTCTGCTGAATATATTCAGGAGAAAATGCATACGCCCTGTTTGGCCAAGTGCATCATTGTCGAAGTTGTGACCCTCTTCCTGTGCTTTAAAGGCGATTCCAATGTACATCTTGAAATCTGTTTCCTGCTATTCTGGCTCGCTTTCAAGTCCACCTCGTTGCCTTCCCTGAACAGATTTTTGGATGATAGTTTTCCTTTATTACACTGCCCGTTTGTGAATTGCTGTGCCCCTGAGCTCCATTTTTCAACTCGTTTTTTTGTGAGCTGACCGCAAGTCCAAAATTTTGGTTCAGGACCTAAACTGGTTCCAGGCGGGTGGCTGAGACATTTATTAATTCTTCTTCCTGCCAGGAAATTAGAGTGACATGTGCACATCCAAATGCCTAACAGCTACTCTCTCATTGGTTCTCCATCTTACCTTTCATCCTCTGCCAATTGGCAACATGTGAGAACCAGGAGGTTAAAGGGGCTGTCTCTCCAATTTGGGAGATTAATAGTAAAGCAGTTGGAAAATCAGACCGGAGCACCAGGAGAGGGAATATTAGTTGAGTTTTAGAAATCTTTCGTATTCACAGTGTGTCCATTCTCTAGGTTTCCCGTACATGTCACAGCTGTAGTAATATTCCCTTCAACCTGGAGAGTTGGGACCCGTGGAATGTGTGGCACGCATTATTGCTTTAAATGGTCTGAATTTGCTCACCGAATCTCACAAATCCTCTCAGTCCCAAGTGTTCTGCCTTATGCCACATCCAGCTTTCTTTGTAGATAGGGTCATTCCAGGTTTCATCAGAGACCCTGAAGGAATTGTAAAGAATTTCCCTGTTTTATTGTTTTCTTTTTGAAATTCCTTTTTATACTTGGTTTGACCTGATTCTCACTGCCATGTTTATGCCAGTCTAGACACACTTGATTCCCTTACAGAGACATATCAGTACATAGGTTTTAAGATTCTTACTAATCAGATATATTCCTCGGCGGGAAGTATAGTGTTTTGTGTCCCTTTCACTGAGGATGGTGTAGGTCTTGTCTATTCCTTTTTTTTGTTTTTGGAACGGTACCTGTACTAATATCAAACTCTGGTTTTATGCATCACCCCACCTCTCCTTCCCCCTTAAGCAGGCATAAGATTTTTTTCTAAATGTGAGACTCTGTTCTCTTTCCTAACTCAGTTCATGTGTAGCCATGTTTACAGGACCTTCATAAGTGATATCTTATGATATGTTTCTATTTCTCTGTGACTTATTTCACTTAGAATCATCATACCTGAATTCACTCCTTTTGCTGCTACTGGCCTCATCACATAGATTTCATGGCTGAGGGATATTCCATCGTACGTAAGTACCACAATTCCTTGAACCATTTTTGTCTTTCCTGGGATATTTCAGGTGTACCCAAGTTGAGCTTCTTGTAAGCAGTGCAGCCCTAAATTTTGGGGTGGCTCTGTCTTATTGATTTTCAGTTTTCCCACGGTATATTCCCTAGACTGGAAGTGCCCTTGGCTCTGTAGCTCTGTTGTTTACTTGTTTTAGGGAACACAATGCCCTCCTCCAGAGAGGCAGTTGGCAATTTACATCCCGCCCATCAGCATAACTAGGCTCCCTGTTTTACAGGGCCTGTCTTGCCTTTCTGGTTTTACACATTTTGTGGATGTCCCTGTTCACCTGTGGGAAATGATACTTCTTAGTAGTGCAGATTTGCATTGCCCGCTTTGTTGCTTGGCAAAATGGGCCTGTGCCTTTTCTCCTGAATATATTCAGGAGAAAACGCATATGCACTTTTTGGCCAAGTGCATCATTGTCGAAGTTGTGCCCCTCTTCCTGTGCTTTAAAGGCGATTCCAATGTACCTCTTGAAATCTGTTTCCTGCTATTCTGCCTTGTTTTCAAGTTCGCCTCATTGTCTTCCCTCAACAGATTTTTGGACGATAGTTGTCCTTTATTACTCTGCCAGTTTTTGAAATGCTGTGCCCCGGTGCTCCATTGTTCAACACGTTTTTTTGTGAGCAGACCGCAAATCCACAATTCTGGTTCAGTACATATACTGGTTCCTGGCGGGTGGCTGAGACTTTGGTTAATTTTTCTTCCTTAACGGAATATAGAGTGACAAATGCCGGTCCAAATGCCTAACAGCTACTCTCTCATTGGTTCTCCCTCTTCCCTTTCATCCTCTGCCAAATTGGCAACTTCTGCGAACCAGGAGGTTAAAGGGGCTGTCTCTGCAAGTTGGGAGATTGATAGTAAAGCAGTTGGAAATTCAAACCGGAGCACCAGGAGAGGTAATATTAGTTGAGTTTTAGAAACCTTTCGTATTCACAGTGTGTCCATTCTATATGTTTCCCGTACATGTTATAGCTGTAGTAATATTCCCTTTAACCTGGAGTGTTGGGACCCTTGGAATGTGTGACACTCATTATTGCTTTAAATGGTCTGATTTGCTCACTGAATCTCACCAAACCGCTCAGTCCCAAGTGTCCAGGCTTATGCCACATCCAGCTGTCCTTGTACACAGGGCCATTCCAGGTTTCATCAGAGCCCCTGTAGTAATTGTAAAGAATTTCCATGTTTTTTTGTTTTGTTTTTTAAATTCCTTTTTATAGTGGGTTTGAGCTGATTCTCACTGCTATGTTTATGCCAGTCTAGACCCACTTGATTCCCTTATGGAGACATATCAATACATAGGTTTTAAGATTCTTACTAGTCAGATATATTCCTCTGTGGGAAATATGGGGTTTTGAGTCCCTTTCACTGTGGAAGGTGTAGGTCTTGTCTATTCCATATTTGGTTTTTGGAACGGTAGCTGTACTAATATCAAACTCTGGTTTTATGCATCACCCAACCTCTCCTTCCCCCTTAAGCAGGCATAAGAATGTTTTTTAAATGTGAGACTCTGTTCTCTTTCCTAACTCAGTTGGTGTGTAGCCATGTTTACAGGATCTTCATAAGTGATATCTTATGATAAGTTTCTTTTTCACTGTGACTTATTTCACTTAGAATCTTCGTACCTGAATCCACTCATTTTGCTGCTACTGGCCTTATGACATTGATTTCATGGCTGAGGGATATTCCATCGTACATAATTACCACAATTTCTTCAACGACTTTTGCCTTCCCTGGGATATTTAAGGTGTACCCATGTTGAGATTCTTGTAAGCAGTGCAGCCCTAAATTTTGGGGTGGCTCTGTCTTATTGATTTTCAGTTTTCCCAAGGTATATTGCCTAGAAATGAAGTGCCCTTGGCTCTGTAGCTCTGTTGTTTACTTGTTTTAGGGAACACAATGCACTCCTCCAGAGAGACAGTTGGCAATTTACATTCCACCCATCAGCATAACTAGGCTCCCTGTTCTCCAGGCCTTGTCTTGCTTTCTGGTTTTTACACATTTTGTGGGTGTCCCTGTTCACCTCTGGGAAATGATGCTTTTTGTAGTGCAGATTTGCATTGCCCGCTTGGTTGTTTGGCCAAATGGGCATATGTGTTTTCTCCTGAATATATTCAGGAGAATACGCCTATGCACTTTTTGCCAAGTGCATCATTGTCGAAGTTGTGGCCCTCTTCCTGTGCTTTATAGGTGATTCCAATGCACATCTGGAAATCTGTTTCCTGCTATTCTGCCTCGCTTTCAAGTCCACCTCATTGCCTTCCCTCAACAGATTTTTGGACGACAGTTGTCCTTTATTAATCTGCCAGTTTGTGAATTGCTGTGTCGCTGAGCTCCATTTTTCAACTCGTTTTGTGTGAGCTGACCGCAAATCCACAGTTTTGGTTCAGGACCTATACTGGTTCCTGGCGGGTGGCTGAGATTTTGATTAATTCTTCTTCCTGCCGGGAAATTAGAGTGACATGTGCCCGTCCAAATGCCGATCAGCTTCTCTGTCATAGGTTCTCCCTCTTCCCTTTCATCCTCTGCCAAATTGGCAACATGTGCGAACCAGGAGGTTAAAGGGTCTGTCTCTCCAATTTGTAAGATTGATAGCAAAGCATTTGGAAAGTCGAAACTGAGCAGCAGGAGAGGGATTATTAATTGAGTTTTAGAAACCTTTTGTATTCACAGTGTGTCCATTCTCTAGGTTTCCCGTACATGTTATATCTGTAGTAATATTCCCTGCAACATGGAGAGTTGGGACCCATGGAATGTGTGCCACACACTATTGCTTTAAAGGGTCTGCATTTGCTCACCCAAGCGCACCAATCATCTCAGTCCCAAGTGTCAAACCTTATGACACATCGACCTGTGGTTGCAGATATTTTCATTCCAGGTTTCATCGGAGTCCCTGAAGGAAATGTAAAGAATTTACCTGTTTTTTTGTTTTATTTTTGAAATTCATTTTTATGGTGGTTTTCAGCTGATTCTCACTGCCATGTTTATGCCAGTCTAGACACACTTGATTCCCTTACGGAGACATATCGACACATAGGTATTAAGATTCTTACTTGTCAGATATATTCCTCTGCAGGAAATATGGGATTTTGAGTCCCTTTCACTGAGGAAGGTGTAGGTCTTGTCTATTCCTTATTTGGTTTTTGGAACGATACCTGTACGAATATCAAACTCTGGTTTAATGCATCACCCCACCTCTCCTTCACCCTTAAGCAGGCATAAGAATATTTTCTAAATGTGAGACTCTGTTCTCTTTCCTAACTCAGTTGATATGTAGCCATGTTTACAGGATCTTCATAAGTGATATCTTATGATAAGTTACTTTTTCACTGTGACTTATTTCACTTAGAATCATCTTACCTGAATCCACTCATTTTGCTGCTACTGGACTTATGACATTGATTTCATGGCTGAGCGATATTCCGCTATACATAACTACCACAATTTCTTCAACCACTTTTGTCTTTCCTGGGATAATTAAGGTGTACCCAAGTTGAGATTCTTGTATGCAGTGCAGCCCTAAATTTTGGGGTGGCACTGTCTTATTGATTTTCAGTTTTCCCAAGGTATATTTCCTAGAAAGGAATTGCCCTTGGCTCTGTAGCTCTGTTTTTTACTTGTTTTAGGGAACACAATACACTCCTCCAGAGATGCAGTTGGCAATTTACATCCCGCCCATCAGCATAACTATGCTCCCTGTTCTCCAGGGCCTGTCTTGCCTTTCTGGTTTGTACACATTTTGTGGATGACCCTGTTCACCTGCGGGAAATGATGCTTCTTTTTAGTGCAGATTTGCATTGCCCGCTTTGTTGCTTGGCCAAATGGGCCTATGCATTTTCTCCTGAATATATTCAGGAGAAAACGCATATGCACTTTTTGGCCAAGGGCATCATTTTCAAAGTTGTGCCCCTCTTCCTGTGCTTTAAAGGCAATTCCAATGTACATCTTGAAATCTGTTTCCTGCTATTCTGGCTTGCTATCAAGTCTGCCTCGTTGCCTTCCCTCAACAGATTTTTTGTCGATAGGTGTCCTTTATTACTCTGCCAGTTTGTGAATTTTTGTGCTCCTGAGCTCCATTTTTCAACTTGTTTTTGTGAGCTGACCGCAAGTCAAAAATTTTGGTTCAGGACCTATACTGGTTCCTGGCAGGTTGCTGAGACATTGGTTAATTCTTCCTCCTGCCGGGAAATTAGAGTGACATGTGCCCGTCCAAATGCCTAACAGCTACTCTCTCATTGGTTGTCCCTCTTCCCTTTCATCCTCTGCCAAATTGGAAACTTCTGCGAACCAGGATGTTAAAGGGGCTGTCTCTCCAATTTGGGAGATTGATAGTAAAGCAGTTGGAAAGTCGAACCGGAGCACCAGGAGAGGGACTATTAGTTGAGTTTTAGAAACATTTCTTATTCACAGTGGGTCCATTCTCTATGTTTCCCGTACATGTTATAGCTGTAGTAATATTCCCTTCAACCTGGAGATTTGGGACCCTTGGAATGTGTGCCATGCATTATTGCTTTAAATGGTCTGCGTTTGCTCACTGAATCTCACCAAACCTCTCAGTCCCAAGTGTCCAGGATAATGCCACATCCAGCTGTCCTTGTGCACAGGGCCATTCCTGGTTTCATCAGAGCCTCTGTAGGATTTATAAAGAATTTCCCTGGTTTTATCTTTTGTTTTTGAAATTCCTTTTTATAGTGGGTTTGAGCTGATTCTCACTGCCATGTTTATGCCAGTCTTGACCCACTTGATTCCCTTATGGAGACATATCAATACATAGGTTTTAAGATTCTTACTAGTCAGATATATTCCTCTGCGTGAAATATGGGGTTTTGAGTCCCTTTCACTGTGGAAGGTGTAGGTCTTGTCTATTCCATATTTGGTTTTTGGAACGGTAGCTGTATGAATATCAAACTCTGGTTTTATTCATCACACCTCCTCTCCTTTCCCCTTAAACGGGCATAAGAGTGTTTTCTAAATGTGAGACTCTGTTCTATTTCATAACTCAGTTCATGTGTAGCCATGTTTACAGGACCCTCATAAGTGATATCTTATGAAATGTTTCTTTTTCTGTGTGACTTATTTCACTTAGAATCATCGTACCTGAATCCACTCATTTTGCTGCTACTGGCCTTATGACATTGATTTCATGGCTGAGGGATATTCCGTCGTACGTAAGTACCACAATTTCTTGAATCAGTTTTGTCTTTCCTGTGATATTTAAGGTGTACCCAAGTTGAGGTTCTTGTAAGCAGTGCAGCCCTAAATTTTGGGATGGCTCTGTCTTATTGATTTTCAGTTTTCCCAAGGTATATTCCCTAGACTGGAAGTGCCCTTGGCTCTTTAGCTCCTTTGTTTAATTGTTTTAGGGAACACATTGCACTCCTCCAGAGAGGCGGTTGGCAATTTACATCCTGCCCACCAGCATAACTAGGCTCCCTCTTCTCCAGGTCCTGTCTTGCCTTTCTGGTTTTTACACATTTTGCGGATGTCCCTTTTGAACGCTGTGAAGTGATACTTCTTTGTCCTGCAGAATTGCATTGCTCGCTTGCTTTCTTGGCCAAAAAGGGCGTATGCGTTTCCTCCTGAATATATTCAGGAGGAAACACATACGCCGTTTTTGGGCAAGTGCATCATAGTCGAAATTGTGCCCCTCTTCCTGTGCTTTAAATGTGATTGCAATGTACCTCTTGAAACCTGTTGCCTGATATTCTGGCTCACTTTCAAGTCCACCTCGTTGCCTTGCCTCAACAGATTTTTGGACGATAGTTGCCCTTTATTACTCTGCCAATTTGTGAATTGCCGTACCCCTGAGCTCCATTTTTCAAGTCGTTTTTTGTGAGCTGACCGCATGTCCAAAATTTTGGTTCAGGATCTATACTGCTTCCCGGCGGGTGGCCGAGACTTTGGTTAATTCTTCTTTCTCCTGGGAAATTAGAGTGACATGTGCCCGTCCAAATGCTTAACAGCTACTCTCTCATTGGTTCTCCATCTTTCCTTTCATCCTCTGCCTAATTTGCAACCTGTGAGAAACATGAGTTTAAACGGGCTGTATCTCCAAATTGGGACATTGATAGTAAAGCTGTTGGAAATTCAAACCGAAACACCAGGAGAAGGACTTTTTGTAGAGTTTTAGAAACCTTTCATATTCACAGTGTGTCCATTCTCTATATTTCCTGTATATGTTATAGCTGTAGTAATATTCCCTTCAACTTGGAGAGTTGGGATCCTTGGAATGTGTGCCACGCATTATTGCTTTAAGTGGTCTGCATTTGCTGACCCAATCTCACCAATCCTCTCAGTCCCAAGTGTCCAGCCTTAGGCCACATCCAGCTGTCGTTGTAGATATGGTCATTCCAGGTTTCATCCGAGCCCCTTAAGGAATTGTAAAGAATTTCCCTATTTTATTGTTTTGTTTTTGAAATTCCTTCTTATAGTGTGTTTGAGATGATTCTCACTGCCATGTTTATGCCTGTCTAGACACACTTGATTCCCCTACGGAGACATATCAATAAATAGGTTTTAAGATTCTTACTAGTCAGATATATTCCTCTGCGGGAAATATGGGGTTTTCTGTCCCTTTCACTGAGGAAGGTTTAGGACTTGTATAATCCGTAGTTGGTTTTTGCAACGGTACCTGTACTAATATCAAACTCTGGTTTTATGTATTACCCCACCTCTCCTTTCCCCTTAAGCAGGCATAAGAATGTTTTCTAAATGTGAGACTCTGTTCTATTTCCTATCTCAGTTCATGTGTAGCCATGTTTACAGGACTTTATAAGTGATATCTTATGATAAGATTCTTTTTCTCTGTGACTTATTTCACTTAGAATCATCGTACCTGAATCCACTCATTTTGCTGCCACTGGTCTTATGACATTGATTTCATGGCTGAGGGATATTCCATCATACATAAGTACCACAATTTCTTGAACCATTTTTGTCTTTCCTGGGATATTTAGGGTGTACCCAAGTTGAAGTTCTTGTAAGCAGTGCAACCCTAAATTTTGGGGTGGCTCTGTCTTATTGATTTTCAGTTTTCCCAAGGTATATTCCCTAGAATGGAAGTGCCCTTGGCTCTGTAGCTCTGTTGTTTACTTGTTTTAGGGAACACAATGCACTCCTCCCGAGAGGCAGTTGGCAATTTACATCCCGCCCCTCAGCATAACTATGCTCCCTGTTCTCCAGGGCCTGTCTTGCCTTTCTGGTTTTTACACATTTTGTGGAAGTCCCTGTTCACCTGTGGGAAATGATGCTTCTTTGTAGTGCCGATTTGCATTGCCCGCTTGGTTGCTTGGCCAAATGGGCATATGCGTTTTCTCATGAATATATTCAGGAGAAAACGCATAAGCACTTTTTGGCCAAGTGCATCACTGTCGAAGTTGTGCCCCTCTTCCTGTGCTTTAAAGGCGATTCCATTGTACCTCCTGAAATCTGTTTCCTGCTATTTTGGCTTGCTTTCAAGTCTGCCTCGTTGCCTTGCCTCAACAGATTATTTGTCGATAGTTGTCCTTTATTACTCTGCAAGTTTGTGAAATGTTGTGCCCCTGACCTCCATTTTTCAACTTGTTTTTTGTGAGCTGACCGCAAGTCAAAAATTTTGGTTCAGGACCTATACTGGTTCATGGTGTGTTGCTGAGACATTGGTTAATTCTTCTTCCTGCTGGGAAATTAGAGTAACATGTGCCCGTCCAAATGCCTAACAGCTACCTCTCATTTGTTCATCCTCTTCCCTTTCATCCTCTGCCAAATTGGCAACTTCTGCGAACCAGGAGGTTAAGGTTGCTGTCTCTCCAATTTGGGAGATTGATAGTAAAGCAGTTGGAAAGTCAAACCGGAGCACCAGGAGAGGGACTATTATTTGAGTTTTAGAAACATTTTGTATTCACAGTGTGTCCATTCTCTAGGTTTCCCGTACATGTTATAGCTGTAGTAATATTCCTTTAAACCTGGAGAGTTGGGACCCTTGGAATGTGTGCCATGCATTATTGCTTTAAATGGTCTGCATTTGCTCACCAAATCTCACCAATCCTCTCAGTCCCAAGTGTCCAGCCTTATGCCACATCCAGGTGTCGTTGTAGATAGGGTCATTCCTGGTTTCATCAGAGACCCTGAATGAATTGTAAAAAATTTCCCTGTTTTTTTGTTTTGTTTTTAAAATACCTTATTATAGTGGGTTTGAGCTGATTCTCACTGCCATGTTGATACCAGTGTAGACACACTTGATTCCCTTATGGAGACATATCAATACATAGGTTTTAAGATTCTTACTATTCAGATATATTCCTCTGCTTGAAATATGGGGTTTTGAGTCCCTTTCAATGAGGAAGGTGTAGGTCTTTTCTTTTTCGTAGTTGGTTTTTGGAAGAGTACCTGTACCAATATCACACTCTGGTTTTATTCATCACCCCACCTCTCCTTCCCCCTTAAGTAGGCATAAGAGTGTTTTCTAAATGTGAGACTCTGTTCTCTTTCGTATCTCAGTTCATGTGTAGCCATGTTTACAGGAACTTCATAAGTGATATCTTATGATATGTTTCTTCTTCTCTGTGACTTATTTCACTTAGAATCATCGTACCTGAATCCACTCATTTTGCTGCTACTGGCCTTATGACATTGATTTCATGGCTGAGGGGTATTCCATTGTACGTAAGAACCACAATTTCTTGAACCATTTTTGTCTTTCCTCGGATATTTAAGGTGTACCCAAGTTGAGGTTCTTGTAAGCAGTGCAGCCCTCAATTTTGTGTTTGCTCTATGTTATTGATTTTCAGTTTTCACAAGGTATCTTCCCTACACTGGAAGCGCACTTGGCTCTGTAGCTCTGTTGTTTACTTGTTTTAGGGAACACAATGCACTCCTCCAGAGAGGCAGTTGGCAATTTACATCCTGTCCATCAGCATATCTAGGCTCCCTGTTCTTCAGGGCCTTTCTTGCCATTCTGTTTTTTACACATTTTGCGGATGTCCCTTTTTAACGGTGGGAAGTGAAACTTCTTTGTAGTGCAGATTTGCATTGCCTGCTTGCTTGCTTGGCCAAAAAGGGCGTATGCATTTTCTCCTGAATATATACAGGAGATTATGCATACGCCCTTTTTGGCCAAGGGCATCAATGTCGAAGTTGTGACTCTCTTCCTGTGCTTTAAAGGTGATTCCAAAGTACCTCTTGAAATCTGTTTCCTGCTATTCTGGCTCGCATTCAAGTCCACCTTCTTGCCTTCCCTCAACAGATTTTTAGATGATAGTTGTCCTTTATTACTCTGCCAGTTTGTGAATTGCTGTGCCCCTGAGCTCCATTTTTCAATTCGTTTTTTTGTGAGCTGACGGCAGGTCCAAAACTTTTGTCCAGGAACCCTACTGGTTCCCGGCGGGTGGCTGAGACTTTGGCTAATTCTTCTACCTGCCGGGAAATTAGAGTGACATGTGCCCGTCCAAATGCCTAACAGCTACTCTCTCATTGGTTCTCCCTCTTCCCTTTCATCCTCTGCCAAATTGGCAACCTGTGCATACCAGTAGGTTAAAGGGGCTACTTCTCCAAGTTGGGAGATTGATAGTAAAGCAGTTGGAAAGTTAAACCGGAGCACCAGGAGAGGGACTATTAGTTGAGTTTTAGAAACCTTTCGTTTTCACAGTGTGTCCATTCTCTAGGTTTCCCGTACATGTTATAGCTGTAGTAATATTCCCTTCAACCTGGAGAGTTGGGACCCTTGGAACGCGTGCCACACATTATTGCTTTAAATGGTCTGCATTGGCTCACCGAATGTCATCAATCTTCTCAGTCCCAAGTGTCCAGCCTTATGCCACATCCAACTGTCGTTGTAGATAGGGTCATTCCAGGTTTCATCAGAGCCCCTTTAGGAATTGTAAAGAATTACCCTGTTTTTTGTTTTGTTTTTGAAATTCCTTTTTATAGTGGATTTGAGCTGATTCTCAATGCCATGTTTATGCCAGTCTTGACACACTTGATTCCCTTACAGAGACATATCAATACATTGGTTTTAAGATACTTTCTAGTCAGATATATTCCTCTGCGGGAAATATGGGGTTTTGAGTCCCTTTCACTGAGGAAAGTGTAAGTCTTGTCTATTCCGTAGTTCGTTTTTGGAATGGTACCTGTACTAATATCAAACTCTGATTTTATGCATCACCCCACCTTTCCTTCCCCCTTAAGCAGGCAAAAGAGTGTTTTATAAATGTGAGACTCTGTTCTCTTTCCTAACTCAGTTCATGTGTATCCAGCCATGTTTACAGGACCTTCATAAGTGATATCTTATGATAAGTTTCTTTTTCTCTGTTACTTATGTCACTTAGAATCATCGTACCTGAATCCACTCATTTTGCTGCTACTGGCCTTATGACATTGATTTCATGGCTGAGGGATATTCCATCTTATGTAAGTAACACAATTTCTTGAACCATTTTTGTCTTTCCTGGGATATTTAAGGTTATACTCAAGTTGAGATTCTTGTAAGCAGTGCACCCCTAAATTTTGGGGTGGCTCTGTCTTATTGATTTTCAGTTTTACCAATGTATATTCCCTAGACTGGAAGTGCCCTTGGCTCTGTAGCTCTGTTGTTAACTGGTTTAAGGGAACACAATGCACTCTTCCAGAGAGGCAGTTGACAATTTACATCCTGCCCATCAGCATAACTAGGCTCCCTGTTCTCCAGGGCCTTTCTTGCCTTTCTGGTGTTTACACATTTTACGGATGTCCCATTTCACCGGTTGGAAGTTATACTTCTTTGTAGTGCAGATTTGCATTGCCCGCTTGCTTGCTTGGCCAAAAACGGCGTATGCGTTTTCTCCTGAATATATTCAGGAGAAAATGCATATGCCCTTTTCGGCCAAGTGCATCATTGTCGAACTTCTACCCCTCTTCCTGTGTCTTAAATGTGATTCCAGTGTACCTCTTGAAATCTGTTTCCTACTATTCTGGCTCGCTTTCAAGTCCACCTCGTTGCCTTCCCTCATCAGATTTTTGGAAGATTGTTGTCCTTTATTTCTCTGCCAGTTTGTGAAATGCTGTTCCCCTGAGCTCCATTTTACAACTCGTTTTTTGTGAGCTGACCGTAAGTCCCAAACGTTGGTTAAGGACCTACACTGGTTCCCGGCGGTTGCCTGAGACTTTGGTTAATTCTTCTTCGTGCCGGGAAATTAGAGTGACATGTGCCCGTCCAAATGCCTAACAGCTACTCTCTCATTGGTACTCCCTCTTCTCTTTCATCCTTTTCCAATTTGGCAACCTGTGCGAACCAGGAAGTTGAAGGGGCTATCTCTCCAAGTTGGGAGATTGATAGTAAAGCAGTTGGAAAGTGAAACCGTAGCACGAGTAGAGGGACTATTAGTTGAGTTTTAGAAACCTTTCGTATTCACAGTGTGTCCATTCTCTAGGTTTCCCGTACATGTTATAATTGTAATAATATTCCCTTCTATCTGGAGAGTTGGGACCCAAGGAATGGTTGCCACACATTATTGCTTTAAAGTGTCTGCATTTGCTCACCGAATCTGACGAATCCTCTCAGTCCCAAGTGTCCAGCCTTATGCCACATCCAGCTGTCGTTGTAGATAGGGTAATTTCAGGTTTCATCAGAACCCCTGAAGGAATTGTAAAGAATTTCCATGTTTTTTTTGTTTTGTTTTTAATTTCCTTTTTATCATGGGTTTCAGCTGATTTTCACTGCCATGTTTATGCCAGTCTAGACACATTTGATTCCGTTACGGAGGCATATCAATACATAGGTTTTAAGATTCTTACTAATCAGATATATTCCTCCGCAGAGAATAGGGGTGTTGAGTCCCGTGCACTGAGGAAGGAGTATGTCTTGTCTATTTTGTATTTTGATTATGGATGGTACCTGTACTAATATCAAACTCTGGTTTTATGCATCTCCACACCTCTCCTTTCCCCGTAAGCAGGCATAAGTATGTTTTCTATATGTGAGACTCTGTTCCCTTTACTAATTCAGTTCATGTGTTCCCATGTTTACATTTCCTTCATAAGTGATATCTTATGTCAGAATGCTCCATGGCTCTTGTCATCATAATGCTCCATGATGCTTGTCACCACGATTATCCATGGTCTTCTCATCACAATGCTCCACGGTCTTGCCATCACATTGCTCCATGTCCCTTGTCATCACAATTCTCCACCTCTTTGTCATCACAATATTCCATGACATTTCTCATCACAATGTTACATGCCCTTGTCATCACAATTCTCCGTGCACTTGTCATCACAATGCTCCCTGAACCCTGTCATAGCAAGCTCCATATGCTTGTCATCACAATGCTTCATGACATTGTTATAAAAATTCTCAATGTCCCTTGACATCACAATGCTCCCTGCCATTGTCATCACAATTCTCCATGACACTTGTCATCACAATGCTCCAAGCCCTTGTCATCACAATGCTCCATGACCCTTGTCATCACAATGCTCCAAGACCTCTGTAAACACAATTCTCCATGCCACTTTTCATCTCAATGTTCCATGAACACTGTCATCACAATGCACCATGCCCATCATCATAATGATTCATGCTATTGTTATCACAATGAAATCAAAATGCTCCATGTCCTCTGTCATCACAATGCTCCAAATCTTTCTGATCACAATGTTCCATAACACTTGTCATCACATGCCCCATGATGCTCGTCATCACAATTATGCAAGGTCTTCCCATAACAATGATCCATGACCTTTGTCACCACAATACTCAATACACTTGGCATCACAATGTTCTCTGACTCTTTTCATCAGTATGCTCCTTGAACACAGTCCTGACAAGGCTCCATGCCTTTTTCATCACAATGATCCATTCCCTTTTCATCAAAATGCTCCAAGACCCCTGTTATCACAATGCTCCGTGACTGCAGTCATCACAGTGCTTCATGACATTTGTCATCACAATGCTCCAAGACCACTGTTATCACAATGCTCCGTGACTCCAGTCATCAAAATGCTTCATGACATTTGTCATTACAATGGTCCGTGACCTCGTCACACTAAGCTCTGTGACCTTTATCACCACAATGCTCCATAAAATTTTTATCACAATGCTCTGTGACCCTTGTCATCACAAAGCTCCATGCCTTTGTCAGCACAATGCTCCATGACCCTTGTCATCACAATGCTCGATGCGCGTGTCAGCACAATGCTCCATAACCCATGTCATCACAATGCACCATGCACTTGTCATCACAATGCTCCACATCCTTGTCATCAAAATGCTCCAAAAACCTTGTCATCACATTGCTCCATGCACTTCTCCTCAAAATGCTTTCTCACCACTGATATCACAATGTTCCATTACTAGTCATCACAATACTCCCTCACCACTGTCATCACAATATTCCATGACCCCTGTAATCACAATTCTCCATGCACTTGTCATCACAAAGCTCCATGACGCATGTCATCAGAATGCTCCATTGCCTTCTCATCACAGTACTCCATGCCCTTGTCATCACAATGCTCCAACACAAGTGCAGTCACAATGCTCCATGCCCCTTTTCATCTCAATGCTCCATGAACCCTGTCATCACAATGGACCGTGCCCATCACCATAATATTTCATGCTACTGTCATCACAATGAAATCAAAATGCTCAATGACCTCTCTCATCACAATGCACAAAACCCTTCTTATCACAATGTTCCATAACACTTGTCATCACAATGCCCCATGACGCTGGTCATCACAATTATCCATGGTCTTCTCATCACAATGCTCCATGATCTTTGTCATCAAAATGCTCCATAAACCTTGCTCCCTGACACCTGTCTTCACAATACTCCATGACCTTGTCTTCATAATGTTCCATGCCCTTGTCATCACAATGCGCCATGCCCACTGTCATCACAATAATCCATGAAACATGTCAGACCAATGTTTCATGACCCTGTCACCACAATGCTCCATGCCCTTGTCATCACAATGCTCCATGACCCCTGTCATCACAATGCTCTGTGACTCCAGTCATCACAATGCTTCATGACCTTTGTCCTCACAATGGTCCATGCCCTCATCACACAAGGCTCTGTGACCTTTGTCACCACAATGCTCCATGCCCTTGTCATCTCAATGTTCCATGCCCACTGTCATCACAATAATCCATGAAATTTGTCAGACCAATGTTCCATGCCCGTGTCATCACATTGCTCCATGCCCTTGTCATCACAATGCTCCATGACCCCTGTCATCACAGTGCTCCGTGACTCCAGTCATCACAATGATTCATGACCTTTCTCATCACAGTGGTCCATGCCCTCGTCACACAAGGCTCTGTGATCTTTGTCACAACAATGCTCCATGAAATCTTCATCACAATGCTCTGTGTCCCTTGTCATCACAATGCTCCATGCCTTTGTCAGCACAATGCTCCATGACACTTGTCATCAAAATGCTCCATGCACTTGTCAGCACAATGCTCCATGACACATGTCATCACAATGTGCCATGCTCTTTTCATCACAATGCTCCACATCCTTTTCATCGCTATGCTCCATAAAACTTGTCATCACAATGCTCCATGCACTTCTCATCAAAATGCTCTCTCACCACATATATCACAATGTTCCATCACTAGTCATCACAATACTCGCTCACCCCTGCCATCACAATGTTCCACGGCCTTGTCATCACAAGGCTCCATGATCCTTGTCATCACAATGCTCCAAGACATCTGTAAACACAATTCTCCATTGCACTTTTCATCTCAATGCTCCATGAACACTGTCATCACAATGCACCATGCCCATCATCATAATGATTCATGCTATTGTCATCACAATGAAATCAAAATGCTCCATGTCCTCTGTAATCACAATGCTCCAAACCCTTCTGATCACAGTGTTCCATAACAATTGTCATCACATGCCCCATGACGTTCGTCATCACAATTATGCAAGGTCTTCTCATCACAGTGCTCCATGACTTTGTCACCACAATGCTCAATACACTTGGCATCACAATGCTCGCTGACACTTGTCATCAGTATGCTCCTTGAACACTGTCATAAGAAGGCTGCATGAATTTTTCTTCACAATGATCCATTCCCTTTTCATGACAATGCTCCAAGACCCCTGTTATCACAATGCTCCGTGACTCCAGTCATCACAATGCTTCATGACATTTGTCATCACAATGGTCCATGACCTCTTCACACAAAGCTCTGTGACCTTTGTCACCACAATGCTCCATGAAATTTTATCACAATGCTCTGTGACCCTTGTCATCACAAAACTCCATGCCTTTGTCAGCACAATGCTCCATGACCCTTGTCATCACAATGCTCGATGCGCGTGTCAGCACAATGCTCCATAACCCATGTCATCACAATGCACCATGCACTTGTCATCACAATGCTCCACATCCTTGTCATCAAAATGCTCCATAAAATTTGTCATCCCAATGCTCCATGCACTTCTCCTCAAAATGCCTTCTCACCACTGATATCACAATGTTCCATCACTAGTCATCACAATACTCCCTCACTCCAGTCATCACAATTTTCCATGACCCCTGTAATCACAATTCTCCATGCCCTTGTCATCACAAAGCTCCATGACGCATGTCATCAAAATGCTCCATGGCCTTCTCATCACAATGCTCCGTGCCCTTGTCATCACAATGATCCAACACCCCTGTAACCACAATGCTCCATGCCACTTTTCATCTCAATGCTCCATGAACCCTGTCATCACAATGCACCGTGCCCATCACCATAATATTTCATGCTATTGTCATCACAATGAAATCAAAATGCTCCATGTCCTCTGTCATCACAATGCTCCAAACCCTTCTGATCACAGTGTTCCATAACACTTGTCATCACATTCCCCATGACGCTCGTCATCACAATTATGCAAGGTCTTCTTATCACAATGCTCCATGACCTTTGTCACCACAATGCTCAATACACTTGGCATCACAATGCTCGCTGACACTTGTCATCAGTATGCTCCTTGAACACTGTCATGACAAGGCTCCATGCCTTTTTCATCACAATGATCCATTCACTTTTCCTGACAATGCTCCAAGACCCCTGGTATCTCAATGCTCCATGACTGCAGTCATCACAATGTTTCATGACATTTGTCATCACAATGGTCCATGCCCTTATCATCAGAATACCCCATGCCCACTGTCATCACAATAATCCTTGAAACATGTCAGACCAATGTTCCATGCCCCTGTCATCACAATGCTCCATGCCCTTGTCATCACAACGCTCCATGAACCCTGTCATCACAATGCTCCGTGACTCCAGTCATCACATTGCTTCATGACATTTGTCCTCACAATGGTCCATGCCCTCGTCACAAAAGGCTCTGTGACCTTTGTCACCACAATGCTCCATGCCCTTGTCATCTCAATGCTCCTTGCCCACTGTCATCACAATAATCCATGAAACTTGTCAGACCAATGTTCCAAGCCCCTGTCATCACATTTCTCCATGCCCTTGTCATCACAATGCTCCATGACCCCTGTCAACACAATGATCCATGACTCCAGTCATCACAATGATTCATGACGTTTGTCCTCACAATGGTCCATGCCCTCGTCACACAAGGCTCCGTGATCTTTTTCACCACAATGCTCCATGAAATTTTCATCACAAGGCTCTGTGTTCCTTGTCATCACAATGCTCCATGCCTTTGTCAGCACACTGCTCCATGACACATGTCATCACAATGTGCCATGCTCTTTTCATCACAATGCTCCACATCATTTTCATCGCTATGCTCCATAAAAGCTGTAATCACAATGCTCCTTGCACTTTTCATCAAAATGCTCTCTCACCACATATATCACAATGTTCCATCGCTAGTCATCACAATACTCGCTCACCCCTGTCATCTCAGTGTTCCATGACCACTGTCATAACAGTGCTACATGCTCTTATCATCACAATGCTCCATGATCCCTGACATCACAATGTTCCATAACCCCTGTCACAAAATGCTCCATGACCCATTTCATCACAATGCTTCATGACCCCTGACATCACAATATTCCATAACCCCTGTCATCAAAATATTCCATGACACTTTTATTCAAATTGGTCCATGACCCTGTCATCACAATGCTCTCTGCCCTTCTCATCACAATGCACCACGCCCTTGTCATCAAAATGTCCCATGACATTTGTCATCACAAAGCTCCTTGACCCTTGGCATCACAATGCTCCAACACCCTTGTAATAACAATGCTCCATGCCCATTTTCATCTCAATGCTCCATGAACCCTCTCATCAGAATGCACCGTGCCCATCACCATAAAATTTCATGCTATTGTCATCAAAACGAAATCAAAATGCTCAATGACCTCTGTCATCACAATGCACCAAACAACACTGATCACAATGTTCCATAACACTTGTCATCACAATGCCCCATGATGCAGGTCATCACAATTATCCATGGACTTCTCATCACAATGCTCCATGAGATTTGTCATCACAATGCTCAATACACTTGTCATCACAATCCTCCCTGACTGTTGTCATCAGTATGCTCCTTGAAACCTGTCATGACAAGGCTCCATGCATTTTTCATCACAATGATCCATTCCCTTTTCATCACATTGCACCAAGACCCCTGTAATCACAATGCTCCATGTCCTTGTCATCACAAATCTCCAGGACTCATGTCATCAGAATGCTCCATTGCCTTCTCATCACAATGCTCCATGCCCTTGTAATCACATTGTTTCAAAACCCCTGTAATCTCAATGCTCCATGCACCTTATCATCAGAATGCTCCATGCCCTTGTCATTACAATGCTCCATGACCCTTGTCATCGCAATGATCCAAGCCCTTGTCATCAAAATGCTCCATTACCTTTGTCATCACAATCCTCCATGACACTTGGTATCACAATGCTCCATGCCATTGTCATCACAATGGACAATGACATATGTCATCACAATGCTCCCTGACACCTGTCTTCACAATACTCCATGACCTTGTCATCACAATGTTCCATGGCCTTGTCATCACAATGCGCCTTGCCAACTGTCATCACAATAATCCATGAAACATGACAGACCAATGATCCATTCCCCTGTCATCACAATGCTCCGTGACCCCAGTCACCACAATGATTCATGACTTTCTCATCACAATGCTCCATGTCCTCGTCACACAAGCCTCTGTGATCTTTGTCACCACAATGCTCCATGAAATTTTAATCTCAATTCTCTGTGTACCTTGTCATCACAGTGCTTCATGCCTTTGTCAGCACAATGCTCCATGACACTTGTCATCAAAATGCTCCATGCGCTTGTCAGCACAATGCTCCATGACACATGTCATCACAATGTGCCATGCTCTTTTCCTCACAATGCTCCACATCCTTTTCATCGCTATGCTCCATAAAACTTGTCATCACAATGCTCCATGCACTTCTCATCAAAATGCTCTCTCACCACATATATCACAATGTTCCATCACTAGTCATCACAATACACGCTCACCCCTGTCATCACAATGTTCCATGACCACTGTCATCACAGTGCTTAATGCCCTTATCATCAAAATGCTCCATGACCCCTGATATCACAATGTTCCATAACACCTGTCACAAAATGCTCCATGACCCATTTCATCACAATGCTTCATGACCCCTGACATCACAATTTTCCATAACCCCTGTCTTCAAAATATTCAATGACACTTTTATTCAAATTGCTCCATGACCCTGTCATCACAATGCTCCCTGCCCTTCTCATCACAATGCACCACGCTCTTGTCATCAAAATGCCCCATGACATTTGTCATCACAAAGCTCCATGACCCTTGGCATCACAATGCTCCATGCCATTGTCATCACAATGCTCAATGAAATCCCTCATCACATTGCTCCATGCCCTTGTCATCACAATGCTCCATTACACCTGTCATTACAATGCTCCATGACCCCTGCCATCACAATGTTCCACGGCCTTGTCATCACAAGGCTCCATGACCCTTGTCATCACAATGCTCCAAGACCTCTGTAATCACAATTCTCCATGCCACTTTTCATCTCAATGTTCCATGAACCCTGTCATCACAATGCACCATGCCCATCATCATAATGATTCATGCTATTGTCATCACAATGAAATCAAAATGCTCCATGTCCTCTGTCATCACAATGCTCCAAACCCTTCTGATCTCAATGTTCCATAACACTTGTCATCACATGCCCCATGACGCTCGTCACCACAATTATGCAAGGTCTTTTCATCACAATGCTCCATGACGTTTGTCACCACAATGCTCAATACACTTGGCATCACAATGCTCGCTGACACTTGTCATCAGTATGCTCCTTGAACACTGTCATGACAAGGCTCCATGCCTTTTTCATCACAATGATCCATTCCCTTTTCATCACAATGCTCCAAGACCCCTGTTATCACAATGCTCCGTGACTCCAGTCATCACAATGCTTCATGACATTTGTCATCACAGTGGCCCATGACCTGGTCACACAAAGCTCTGTGACCTTTGTCACCACAGTGCTCCATGAAATTTTTATCACAATTATCTGTGACCCTTGTCATCACCAAGCTCCATGCCTTTGTCAGCACAATGCTCCATGACCCTTGTCATCACAATGCTCGATGCGCATGTCAGCACAGTGCTCCATAACCCATGTCATCACAATGCACCATGCATTTGTAATCAAAATGTTCCATTAACCTTGTCACCACAATTCTCCATGACGCTTGTCATCACAATGCTCCATGACGCTTGTCATCACAATGCTCGATACTCTTCTCATCACAATGCTCCATGCCCTTTTCATTACAATCCTCCATGACACATGTATCACAGTGTTCCGTGCCCTAGTCATCACAATGTTCCATGCCGAATCTCATCACAATAATCCATGAAATTTTCATACCAATGTTCCATGCCATTGTCACCACAATGCTCCATTACCCCTGTCATAATAATGCTCCATAACCTCTGCCACCACAATGTTCCACCGCCTTGGCATCCAAGGCTCCATGACCCTTGTCATCACAATGCTCTAAGACCCCTGTAATCACAATGCTCCATGCACTTGTCATCACAAAGATCCATGACACATGACATCAGAATGCTCCATGGCCTTCTGATCACAATGCTCCATGCCCTTGTCATCACAATGCTCCAAGACCCCTGTAATCACAATGCTCCATGCCCCTATTCATCAGAATGCTCCATCAGACTTGTCATCACAAGGCTCCATGGTATTCTCATCACACTACTCCAGGACCTTGTCATCACAATGCTCCATTCCATTGTCATCACAGTGCTCCATGACTCCTCTCATCACAATGCTCCATGACACCTGTCATCACAATGCTCCATGCCCCTTGTCATTACACAGATCCATGACGCTCTTCATCATAATTATCCATGGTCTTTTCATCACAATGCTCCACGGTCTCTGTATCACAATTCTCCATGCCCTGTTCATCACAATGCTCCATGTCCCATGTCATTACAATTCTCCACGTCCTTGTCATCACAATGCTTCGGGACACTTCTCATCAAAATGTTACATGATCTTGTCATCACAATTCTCCATGCACTTGTCATCACAATGCTCTATGACACCTGTCATCGCAAGCTCCATGTGTTTTTCATCACAATGCTTCACGACGTTGTCATCAAAATTCTCAATGGCCCTTGTCATCACAATTCTCCATGCCCTTGTCATCACAATGCTCCATGACCCTTGTCATCACAATGATCCAAGCCCTTGTCATCAAAATGCTCCATTACCTTTGTCATCACAATCTTCCATGACACTTGGTATCACAATGCTCCATGCCATTGTCATCACAATGGACAATGACATATGTCATCACAATGCTCCCTGACACCTGTCTTCATAATACTCCATGACCTTGTCAGCACAATGTTCCATAACCTTGTCATCACAATGCGCCATGCCCACTCTCATCACAATAATCCATAAATCTTGTCAGAGCAATGTTCCATGACCCCTGTCAACACAATGCACTGTGACTCCAGTCATCACAATGCTTCTTGACCTTTGTCATCACAGTGGACCATCCCCTCTTCACACAAGGCTCTGTGATCATTTTCAGCACAATGAGCCATGAATATTTCATCACAATGCTCTGTGTCCCTTGTCATCAAAATGCTCCATGCCTTTGTCACTACAATGCACTATGCCCTTGTCATCACAATGCTCCATGCCCATTGTCATTACAATAATCCATGAAACGTGTCAGACCAGTGTTCCATGACCCTCTCATCACATTGCTCGATGCCCTTGTCATCAAAATGCTCCATGACCCCTTTCATCACAATGCTCCGTGACTCCAGTCATCACAATGCTTCATGACCTATCTCATCACAATGGTCAATGCTCTCGTCACACAAAGCTCTGTGATCATTTTCACATCAATGCTCCATGAATATTTCATCACAATGCTCTGTGTCCCTTGTCATCAAAATGCTCCATGCCTTTGTCAGCACAATGCTCCATGACACATATCATCAAAATGCTCCATGCGCTTGTCAGCACAATGCTCCATGACCAATGTCATCACAATGCGCCATGTGCTTGTCATCACAATACTCCACATCCTTATCATTGCTATGCTCCATAAGACTTGTCATCACGATGCTCCATGCACTTCTCATCAAAATGCTCTCTGACGACATATATCACAATGTTACATCACTTGTCATCACAATACTCCCTAACCCCGGTCATCACAGTGTTCCATGACCCCTGTCATCACAGTGGTACATGCCCTTATCATCACAATGCTCCATGACCCCTGACATCACAATGTTCCATAACCCCTGTCACAATGATCCATGACCCATTTCATCACAATGCTTCATGACCCCTGACATCACAATGTTCCATAACCCCTGTCATCAAAATATTCCATGACCCTTTTCTCAAATTGCTCCATGACCCTGTCATCACAATGCTCCCTGCCCTTCTCATCACAATGCACCACGCCCTTGCCATCAAAATTCACCATGACATTGGTGATCACAAAGCTCCATGACCCTTGGCATCACAATGCTCCATGCCATTGTCATCACAATGCTCAATGAAATCTCTCATCACATTGTTCCATGCCCTTGTCATCACAATGCTAAATTACACCTGTCATAACAATGCTCCATGACCCCTGCCATCACAATGTTCCACGGCCTTGTCATCACAAGGCTCCATGACCCTTGTCATCACAATGCTCCATTACCTCTGTAATCACAATCCTCCATGCCACTTTTCATCTCAATGCTCCATGAACACTGTCATCACAATGCACCATGCCCATCATCATAATGATTCATGCTATTGTCATCACAATGAAATCATAATGCTCCATGTCCTCTGTCATCACAATGCTCCAAACCCTTCTGATCACAATGTTCCATAACACTTGTCATCACATGCCCCATGACGCTCGTCATCACAATTATGCAAGGTCTTCTCATCACAATGCTCCATGACCTTTGTCACCACAGCTCAATACACTTGGCATCACAATGCTCGCTGACACTTGTCATCAGTATGCTCCTTGAACACTGTCATGACAAGGCTCCATGCCTTTTTCATCACAATGATCCATTCCCTTTTCATCACAATGCTCCAAGACCCCTGGTATCACAAAGCTCTGTGACTCCAGTCATCAAAATGCTTTATGATATTTGTCATCACAATGGTCCATGACCTCGTCATACAAAGCTCTCTAATCTTTGTCACCACAATGCTCCATGAAATTTTTATCACAAAGCTCTGTGACCCTTGTCATCACAAATCTCCATGCCTTTGTCAGCACAATGCTCCATGACCCTTGTCATCACAATGCTCGATGCGCATGTCAGCACAATGCTCCATAACCCATGTCATCACAATGCACCATGCACTTGTCATCACAATGCTCCACATCCTTGTCATCAAAATGCTCCATAAGCCTTTTCATCACAATGCTCCATGCACTTCTCCTCAAAATGCCTTCTCACCACTGATATCACAATGTTCCATCACTAGACATCACAATACTCCCTCACCCCTGTCATTACAATATTCCATGACCCCTGTAATCACAATTCTCCATGCCCTTGTCATCACAAAGCTCCATGACTCATGTCATCAATATGCTCCATGGCCTTCTCATCACAATGCTCCATGCCCTTGTCATCTCAATGCTCCATGAACCCTGTCATCACAATGCACCGTGCCCATCACCATAATATTTCATGCTATTGTCATCACAATGAAATCAAAATGCTCAATGACCTCTGTCATCACAATGCACCAAACCCTTCTGATCACAATGTTCCATAACACTTGTCAACACAATGCCCCATGACGCTGGTCATCACAATTATCCATGGTCTTCTCATCACAATGCTCCATGATCTTTGTCATCACAATGCTCAATACACTTATCATCACAATGCTCCCTGACAGTTGTCATCAGTATGCTCCTTGAACCCTGTCATGACAAGGCTCCATGCATTTTTCATCACAATGATCCATTCCCTTTTCATCACAATGCTCCAAGACCCCTGTAATCACAATGCTCCATGTCCTTGTCATCACAAAGCTCCATGACGCATGTCATCAGAATGCTCCATTGCCTTCTCATCACAATGCTCAATGCCCTAGTAATCACATTGCTTCAAAACCCCTGTAATCTCAATGCTCCATGCACCTTTTTATCAGAATGCTCCATGCTCTTGTCATCACAATGCACCACGCCCTTGTCATCAAAATGCCCCATGATTTTGTCATCACAACGCTCCATGACCCTTGGCATCACAATGCTCCATGCCATTGTCATCACCATGCTCAATGAAATCTCTCATCATATTGCTCCCTGCCCTTCTCATCACAATGCTCCATTACACCTGTCATAACAATGCTCCATGACCCCTGCCATCACAATGTTCCACGGCCTTGTTAACACAAGGCTCCATGACCCTTGTCATCACAGTGCTCCAAGACCTCTGTAATCACAATTCTCCATGCCACTTTTCATCTCAATGCTCCATGAACCCTGTCATCACAATGCACCGTGCCCATCATCATAAAGATTCATGCTATTGTCATCACAATGAAAACAAAATGTTCCATGTCCTCTGTCATCACAATGCTCCAAACCCTTCTGATCACAATGTTCCATATCACTTGTCATCACATGCTCCATGACTCTCATCATCACAATTATGCAAGGTCTTCTCATCACAATGCTCCATGACATTTGTCACCACAGTGCTCAATACACTTGGCATCACAATGCTCGCTGACACTTGTCATCAGTATGCTCCTTGAACCCTGTCATGACAAGGCTCCATGCCTTTTTCATCACAATGATCCATTCCCTTTTCATCACAATGCTCCAAGACCCCTGTTATCACAACGCTCCGGGACTCCTGTCATCACAATGCTTCATGACAATTGTCATCACAATGGTCCATGACCTCGTCACACAAAGCTCTGTGATCTTTGTCTCCACAGTGCTCCATGAAATTTTTATCACAATGCTCTGTGACCCTTGTCATCACAAAGTTCCATGCCTTTGTCAGCACAATGCTCCATGACACTTGTCATCAAAATGCTCCATTAACCCTGACATCACAATGTTCCATAACCCCTGTTATCAAAATGTTCCATGACAATTTTCATCAATTTGCTCCGTCACCCTGTCATCACAATGCTCCCTGCCCTTCTCATCACAGTGCACCACGACCTTATCATCAACGTGTTCCATGACATTTGTCATCACAAAGATCCATGACCCTTGGCATCACAATGCTCCATGCCATTTCATCACAATACTACATGAAACCTCTCATCACATTGCTCCATGCCCTTGTCACCACCATGCTCCATGATGCTCGTCATCACAATCCTCGATACTCTTCTCATCACAATGCTCCATGCCCTTGTCATTACAATCCTCCATGACACATGTATCACA
Source organism: Hyperoodon ampullatus (assembly GCF_949752795.1). Taxonomy (NCBI): domain Eukaryota; kingdom Metazoa; phylum Chordata; class Mammalia; order Artiodactyla; family Ziphiidae; genus Hyperoodon; species Hyperoodon ampullatus. The sequence goes on along the minus strand of NW_027640374.1, from coordinate 146,654 downwards.
GTGTTCCGTGCCCTAGTCATCACAATGTTCCATGCCGAATCTCATCACAGTAATTCATGAAATTTTCATACTAATGTTCCATGCCCTTGTCATCACAATGCTCCATTAGCCCTGTCATAATAATGCTCCATGACTCCTGCCATCACAATGTTCCACCGCCTTGGCATCCAAGGCTCCATGACCCTTGTCATCACAATGCTCCAAGACCCCTGTAATCACAATGCTCCATGCACTTGTCATCACAAAGATCCATGACACATGTCATCAGAATGCTCCATGGCCTTCTCATCACAATGCTCCATGCCCTTGTAATCCCAATGCTCCCAGACCCCTGTAATCACAGCGCTCTATGCCCCTATTCATCAGAATGCTCCATGAGACTTGTCATCACAAGGCTCCATGGTTTTCTCATCACACTGCTCCAGGACCTTGTCATCACAATGCTCCATTCCATTGTCATCACAATGCTCCATGACCCCTCTCATCACAATGCTCCATGACACCTGTCATCACAATGCTCCATGCCCCTTGTCATTACAGAGATCCATGACGCTCTTCATCATAATTATCCATGGTCTTTTCATCATAATGCTCCACTGTCTTGGTATCACAATTCTCCATGCCCTGTTCATCACAATGCTCCATGTCCCCTGTCATTACAATTCTCCACGTCCTTGTCATCACAATGCTTCGTGACACATCTCATCACAATGTTACATGATCTTCTCATCACAATTCTCCATGCACTTGTCATCGCAATGCTCTATGACCCCTGTCATAGCAAGCTCCATGCGCTTGTCATCACAATGCTTCACGACGTTGTCATCAAAATTCCCAATGGCCCTTGTCATCACAATGCTCCATGCCCTTGTCATCACAATGCTCCATGACACTTGTCATAACAATGTTCCAAGCCCTTGTCATCAAAATGCTCCATTACCTTTGTCATCACAATCCTCCATAACACTTGGTATCACAATGGTCCATGTCATTGTGATCACAATGGACAATGACATATGTCATCACAATGCCCCCTGACAACTGTCTTCACAATACTCCATGACCTTGTCATCACAATGTTCCACGACCTTGTCATCACAATGTGCCAGGCCCACTCTCATCACAATAATCCATAAATCTTGTCAGAGCAATGCTCCATGACCCCTGTCATCAAAATGCTTCATGACCTTTGTCATCACAGTGGTCCATCCCCTCTTAACACAAGGCTCTGTGATATTTTTCACCACAATGCTCCATGAATATTTCATCACAATGCGCTGTGTCCCTTGTCATCAAAATGCTCCATGCCTTTGTCACCACAATGCTCCATGCCCTTGTCATCACAATGCTCCATGCCCATTGTCATCACAATAATCCATGAAACTTGTCAGACCAATGTTCCATGCCCCTGTCATCACATTGCTCCATGCCCTTGTCATCACAATGCTCCATGACCCCTTTCATCACAATGCTCCGTGACTCCAGTCATCACAATTCTTCATGACCTATCTCATCACAATGGTCCATGCCCTCGTCACACAAGGCTCTGTGATCTTTTTCACCACAATGCTCCATGAATATTTCATCACAATGCTCTGTGTCCCTTGTCATCAAAATGCTCCATGCCTTTGTCAGCACAATGCAACATGACACATGTCACCAAAATGCTCGATGCACTTGTCAGCACAATGCTCCATGACCCATGTCATGAAAATGTGCCATGCGCTTGTCATCACAATACTCCACATCCTTATCATTGCTATGCTCCATAACACTGGTCATCACAATACTCCATGCACTTCTCATCAAAATGCTCTCTGACCACATATATCACAATGTTACATCACTAGTCATCACAATACTCCCTCACCCCTTTCATCACAGTGTCCCATGACCCCTGTCATAACAGTGCTACATGCCCTTATCATCACAATGCTCCATTAACCCTGTCATCACATTGCAACATGCCCTTATAATCAAAATGCTCCATGACCCCTGACATCACAATGTTCCATAACCCCTGTCACAAATTGCTCCATGACCCATTTCATCACAATGCTTCATGACCACTGACATCACAATGTTCCATAACCCCTGTCATCAAAATATCCCATGACCCTTTTCATCAAATTGCTCCATGACCCTGTCATCACAATGCTCCCTGTCCTTTTCATATCAATGCACCATGCCCTTGTCATCAAAATGCCCCATGACATTTGTCATCACAATGCTCCATGACATTTGGCATCACAATTCTCCATGCCACTGTCATCACAATGCTCAGTGAAATCTCTCATCACATTGCTCCATGCCCTTGTCATCACAATGCTCCTTTACACCTGTCATAACAATGCTCCATGACCCCTGCCATCACAATGTTCCACGGCCTTGTCATCACAAGGCTCCATGACCCTTGTCATCACAATGCACCAAGACCTCTGTAATCAAAATTCTCCATGCCCCTTTTAATCTCAATGCTCCATAACCCATGTCATCACAATGCACCATGCACTTGTCATCACAATTCTCCACATCCTTGTCATCAAAATGCTCCATAAACCTTGTCATCACAATGCTCCATGCACTTCTCCTCAAAATGCTTTCTCACCACTGATATCACAATGTTCCATCACTAGTCATCACAATACTCCCTCACCCTTGTCATCACAATATTCCATGACCCCTGTAATCACAATTCTCCATGCCCTTGTCATCACAAAGCTCCATGACTCATGTCATCAGAATGCTCCATGGCCTTCTCATCACAATGCTCCATGTCCTTGTCATCACAATGCTCCAACACCACTGTAATCACAATGCTCCATGCCCCTTTTCATCTCAATGCTCCATGAAACCTGTCATCACAATGCACCGTGCCCATCACCATAATATTTCATGCTATTGTCATCACAATGAAATCAAAATGCTCAATGACCTCTGTCATCACAATGCACCAAACCCTTCTGATCACAATGTTCCATAACACTTGTCATCACAATGCCCCATGACGCTGGTCATCACAATTATCCATGGTCTTCTCATCACAATGCTCCATGATCTTTGTCATCACAATGCTCAATACACTTGTCATCACAATGCTCCCTGACAGTTGTCATCAGTATGCTCCTTGAACCCTGTCATGACAAGGCTCCATGCATTTTACATCACAATGATCCATTCCCTTTTCATCACAATGCTCCAAGACCCTTGTAATCACAATGCTCCTTGTCCTTGTCATCACAAAGCTCCATGATGCATGTCATCAGAGTGCTCCATTGCCTTCTCATCAAATTGCTCCATGCCCTTGTAATCACATTGCTTCAAAACCCCTGTAATCTCAATGCTCCATGCACCTTTTCTTCAAATGCTGCATGACACTTTTCATCAAAAGGCTCCATTACCCCTGACATCACAATGTTCCATAACCCCTGTCATCAAAATGTTCCATGACACTTTCCATCAATTTGCTCCATGACCCTGTCATCACAAAGCTCCCTGACCTTCTCATCACAATGCACCACGACCTTGTCATCAAAATGCTCCATGACGTTTGTCATCACAAAGCTCCATGTCCCTTGGCATCACAATGCTCCATGCCATTTCATCACAATGCTACATGAAACCTCTCATCACATTGCTCCATGCCCTTGTCACCACAATTCTCCATGACGCTTGTCATCACAATGCTCGATACTCTTCTCATCACAATGCTCCATGCCCTTGTCATTACAATCCTCCATGACACATGTATCACAGTGTTCCGTGCCCTAGTCATCACAATGTTCCATGCCGAATCTCATCACAATAATCCATGAAATTTTCAGACCAATGTTCCATGCCCTTGTCATCACAATGCTCCATTACCCCTGTCATAACAATGCTCCATGACACCTGCCATCACAATGTTCCACCGCCTTGGCATCCAAGGCTCCATGACTCTTGTCATCACAATGCTCCAAGACCTCTGTGATCACAATGCTCCATGCCCTTGTCATCACAAAGATCCATGACACATGTCATCAGAATCCTCCGAGCCCTTCTCATCACAATGCTCCATGCCCTTGTCATAAGAATGCTCCAAGACCTCTGTAATCACAATTCTCCATGCCACTTTTCATCTCAATACTCCATGAACTCTGTCATCACAGTGCACCATCCCCATCATCATAATGATTCATGCTATTGTCATCACAATGAAATCAAAATGCTCCATGTCCTCTGTCATCACAATTCTCCAAACCCTTCTGATCACAATGTTCCATAACACTTGTCATCACATGCTACATGACGTTCGTCATCACAATTATGCAGGGTCTTCTCATCACAGTGCTCCATGAACTTTGTCACCACAATGCTCAATACACTTGGCATCACAATGCTCGCTGACACTTCTCATCAGTATGCTCCTTGAACACTGTCATGACAAGGCTCCATGCCTTTTTCATCACAATGATCTATTCCCTTCTCATCACAATGCTCCAAGACCCCTGGTATCTCAATGCTCAGTGACTCCAGTCATCACAATGCTTCATGACATTTGTCATCACAATGGTCCATGACCTGGTCACACAAAGCTCTGTGACCTTTGTCACCACAATGCTCCATGAAATTTTTATCACAATGCTCTGTGACCCTTGTCATCACAAAGCTCGATACGCGTGTCAGCACAATGCTCCATAACTCATGTCATTACGATGCACCATGCACTTGTCATCACAATGCTCCACATCCTTGTCATCAAAATGCTACATAAAACTTGTCATCACAATTCTCCATGCACTTCTCCTCAAAATGCCTTCTCACCACTGATATCACAATGTTCCATCACTAGTCCTCACAATACTCCCTCACCCCTGTCATCACAATATTCCATGACACCTGTAATCACAATTCTCCATGCCCTTGTCATCACAAAGCTCCATGAGGCATGTCATCAGAAGGCTCCATGGCCTTCTCATCACAATGCTCCATGCCCTTGTCATCAAAATGCTCCATGACACTGTCATCACAATGCTCCATGACCCCGTCATCACAATGAACCGTGACTCCAGTCATCACAATGCTTCATGACCATTCTCCTCACAATGGTCCATGCCCTCGTCAGTCAAGGCTCTGTGACCTTGGTCACCACAATGCTCCATGCCCTTGTCATCTCAATGCTCCATGCCCACTCTCATCACAATAATCCATGAAACATGTCAGTCCAATGTTCCATGCCCCTGTCATCACATTGCTGCATGCCCTTGTCATTACAATGCTCCATTACCCTTGTCATCACAGTGCTCAGTGACTCCAGTCATCACAATGATTCATGACCTTTCTCATCACAATGGTCCATGCCCTCGTCACACAAGGCTCTGTGATATTTGTAACCACAATGCTCCATGAAATTTTCATCACAATCCTCTGTGTCCCTTGTCATCACAATGCTCCATGCCTTTGTCAGCACAATGCTCCATGACACTTGTCATCAAAATGCTCCATGCACTTTTCAGCACAATGCTCCATGACACATGTCATCACAATGTGCCATGCTCTTTTCATCACAATGCTCCACATCCTTTTCATCGCTATGCTCCATAAAACTTGTCATCACAATGCTCCATGCACTTCTCATCAAAATGCTCTCTCACCACATATATCACAATGTTCCATCATTAGTCATCACAATACTCGCTCACCACTGCCATCACAATGTTCCATGACCACTGTCATCACAGTGCTACATGCCCTTATCATCACAATGCTCCATGACCCCTGACATAAAAATGTTCCATAACCCCTGTCACAAAATGCACCATGACCCATTTCATCACAATGCTTCATGTCCCCTGACATCGCAATGTTCCATATCCCCTGTCATCAAAATATTCCATGACCATTTTATTCAAATTGCTCCATGACCCTGTCATCACAATGCTCCTTGCCCTTCTATTCACAATGCACCACGCCCTTGTCATCAAAATGCCCCCTGACATTTGTCATCAAAATGCTCCATGACCCTTGGCATCACAATGCTCCCTGCCATTGCCATCACAATGCTCCATTACACCTGTCATAACAATGCTCCATGACCCCTGCCATCACAATGTTCCACGGCCTTGTCATCACAAGGCTACATGACCCTTGTCATCACAAGGCTCCAAGACATCTGTAATCATAATCTCTATGCCAGTTTTCATCTCAATGCTCCATGAACACTGTCATCACAATGCAACATGCCCATCATCATAATGATTCATGCTATTGTCATCACAGTGAAATCAAAATGCTCCATGTCCTCTGTCATCACAATGCTCCAAACCCATCTGATCACAATGTTCCATAACACTTGTCATCACATGCCCCATGACGCTCGTCATCACAATTATGCAAGGTCTTCTCATCACAATGCTCCATGACATTTGTCACCACAATGCTCCATGAAATTTTTATCACAATGCTCTGTGACCCTTGTCATCACAAAGCTCCATGCCTTTGTCAGCACAATGCTCCATGACCCTTGTCATCACAATGCTCGATGCGCGTGTCAGCACAATGCTCCATAACCCATGTCATCACAATGCGCCATGCCCACTGTCATCATAATAATCCATGAAACATGTCAGACCAATGTTCCATGCCCCTGTCATCACAATGCTCCATACCCTTGTCATCACAAGGCTCCATGACCCCTGTCATCACAATGCTCTGTGACTCCAGTCATCACAATGCTTCATGACATTTCTCCTCACAATGGTCGATGCCCTCGTCACACAAGGCTCTGTGACCTTTGTCACCACAATGCTCCATGCCATTGTCATGTCAATGCTCCATGCCCACTGTCATCACAATAATCCATGAAAGTTGTCAGACCAATGTTCCATGCCCCTGTCATCACATTGCTCCATGCCCTTGTCATCACAATGCTCCATGACCCCTGTCATCACAATGCTCCGTGACTCCAGTCATCACAATGATTCATGACCTTTCTCATCACAATGGTCCATGCCCTCGTCACACAAGGCTGTGTGATCTTTGTCACCACAATGCTCCATGAAATTTTCATCACAATACTCTGTGTCCCTTGTCATCACAATGCTCCATGCCTTTGTCAGCAAAATGCTCCATGACACTTGTCATCAAAATGCTCCATGCACTTGTCAGCACAATGCTCCATGACACATGTCATCACAATGTGCCATTCTCTTTTCATCACAATGCTCCACATCCTTTTCATCGCTATGCTCCATAAAACTTGTCATCACAATGCTCCATGCACTTCTCATCAAAATGCTCTCTCACCACATATATCACAATGTTCCATCACTAGTCATCACAATACTCGCTCACCCCTGTCATCACAATGTTCCATGACAACTGTCATCACAGTGCTACATGCCCTTATCATCACAATGCTCCATGACCCCTGACATCACAATGTTCCATAACCCCTGTCACAAAATGCCCCATGACCAATTTCATCACAATGCTTCAAGACCCCTGACTTCACAATTTTCCATAACCCCTGTCATCAAAATATTCCACGACCCTTTTATTCAAATTGATCCATGACACTGTCATCACAATGCTCCCTGCCCTTCTCATCACAATGCACTACGCCCTTGTCATCAAAATGCCCCATGACATTTGTCATCACGAATCTCCTTGACCCTTGGCATCACAATGCTCCATGTCATTGTCATCACAATGCTCAATGAAAACTCTCATCACATTGCTCCATGCCCTTGTCATCACAATGCTCCATTACACCTGTCATAACAATGCTCTATGACCCCTGCCATCACAATATTCCACGGCCTTGTCATCACAAGGCTCCATGGCCATTGTCATCAAAATGCTCCAAGACCTCTGTAATCACAATTCTCCATTCCACTTTTCATTTCAATGCTCCATGAACACTGTCATCACAATGCACCATGCCCATCATCATAATGATTCATGCTATTGTCATCACAATGAAATCAATATGCTCCATGTGCTCTGTCATCACAATGCTCCAAACCCTTCTGATCACAATGTTCCATATCACTTGTCATCACATGCCCCATGACGCTCGTCATCACAATTAGGCAGGGTCTTCTCATCACAGTGCACCATGACTTTGTCACCACATGCTCAATACACTTGGCATCACAAGGCTCGCTGACCCATGTCATCAGTATGCTCCTTGAACACTGTCATGACAAGGCTCCATGCCTTTTTCATCACAATGATCCATTCCCTTTTCATCACAATGCTCCAAGACCCCTGTTATCCCAATGCTCCGTGACTCGAGTCATCACAATTCTTCATGACATTTGTCATCACAGTGGTCCATGACTTGGTCACACAAAGCTCTGTGACCTTTGTCACCACAATTCTCCATGAAATTTTTATCACAATGCTCTATGACCTTTGTCATCACAAAGCTCCATGCCTTTGTCAGCACAATGCTCCATGACCCTTGTCATCACAATGCTCGATGCGCGTGTCACCACAATGCTCCATAACCCATGTCATCACAATGTACCATGCACTTGTCATCACAATGCTCCACATCCTTGTCATCAAAATGCTCCATAAACCTTGTCATCACAATGCTCCATGCACTTCTCCTCAAAATGCCCTGTCACCACTGATATCACAATGTTCCATCACTAATCATCACAATACTCCCTCACCCCTGTCATCACAATATTCCATGAACCCTGTAATCAAAATTCTCCATGCCCTTGTCATCAAAATGCTCCATGACGCATGTCATCAGAATTCTCCATGGACTTCTCATCACAATGCTCCATGCCCTTGTCATCACAATTCTCCAACACCCCTGTAATCACAATCCTCCATGCCACTTTTCATCTCAATGCTCCATGAACCCTGTCATCACAATGCACCATGCCCATCATCATTATGATTCATGCTATTGTCATCACAATGAAATCAAAATGCTCCATGTCCTCTGTCATCACAATTCTCCAAACCCTTCTGATCACAATGTTCCATAACACTTGTCATCACATGCTCCATGACGTTCGTCATCACAATTATGCAGGGTCTTCTCATCACAGTGCTCCATGACCTTTGTCACCACAATGCTCAATACACTTGGCATCACAATGCTCGCTGACACTTGTCATCAGTATGCTCCTTGAAAACTGTCATGACAAGGCTCCATGCCTTTTTCATCACAATGATGCATTCCCTTCTCATCACAATGCTCCAAGTCCCCTGGTATCTCAATGCTCCGTGACTACAGTCATCACAATTCTTCATGACATTTGTCATCACAATGGTCCATGACCTGGTCACACAAAGCTCTGTGACCTTTGTCACCACAGTGCTCCATGAAATTTTTCACAATGCTCTGTGACCCTTGTCATCACAAAGTTTGATGCGCGTGTCAGCACACTGCTCCATAACTCATGTCATCACAATGAACCATGCACTTGTCATCACAGTGCTCCACATCATTGTCATCAAAATGCTCCATAAACCTTGTCATCACAATTCTCCATGCACTTCTCCTCAAAATGCCTTCTCACCACTGATATCACAATGTGCCATCACTAGTCATCACAATACTCCCTCACCCCTGTCATCACAATATTCCATGACCCCTGTAATCACAATTCTCCATGCCCTTGTCATCACAAAGCTCCATGAGGCATGTCATCAGAATGCTCCATGGCCTTCTCATCACAATGCTCCATGCCCTTGTCATCACAATGCTAAATGACCCCTGTCATCACAATGCACCGTGACTCCAGTCATCACAATGCTTCATGACCTTTCTCCTCACAATGGTCCATGCCCTCATCACACAAGGCTCTGTGACCTTGGTCATCACAATGATCCATGCCCTTGTCATCTCAATGCTCCATGCCCACTGTCATCACAGTAATCCATGAAACTTGTCATTCCAATGTTCCATGCCCCTGTCATCACATTGCTGCATGCCCTTGTCATCACAATTCTCCATGACCCCTGTCATCACAATGCTCCGTGACTCCAGTCATCACAATGATTCATGACCTTTCTCATCACAATGGTCCTTGCCCTCGTCACACAAGTCTCTGTGATATTTGTAACCACAATGCTCCATGAAAATTTCATCACAATCCTCTGTGTCCCTTGTCATCACAATGCTCCATGCCTTTGTCAGCACAATGCTCCATGACACTTGTCATCAAAATGCTCCAAGCACTTGTCAGCACAATGCTCCATGACACATGTCTTCACAATGTGCCATGCTCTTTTCATCACAATGCTCCGCATCCTTTTCATCGCAATGCTCCATAAAACTTGTCATCACAATGCTCCATGCACTTCTCATCAAAATGCTCTCTCACCACATATATCACAATATTCCATCACTAGTCATCACAATACTCGCTCACCCCTGTCATCACAATGTTCCATGACAACTGTTGTCACAGTGCTACATGCCCTTATCATCACAATGCTCCATGACCCCTGACATCACAATGTTCCATAACCCCTGTCACAAAATGCCCCATGACCAATTTCATCACAATGCTTCATGACCCCTGACTTCGCAATGTTCCATAACCCCTGTCATCAAAATATTCCATGACCATTTTATTCAAATTGATCCATGACACTGTCATCACAATGCTCCCTGCCCTTCTCATCACAATGCACTACGCCCTTGTCATCAAAATGCCCCATGACATTTGTCATCACAAAGCTCAATGACCATTGGCATCACACAGCTCCATGTCATTGTCATCACAATGCTCAATGAAAACTCTCATCACATTGCTCCATGCCCTTGTCATCACAATGCTCCATTACTCCTGTCATAACAATGCTCTATGACACCTGCCATCACAATATTCCACGGCCTTGTCATCACAAGGCTCCATGGCCCTTGTCATCACAATGCTCCAAGACTTCTGTAATCACAATTCTCCATGCCACTTTTCATCTCAATGCTCCATGAACACTGTCATCACAATGCACCATGCCCATCATCATAATGATTCATGCTATTGTCATCACATTGAAATCAAAATGCTCCATGTCCTCTGTCATCACAATCCTCCAAAACATTCTGATCACAATGTTCCATATCACTTGTCATCACATGCCCCATGACGCACGTCATCACAATTATGCAGGGTCTTCTCATCACAGTGCGCCATGAACTTTGTCACCACAATGCTCAATACACTTGGCATCACAAGGCTCGCTTTCACATGTCATCAGTATGCTCCTTGAACACTGTCATGACAAGGATCCATGCCTTTTTCATCACAATGATCCATTCCCTTTTCATCAAAATGCTCCAAGACCCCTGTTATCCCAATGCTCCGTGACTCGAGTCATCACAATTCTTCATGACATTTGTCATCACAATGGTCGATGACCTGGTCACACAAAGCTCTGTGACCTTTGTCACCACAATGCTCCATGAAATTTTTATCACAATGCTCTGTGGCCTTTGTCATCACAAAGCTCCATGCCTTTGTCAGCACAATGCTCCATGACCCTTGTCATCACAATGCTCGATGCGCGTGTCAGCACAATGCTCCATAACACATGTCATCACAATGTACCATGCACTTGTCATCACAATGCTCCACATGCTTGTCATCAAAATGCTCCATAAACCTTGTCATCACAATGCTCCATGCACTTCTCCTCAAAATGCCCTGTCACCACTGATATCACAATGTTCCATCACTAGTCATCACAATACTCAATCACCCCTGTCATCACAATATTCCATGACCCCTGTAATCACAATTCTCCATGCCCTTGTCATCACAAAGCTCCATGACGCATGTCATCAGAATGCTCCATTGCCTTCTCATCACAATGCTCCATGCACTTGTCATCACAATTCTGCAGCACCCCTGTAATCACAATCCTCCATGCCCCTTTTCATCTCAATGCTCCATGAACCTTGTCATCACAATGCACCTTGCCCATCACCATAATATTTCATGCTATAGTCATCACAGTGAAATCAAAATGCTCAATGACCTCTGTCATCACAATGCACCAAACCCTTCTGATCACAATGTTCCATAACACTTGTCATCACAATGCCCCATGACGCTGGTCATCACAATTATCCATGGTCTTCTCATCACAATGCTCCATGATCTTTGTCATCACAATGCTCAATACACTTATCATCACAATGCTCCCTGACAGTTGTCATCAGTATGCTCCTTGAACCCTGTCATGACAAGGCTCCATGCATTTTTCATAACAATGATCCATTCCCTTTTCATCACAATGCTCCAAGACCCCTGTAATCACAATGTTCCATGTCCTTATCATCCCAAAGCTCCATGACCCATGTCATCAGAATGCTCCATTGCCTTCTCATCACAATGCTCCATGCCCTTGTCATCACATTGCTTCAAAACCCCTGTAATCTCAATGCTCCATGCACATTTTCATCAGAATGCTCCATGCCCTTTTCATCACAATGCTCCATGACCCTTGTCATCGCAATGTTCCAAGCCCTTGTCATCAAAATGCTCCATTACCTTTGTCATCACAATCCTCCATGACACTTGGCATCACAATGCTCCATGTCATTGTCATGACAATGGACAATGACATATGTCATCACAATGCTCCCTGACACCTGTCTTCACAATACTCCATGACCTTGTCTTCACAAGGTTCCGTGCCCTTGTCATCACAATGCGCCATGCCCACTGTCATCACAATAATCCTTGAAACATGTCAGACCAATGTTCCATGCCCCTTTCATCACAATGCTCCATGCACTTGTCATCAAAATGCTCCATGACCCTTGGCATCACAATGCTCCATGCCATTTCATCACAATGCTACATGAAACCTCTCATCACATTGCTCCATGCCCTTGTCACCACAATGCTCCATGACGCTTGTCATCACAATGCTCGATACTCTTCTCATCACAATGCTCCATGCCCTTGTCATCACAAAGATCCATGACACATGACATCAGAATGCTCCATGGCCTACTCATCACAATGCTCCATGCCGTTGTAATCACAATGCCCCAAGGCCCCTGTAATCACAATGCTCCATGCCCCTATTCATCAGAATGCTCCATGAGACTTGTCATCACAAGGCTCCATGGGCTTCTCATCACACTGCTCCAGTACCTTTTCATCACAATGCTCCATTCCCTTGTCATCACAGTGCTCCATGACTCCTCTCACCACAATGCTCCATGACACCTGTCATCACAATGCTCCATGCCCCTTGTCATTACAGAGATCCATGACGCTCTTCATCATAATTATCCATGGTCTTTTCATCACAATGCTCCACGGTCTTGGTATCACAATTCTCCATGCCCTGTTCATCACAATGCTCCATGTCCCATGTCATTACAATTCTCCACGTCCTTGTCATCACAATGCTTTGTGACACTTCTCATCACAATGTTACATGATCTTGTCATCACAATTCTCCATGCACTTGTCATCACAATGCTCTATGATCCCTGTCATAGCAAGCTCCACGCGCTTATCATCACAGTGCTTCACGACGTTGTCATCAAAATTCTCAATGGCCCTTGTCATCAAAATGCTCCATGCCATTGTCATCACAATGGACAATGACATATGTCATCACAATGCTCCCTGACACCTGTCTTCATAATACTCCATGACCTTGTCAGCACAATGTTCCATGACCTTGTCATCACAATGCGTCATGCACACTCTCATCACAATAATCCATAAATCTTGTCAGAGCAATGTTCCATGACCACTGTCATCACAATGCACTTTGACACCAGTCATCACAATGCTTCATGACCTTTGTCATCACAGTGGACCATCCCCTCTTCACACAAGGCTCTTTGATCATTTTCAGCACAATGCTCCATGAATATTTCATCACAATGCTCTCTGTCCCTTGTCATCAATATGCTCCATGCCTTTGTCAATACAATGAACTATGCCCTTGTCATCACAATGCTCCATGCCCACTGTCATCACAATAATCCATGAAACTTGTCAGACCAATGTTCCATGCCCCTCTCATCACATTGCTCCATGCCCTTGTCATCACAATGCTCCATTACCCCTTTCATCACAATGCTCCGTGACTCCAGTCATCACAATGCTTCATGACCTATCTCATCACAATGGTCAATGCCCTCGTCCCACAAGGCTCTGTGATCATTTTCACCTCAATGCTCCATGAATATTTCATCACAATGCTCTGTGTCCCTTGTCATCAAAATTCTCCATTCCTTTGTCACCACAATGATCCATGCCCTTGTCATCACAATGCTCCATGCCCACTGTCATCACAATAATCCATGAAACTTGTCAGACCAATGATCCATGCGCATGTCATCACATTGCTCCATGCCCTTGTCATCACAATGCTCCATGACACCTTTCATCACAGTGCTCCGTGACTCCAGTCATCACAATGCTTCATGACCTATCTCATCACAATTGTCCATGACCTCGTCACACAAGGCTCTGTGATCTTTTTCACATCAATGCTCCATGAATATTTCATCACAATGCTCTGTGTCCCTTGTCATCAAAATGCTCCATGCCTTTGTCAGCACAATGCTCCCTGACACTTGTCATCAAAATGCTCCATGCGCTTGTCAGCACAATGCTCCATGACCCATGTCATCAAAATGGGCCATGCGCTTGTCATCACAATGCTCCACATCCTTATCATTGCTATGCTCCATAACACTTGTAATCACAATGCTCCATGCACTTCTCATCAAAATGCTCTCTGACGACATATATCACAATGTTACATCACTAGTCATCACAATACTCCCTAGCCCCTGTCATCACAGTGTTGCATGAGCCCTGTCATCACAGTGCTACATGCCCTTATCATCACAATGATCCATGACACCAGACATCACAATGTCCCATAACCCCTGTCATCAAAATATTCCATGACCCTTTTATTCAATTTGCTCCATGACCCTGTCATCACAATGCTCCCTGACCTTATCATCACAATGCACCACGACCTTGTCATCAAAATGCTCCATGACCTTAGTCGTCACAAAGCTCCATGACCCTTGGCATCACAATGCTCCATGCCATTTCATCACAATGCTACATGAAACTTCTCAACACATTGCTCCATGCCCTTGTCACCACAATGCTCCATGACGCTTGTCATCACAATGCTCGATACTCTTCTCATCCCAATGCTCCATCCCTTGTCATTACAATCCATCATGACACATGCATCAGAGTGTTCCATACCCTACTCATCACAATGTTCCATGCCGAAACTCATCACAATAATCCATGAAATTTTCAGACCAATGTTCCATGCCCTTGTCATCACAATGCTCCATTACCCCTGTCATAACAATGCTCCATGACCCCTGCCATCACAATGTTCCACAGCCTTGGCATCCAAGGCTCCATGACCCTTGTCATCACAACGCTCCAAGACCCCTGTGATCACAATGCTCCATGCCCTTGTCATCACAAAGATCCATGACACATGTCATCAGAATCCTCCGAGGCCTTCTAATCACAATGCTCCATGCCCTTGTCATCAGAATGCTCCAAGACCTCTGTAATCACAATTCTCCATGCCACTTTTCATCTCAATACTCCATGAACTCTGTCATCACAGTGCACCATCCCCATCATCATAATGATTCATGCTATTGTCATCACAATGAAATCAAAATGCTCCATGTCCTCTGTCATCACAATTCTCCAAACCCTTCTGATCACAATGTTCCATAACACTTGTCATCACATGCTCCATGACGTTCGTCATCACAATTATGCAGGGTCTTCTCATCACAGAGCCTCATGACCTTTGTCACCACAATGCTCAATACACTTGGCATCACAATGCTCGCTGACACTTGTCATCAGTATGCTCCTTGAACACTGTCATGACAAGGCTCCATGCCTTTTTCATCACAATGATCCATTCCCTTCTCATCACAATGCTCCAAGACCCATGGTATCTCAATGCTGCGTGACTGCAGTCATCACAATGCTTCATGACATTTGTCATCACAATGGTCCATGACCTGGTCACACAAACCTCTGTGACCTTTGTCACCACAATGCTCCATGAAATTTTTATCACAATGCTCTGTGACCCTTGTCATCACAAAGCTTGATGCGCGTGTCAGCACAATGCTCCATAACTCATGTCATCACAATGCACCATGCACTTGTCATCACAATGCTCCACATCCTTGTCATCAAAATGCTCCATAAAACTTGTCATCACAATGCTCCATGCACTTCTCCTCAAAATGCCTTCTCACCACTGATATCACAATGTTCCATCACTAGTCATCACAATCCTCCCTCACCCCTGTCATCACAATATTCCATGACCTCTGTAATCACAATTCTCCATGCCCTTGTCATCACAAAGATCCATGAGGCATGTCATCAGAATGCTCCATGGCCTTCTCATCACAATGCTCCATGCCCTTGTCATCACAATGCTCCATGACCCCTGTCATCACAAAGCTCCGTGACTCCAGTCATCACAATGCTTCATTACCTTTCTCCTCACAATGGTCCCTGCTCTCGTCACACAAGGCTCTGTGACCTTGGTCACCACAATGATCCATGCCCTTATCATCTCAACGCTCCATGCCCATTGTCATTACAATAATCTATGAAACTTGTCTGTCCAATGTTCCATGCCCCTGTCATCACATTGCTGCATGCCCTTGTCATCACAATGCTCCATGACCCCTGTCATCACAATGCTCCCTGACTCCAGTCATCACAATGATTCATGACCTTTCTCATCACAATGGTCCATGCCCTCGTCACACATGGCTTTGTGATATTTGTAACCACAATGCTCCATGAAATTTTCATCACAATCCTCTGTGTCCCTTGTCATCACAATGTTCCATGCCTTTGTCAGCACACTGCTCCATGACACTTGTCATCAAAATGCTCCATGCACTTGTCAGCACAATGCTCCATGACACATGTCATCACAATGTGCCATGCTCTTTTCATCACAATGCTCCACATCCTTTTCATCGCTATGCTCCATAAAATTTGTCATCACAATGCTCCATGCACTTCTCATCAAAATGCTCTCTCACAACATATATCACAATGTTCCATCACTAGTCATCACAATACTCCCTCAACCCTGCCATCACAATGTTCCATGATCACTGTCATCACAGTGCTACATGCCTTCATCATCACAATGCTCCATGACCCCTGACATCACAATGTTCCATAACCCCTGTCACAAAATGCCCCATGACCCATTTCATCACAATGCTTCATGACCCCTGACATCACAATGTTCCATATCCCCTGTCATCAAAATATTCCATGACCCTTTTATTCAAATTGCTCCATGACCCTGTCATCACAATGCTCCCTGCCCTTCTCATCACAATGCACCACGCCCTTGTCATCAAAATGCCCCATGACATTTGTCATCAAAAAGCTCCATGACCCTTGGCACCACAATGCTCCATGCCATTTTCATCAAATGCTCCATTACACCTGTCATAACAATGCTCCATGACCCCTGCCATCACAATGTTCCACGGCCTTGTCATCACAAGGCTCCATTACCCTTGTCATAACAATGCTCCAAGAAGTCTGTAATCATAATTCTCCATGCCACTTTTCATCTCAATTCTCCATGAACAATGTCATCACAATGCACCATGCCCATCATCATAATGATTCATGCTATTGTCATCACAGTGAAATCAAAATGCTCCATGTCCTCTGTCATCCCAATGCTCCAAACCCATCTGTTCACAATGTTCCATAACACTTTTCATCACATGCCCCATGACGCTCGTCATGACAATTATGCAAGGTCTTCTCATCACATTGCTCCATGACATTTGTCACGACAATGCTCCATGAAATTTTTATCAAAATGCTCTGTGACCCTTGTCATCACAAAGCTCCATGCCTTTGTCAGCACAATGCTCCATGACCCTTGTCATCACAATGCTCGATGCGCGTGTCAGCACAATGCTCCATAACCCATGTCATCACAATGCACCATGCACTTGTCATCACAATGCTCCACATCCTTGTCATCAGAATGCTCCATAAACCTTGTCATCACAATGCTCCATGCACTTCTCCTCAAAATGCCTTCTCATCACTGATATCACAATGTTCCATCACTAGTCATCACAATACTCCCTCACCCCTGTCATCACAATATTCCATGACCCCTATAATCACAATTCTCCATGCCCTTGTCATCACAAAGCTCCATGACTCATGTCATCAGAATGCTCCATGGTCTTCTCATCACAGTGCTCCATGCCTTTGTCATCAAATGCTCCAACACCCCTGTAATCACAATGCTCCATGCCCCTTTTCATCTCAATGCTCCATGAACCCTGTCATCACAATGCACCGTGCCCATCACCATAATATTTCATGCTATTGTCATCACAGTGAAATCAAAATGCTCAATGACCTCTGTCATCACAATGCACCAAACTCTTCTGACCACAATGTTCCATAACACTTGTCATCACAATGCCCCATGATGCTGGTCATCACAATTATCCATGGTCTTCTCATCACAATGCTCCATGATATTTGTCATCAAAATGCTCAATACACTTATCATCACAATGCTCCATGACAGTTTTCATCAGTTTGCTCCTTGAAACCCGTCATGACAAGGCTCCATGCATTTTTCATCACAATGCTCCAAGACCCCTGTAATAACAATGCTCCATGTCCTTGTCATCACAAAGCTCCATGACACATGTCATCACAATGCTCCATTGCCTTCTCATCACAATGCTCCATGCCCTTGTCATCACATTGCTTCAAAACCCCTGTAATCTCAATGCTCCATGCACCTTTTCAGTAGAATTCTCCATGCCCTTGTCATCACAATGCTCCATGACACTTTTCATCGCAATGTTCCAAGCCCTTGTCATCAAAATGCTCCATTAACTTTTTTATCACAATCCTCCATGACACTGGGTATCACAATGCTCCATGCCATTGTCATCTCAATGGACAATGACATGTGTCATCACAATGCTCAATGACACCTGTCTTCACAATACTCCATGACCTTGTCATCACAATATTCCATGCCCTTGTCATCACAATGTGCCATGCCCACTGTCATCACAATAATCCATGAAACATGTGAGACCAATGTTCCATGCCCCTGTCATCACAATGCTCCATGCCCTTGTCA
This sequence comes from Hyperoodon ampullatus, assembly GCF_949752795.1. Taxonomy (NCBI): domain Eukaryota; kingdom Metazoa; phylum Chordata; class Mammalia; order Artiodactyla; family Ziphiidae; genus Hyperoodon; species Hyperoodon ampullatus. The sequence continues at coordinate 127,481 of NW_027640374.1, read as the reverse complement.
TCACAAGGCTCCATGACCCCTGTCATCCCAATGCTCCGTGACTCCAGTCATCACAATGCTTCATGACATTTCTCCTCACAATGGTCGATGACCTCATCACACAAGGCTCAGTGACCTTTGTCACTGCAATGATCCATGCCCTTGTCATCTCAATGCTCCATGCCCACTGTAATCACAATAATCCATGAAACTAGTCAGACCAATATTCCATGCTCCTGTCATCATATTGCTCCATGCCATTGTCATCACAATGCTCCATGACCCCTGTCATCACAGTGCTCCGTGACTCCAGTCATCACAATGATTCATGACCTTTCCCATCACAATGGTCCATGCCCTCGTCACACAAGGCTCTGTGATCTTTGTCACCACAATGCTCCATGAAATTTTCATCACAGTGCTCTGTGTCCCTTGTCATAACAATGCTCCATGCCTTTGTCAGCACAATGCTCCATGACACTTGTCATCAAAATGCTCCATGCGCTTGTCAGGATGATGCTCCATGACACATGTCATCACAATGTTGCATGCCCTTTTCATCACAATGCTCCATGACCCCTGACATCACAGTGTTCCATAACCCCTGTCACAAAATGCTCCTTGACCCATTTCATCACAATGCTTCATGACCCCTGACAACACAATGTTCCATAACCCCTGACATCAAAATATTCCATGACACTTTTATTCAAATTGCTGCATGACCATGTCATCACAATGCTCCCTGCACTTCTCTTCACAAATCACCGCACCTTGTCATCAAAGTGCCCCATGACATTTGTCATCACAAAGCTCCATGACCCTTGGCATCACAATGCTCCATGCCATTGTCATCACAATGCTCAATGAAATCTCTCATCACATTGCTCCATGCCCTTGTCATCACAATGCTCCATTACACCTGTCATAACAATGCTCCATGACCACTGCCATCACAATGTTCCACGGCCTTGTCATCACAAGGCTCCATGACCCTTGTCATCACAATGCTCCAAGACCTGTGTAATCACAATTCTCCATGCAACTTTTCATCTCAATGCTCCATGAACACTGTCATCACAATGCACCGTGCCCATCACCATAATATTTCATGCTATTGTCATCACAATGAAATCAAAATGCTCAATGACCTCTGTCATCACAATGCTCCAAACCCTTCTGATCACAATGTTCCATAACACATGTCATCACAAGGCCCCATGACGCTGGTCTTCACAATTATCCATGGTCTTCTCATCACAATGCTCCATGATCTTTGTCATCACAATGCTCAATACGCTTATCATCACAGTTCTCCCTGACAGTTGTCATCAGTATGCTACTTGAACCCTGTCATGACAAGCCTCCATGCATTTTTCATCACAATGATCCATTCCCTTTTCATCACAATGCTCCAAGACCCCTGAAATCACAATACTCCATGTCCTTGTCATCACAAAGCTCCATGACGCATGTCATCAGAATGCTCCATTGCCTTCTCATCACAATGCTCCATGAACTTGTAATCACATTGCTTCAAAACCCCTGTTATCTCAATGCTCCATGCACCTTTTCATCAGAATGCTCCATGCCCTTGTCATCTCAATGCTCCATGACCCCTGTCATCACAGTGCTCCGTGACTCCAGTCATCACAATGATTCATGACCATTCTCATCAGTATGGTCCATGCCCTCGTCACACAAGGCTCTGTGATCTTTGTCACCACAATGCTCCATGAAATTTTCATCACAATGCTCTGTGTCCCTTGTCATCAAAATGCTCCATGCCTTTGTCAGCACAAAGCTCCATGACACTTGTCATCAAAATGCTCCATGCGCTTGTCAGCACAATGATCCATGACACATGCCATCACAATATGCCATGCCCTTTTCATCACAATGCTCCTTGACCCCTGACATCAAAATGTTCCATAACGCCTGTCACAAAATGCTCCATGACCCATTTCATCACAGTTCTTCATGACCCCTGACATCACAATGTTCCATAACACCTGTCATCAAAATATTCCATGACCCTTTTATTCAAATTGCTCCATGAACTCTGTCATCACAATGCACCAAACCCTTCTTATCCCAGTGTTCCATAACACTTGTTATCACAATGCCCCATGACGCTGATCATCACAATTATCCATGGTCTTCTCATCACAATGCTCCATGATCTTTGTCATCACAATGCTCAATACACATATCATCACAATGCTCCCTGACAGTTGTCATCAGTATGCTCCTTGAACCCTGTCATGACAAGGCTCCGTGCATTTTTCGTCACAATGATCCATTCCCTTTTCATCACAATGCTCCAGGACCCCTGTAATCACAATGTTCCATGTCCTTGTCATCACAAAGCTCCATGACGCATGTCATCAGAATGCTCCATTGCCTTCTATTCACAATGCTCCATGCCCTTGTCATCACATTGCTTCAAAACCCCTGTAATCTCAATGCTCCATGCACCTTTTCATCAGAATGCTCCTTGCCCTTGTCATCACAATGCTCCATGTCCCTTGTCATCACAATGTTCCAAGCCCTTGTCATCAAAATGCTTCATTACCTTTGGCATCACAATCCTCCATGACACTTGGTATCACAATGCTCCATGCCATTGTCATCACAATGGACAATGACCTATGCCATCACAATGCTCCCTGACACCTGTCTTCACAATACTCCATGACCTTGTCTTCACAAGGTTCCATGCCCTTGTCATCACAATGCGCCATGCCCAATGTCATCACAATAATCCTTGAAACATGTCAGACCAATGTTCCATGACCTGGACATCACAATGCTCCATGCCCTTGTCATCACAATGCTCCATGACCCATGTCATCACAATGCTCCGTGACTCCAGTCATCTCAATTATTCATGACTTTTGTCCTCACAATGGTCCATGCCCTCGTCACACAAGGCTATGTGATCTTTGTCACCACAATGCTCCATGAAATTTTCATCACAATGCTCTGTGTCCCTTGTCATCACAATGCTCCATGCCTTTGTCAGCACAATGCTCCATGACTCTTGTCATCAAAATGCTCCATGCGCTTGTCAGCACAATGCTCCATGACACATATCATCATAATGTGCCATGCCCTTTTTATCACAATGCTCCATGACCCCTGACATCACAATGTTCCATAACCCCTGTCACAAAATGCTCCTTGACCCATTTCATCACAATGCTTCATGACCCCTGACATCACAGTGTTCCATAACCCCTGTCATCAAAATATTCCATGACCCTTATATTCAAATTGCTCCATGACCCTGTCATCACAATGCTCCCTGCCCTTCTCATCACAAGGCACCACGCCCTTGTCATCAAAATGCCCCTTGACATTTGTCATCACAAATCTCCATGACCCTTGGCATCACAGTGCTCCATGCCATTGTCATCACAATGCTCCATTACACCTGTCATAAATATGCTCCATGACCCCTGCCATCACAATGTTCCACGGCCTTGTCATCACAAGGCTCCATGACCCTTGTAATCACAAAGCTCCAAGACTTCTGTAATCACAATTCTCCATGCCACTTTTCTTCTCAATGCTCAATGAACCCTGCCATCACAATGCACCATGCCCATCATCATAATGATTCATGCTCTTGTCATCACAATGAGATCAAAATGCTCCATGTCCTCTGTCATCACAATGCTCCAAACCCTTCTGATCACAATGTTCCATAACACTTGTCATCACAATGCCCGATCACGCTTGTCATCACTATTATGCAAGGTCTTCTCATCACAGTGCTCCATGACCTTTGTCACCACAATGCTCAATACACTTGGCATCACAATGCTCGCTGAAACTTGTCAACAGTATGCTCTTTGAACACTGTCATGACTAGGCTCCATGCCTTTTTCATCACAATGATCCATTCCATTTTCATCACAATGCTCCAAGAACCCTGTTATCACAATGCTCCGTGACTCGAGTCATCACAATGCTTCATGACATTTATCATCACAATGTTCCATGACCTGGTCACACAAACCTCTGAGACCTTTGTCACCACAATGCTCCATGAAATTTTTATCACAATGCTCCATGACCCTTGTCATCACAATGCTCGATGCACGTGTCAGCACAATGCTCCATAACCCATGTCATCACAATGCACCATGCACTTGTCATCACAATGCACCACATCCTTGTCATCAAAATGATCCATAAACTTTGTCATCACAATGCTCCATGCACTTCTCCTCAAAATGCTTTCTCACCACTGATATCACAATGTTCCATCACTAGTCATCACAATACTCCCTCACCCCTGTCATCACAATATTCCATGACCCCAGTAATCACAATTATCCATGCCCTTGTCATCACAAAGCTCCATGACGCATGTCATCAGAATGCTCCATGGCCTTCTCATCAAAATGCTCCATGCCCTTGTCATCACAGTGCTCCATCACCACTGTAATCACAGTACTCCCTGCCCCTTTTCATCTCAATGCTCCATGAACCCTGTCATCACATTGCACCGTGCCCATCACCATAATATTTCATGCTATTGTCATCACAATGAAATCAAAATGCTCCATGACCTCTGTCATCACAATGCACAAAACCCTTCTGATCACAATGTTCCATAACACTTGACATCACAGTGCCCCATGACGCTGGTCATCACAATTATCCATGGTCTTCTCATCACAATGCTCCATGAACTTTGTCATCACATTGCTCAATACACTTATCATCACAATGCTCCCTGACAGTTGTCATCAGTATGCTCCTTGAACCCTGTCATGACAAGGCTCCATGCATTTTTCATCACAATGATCCATTCCCTTTTCACACAATGCTCCAAGAACCCTGTAATCACATTGCTCCATGTCCTTGTCATCACAAAGCTCCATGACGCATGTCATCAGAATGCTCCATTGCCTTCTCATCACAATGCTCCATGACCCTGTCATCACATTGCTTCAAAACCCCTGTAATCTCAATGCTCCATGCACCTTTTCATCAGAATGCTCCATGCCCTTGTCATCACAATGCTCCATGACCCTTGTCATCGCAATGTTCCAAGCCATTGTCATCAAAATGCTCCATTACCTTTGTCATCACAATCCTCCATGACACTTGGTATCACAATGCTCCATGCCATTGTCATCACAATGCTCAATGAAATCTCTCATCACATTTCTCCATGCCCTTGTCATCACAATGCCCCATTACTCCGTCATCACAATTCTCCATGAATATTTTCAGTGCAATGCTCCATGACCTTCTTATCACAATGCTCCATGACCCTCTCATCACAATGCTCCATGACCACAGTGATCACAGCGCTCCTTGATCCCTGACAACACAATGATCTGGGAATCTTGTCATCAAAATGCTCCATGACCCTTGTCATCACAATGTTCCATGCCCTTGTCATCACATTGCTCCATGAAGCCTCTCATCACATTACTCCATGCCCTTGTCATTACAATCCTACATGACCCATGTATCACAGTGTTCCGTGCCCTTGTCATCACAATGCTCCTTCCCCACTCTCATCACAATAATCCATGAAACTTTTCAGACCAATGCTTGATGCCCTTGTCATCACAATGCTCCATTGCCCATGTCATAACCATGCTCCATGACGCCTGCCATCACAATGTGCTACGGCCTTTTCATCACAAGGATCCAATAGCACTGTAATCACAATGCTCCATGCCCCTTTTCATCAGAATGCTCCATGAGAATTGTCATCACAAGGCTCCATGGTCCTCTCATCACAATGCTCCAGGACCTTGTCATCACAATGGTCCATGCCCACGTCATCAAATGACTCTGTGAAATATGTCACTACATTGCTCCATGAAATTTTCATGAGAATGCTCCGTGAGTCCAGTCATCACAATGCTTCATGACCTTTGTCCTCACAATGGTCCATGCCCTCGTCACACAAGGCTCTGTGACCATTGTCACCACAATGCTCCATGCCCTTGTCCTCTCAATGATGCATGCACACTGTCATCACAGTAATCCATGAAACTTGGCAGACCAATGTTCCATGCCCCTGTCATCACATTGCTCCATGCCCTTGTCATCACAGTGCTCCATGACCCCTGTCATCACAGTGCTCCGTGACTCCAGTCATCACAATGATTCATGACATTTCTCATCACAATGGTCCATGCCCTCGTCACACAAGGCTGTGTGATCTTTGTCACCACAATGCTCCATGAAATTTTCATCACAATGCTCTGTGTCCCTTGTCATCACAATGCTGCATGCCTTTGTCAGCACAATTCTCCATGACAATATTCATCGCAATGCTCCATGCGCTTGTCCGCACAATGCCCCATGACCTGTGTCATCACAATGTGCCATGCACTTGTCATCACAATGCTCCACAACCGTGTCATCACAGTGTTCCATAAACCTTGTCATCACAATGCTCTATGCACTTCACATCAAAATGCTCTTCCACCACTGATATCATAAAGTTCCATCACTAGTCATCACAATACTCCCTCACCCCTGTCATCACAATGTTCCAGGACCGCTGTCCTCAAAATTCTCCATGACCCTTTTCATCATAATCCTCCATGACCCCTGACATCACAATGTTCCATAACCACTGTCCTAAAAATGTCCCATGACAATTTTCATCAAATTGCTCCATGGCCCTTTCATCACAGTGATCCCTGCGCTTCTCATACACAGTTCACCACGCGCTTGTCATCAAAATGCTCCATGACATTTGTCATCACAAAGCTACATGACCCTTGGCATCACAATGCTCCATGCCCTTGTCATCAAAATGCTCCATGAACACTCTCATCACATTGTTCCATGCACTTGTCATCACAGGCTCCGTGATGCTTTTCATCACAATGCTCGATGCTCTTCTTAACACAATGCTCCATGCCCTCGTCATTACAATCTGCCATGACACATGTATCACAGTGTTCCGTGCCCTTGTCATCACAATGCTCCATGCCCCCTCTCATCCCAATAATCCATGAAGCTATTCAGACCAATGTTCCATGCCCTTGTCATCAAAATGCTCCATTACCCCTGTTATAACAATGCTCCATGACACCTGCCATTACAATGTTCCACGGCCTTGTCATCACAAGGCTCCATAACCCTTGTCATCACAATGCTCCATGTCCTAGCCATCAAATAGCTCCATGACGCATGTCATCAGAATGCTCCATGGCCTTCTCATTCACGATGCTCCATGCCCTTGTCATCACAATTCTCCTAGACCTCTGTAATCACAATGCTCAATGCCCCTTTTCATCTCAATGCTCCATGAACCGTGTCATCACAATGCACCATGCCCCTCATCATAATTCTTCATGCTATTGTCATCAAAATGAAATCAAAATGCTCCATGACCTCTGTCATCACAATGCTCCAAACCCTTCTGATCACAATGTTCCATAACACTTGTCATCACAATGCCCGATCACGCTTGTCATCACTATTATGCATGGTCTTCTCATCACAGTGCTCCATGACCTTTGTCACCACAATGCTCAATACACTTGGCATCACAATGCTCGCTGAAACTTGTCAACAGTATGCTCTTTGAACACTGTCATGACTAGGCTCCATGCCTTTTTCATCACAATGATCCATTCCATTTTCATCACAATGCTCCAAGAACCCTGTTATCACAATGCTCCGTGACTCGAGTCATCACAATGCTTCATGACATTTATCATCACAATGTTCCATGACCTGGTCACACAAACCTCTGAGACCTTTGTCACCACAATGCTCCATGAAATTTTTATCACAATGCTCTGTGACCTTTGTCATCACAAAGCTCCATGGCTTTGTCAGCACAATGCTCCATGACCCTTGTCATCACAATGCTCGATGCACGTGTCAGCACAATGCTCCATAACCCATGTCATCACAATGCACCATGCACTTGTCATCACAATGCACCACATCCTTGTCATCAAAATGATCCATAAACTTTGTCATCACAATGCTCCATGCACTTCTCCTCAAAATGCTTTCTCACCACTGATATCACAATGTTCCATCACTAGTCATCACAATACTCCCTCACCCCTGTCATCACAATATTCCATGACCCCAGTAATCACAATTATCCATGCCCTTGTCATCACAAAGCTCCATGACGCATGTCATCAGAATGCTCCATGGCCTTCTCATCAAAATGCTCCATGCACTTGTCATCACAGTGCTCCATCACCACTGTAATCACAGTGCTCCCTGCCCCTTTTCATCTCAATGCTCCATGAACCCTGTCATCACAATGCACCGTGCCCATCACCATAATATTTCATGCTATTGTCATCACAATGAAATAAAAATGCTCCATGACCTCTGTCATCACAATGCACAAAACCCTTCTGATCACAGTGTTCCATAACACTTGACATCACAGTGCCCCATGACGCTGGTCATCACAATTATCCATGGTCTTCTCATCACAATGCTCCATGAACTTTGTCATCACATTGCTCAATACACTTATCATCACAATGCTCCCTGACAGTTGTCATCAGTATGCTCCTTGAACCCTGTCATGACAAGGCTCCATGCATTTTTCATCACAATGATCCATTCCCTTTTCACACAATGCTCCAAGAACCCTGTAATCACATTGCTCCATGTCCTTGTCATCACAAAGCTCCATGACGCATGTCATCAGAATGCTCCATTGCCTTCTCATCACAATGCTCCATGACCCTGTCATCACATTGCTTCAAAACCCCTGTAATCTCAATGCTCCATGCACCTTTTCATCAGAATGCTCCATGCCCTTGTCATCACAATGCTCCATGACCCTTGTCATCGCAATGTTCCAAGCCATTGTCATCAAAATGCTCCATTACCTTTGTCATCACAATCCTCCATGACACTTGGTATCACAATGCTCCATGCCATTGTCATCACAATGCTCAATGAAATCTCTCATCACATTTCTCCATGCCCTTGTCATCACAATGCCCCATTACTCCGTCATCACAATTCTCCATGAATATTTTCAGTGCAATGCTCCATGACCTTCTTATCACAATGCTCCATGACCCTCTCATCACAATGCTCCATGACCACAGTGATCACAGCGCTCCTTGATCCCTGACAACACAATGATCTGGGAATCTTGTCATCAAAATGCTCCATGACCCTTGTCATCACAATGTTCCATGCCCTTGTCATCACATTGCTCCATGAAGCCTCTCATCACATTACTCCATGCCCTTGTCATTACAATCCTACATGACCCATGTATCACAGTGTTCCGTGCCCTTGTCATCACAATGCTCCTTCCCCACTCTCATCACAATAATCCATGAAACTTTTCAGACCAATGCTTGATGCCCTTGTCATCACAATGCTCCATTGCCCATGTCATAACCATGCTCCATGACGCCTGCCATCACAATGTGCTACGGCCTTTTCATCACAAGGATCCAATAGCACTGTAATCACAATGCTCCATGCCCCTTTTCATCAGAATGCTCCATGAGAATTGTCATCACAAGGCTCCATGGTCCTCTCATCACAATGCTCCAGGACCTTGTCATCACAATGGTCCATGCCCACGTCATCAAATGACTCTGTGAAATATGTCACTACATTGCTCCATGAAATTTTCATGAGAATGCTCCGTGAGTCCAGTCATCACAATGCTTCATGACCTTTGTCCTCACAATGGTCCATGCCCTCGTCACACAAGGCTCTGTGACCATTGTCACCACAATGCTCCATGCCCTTGTCCTCTCAATGATGCATGCACACTGTCATCACAGTAATCCATGAAACTTGGCAGACCAATGTTCCATGCCCCTGTCATCACATTGCTCCATGCCCTTGTCATCACAGTGCTCCATGACCCCTGTCATCACAGTGCTCCGTGACTCCAGTCATCACAATGATTCATGACATTTCTCATCACAATGGTCCATGCCCTCGTCACACAAGGCTGTGTGATCTTTGTCACCACAATGCTCCATGAAATTTTCATCACAATGCTCTGTGTCCCTTGTCATCACAATGCTGCATGCCTTTGTCAGCACAATTCTCCATGACAATATTCATCGCAATGCTCCATGCGCTTGTCCGCACAATGCCCCATGACCTGTGTCATCACAATGTGCCATGCACTTGTCATCACAATGCTCCACAACCGTGTCATCACAGTGTTCCATAAACCTTGTCATCACAATGCTCTATGCACTTCACATCAAAATGCTCTTCCACCACTGATATCATAAAGTTCCATCACTAGTCATCACAATACTCCCTCACCCCTGTCATCACAATGTTCCAGGACCGCTGTCCTCAAAATTCTCCATGACCCTTTTCATCATAATCCTCCATGACCCCTGACATCACAATGTTCCATAACCACTGTCCTAAAAATGTCCCATGACAATTTTCATCAAATTGCTCCATGGCCCTTTCATCACAGTGATCCCTGCGCTTCTCATACACAGTTCACCACGCGCTTGTCATCAAAATGCTCCATGACATTTGTCATCACAAAGCTACATGACCCTTGGCATCACAATGCTCCATGCCCTTGTCATCAAAATGCTCCATGAACACTCTCATCACATTGTTCCATGCACTTGTCATCACAGGCTCCGTGATGCTTTTCATCACAATGCTCGATGCTCTTCTTAACACAATGCTCCATGCCCTCGTCATTACAATCTGCCATGACACATGTATCACAGTGTTCCGTGCCCTTGTCATCACAATGCTCCATGCCCCCTCTCATCCCAATAATCCATGAAGCTATTCAGACCAATGTTCCATGCCCTTGTCATCAAAATGCTCCATTACCCCTGTTATAACAATGCTCCATGACACCTGCCATTACAATGTTCCACGGCCTTGTCATCACAAGGCTCCATAACCCTTGTCATCACAATGCTCCATGTCCTAGCCATCAAATAGCTCCATGACGCATGTCATCAGAATGCTCCATGGCCTTCTCATTCACGATGCTCCATGCCCTTGTCATCACAATTCTCCTAGACCTCTGTAATCACAATGCTCAATGCCCCTTTTCATCTCAATGCTCCATGAACCGTGTCATCACAATGCACCATGCCCCTCATCATAATTCTTCATGCTATTGTCATCAAAATGAAATCAAAATGCTCCATGACCTCTGTCATCACAATGCTCCAAACCCTTCTGATCACAATGTTCCATAACACTTGTCATCACAATGCCCGATCACGCTTGTCATCACTATTATGCATGGTCTTCTCATCACAGTGCTCCATGACCTTTGTCACCACAATGCTCAATACACTTGGCATCACAATGCTCGCTGAAACTTGTCAACAGTATGCTCTTTGAACACTGTCATGACTAGGCTCCATGCCTTTTTCATCACAATGATCCATTCCATTTTCATCACAATGCTCCAAGAACCCTGTTATCACAATGCTCCGTGACTCGAGTCATCACAATGCTTCATGACATTTATCATCACAATGTTCCATGACCTGGTCACACAAACCTCTGAGACCTTTGTCACCACAATGCTCCATGAAATTTTTATCACAATGCTCTGTGACCTTTGTCATCACAAAGCTCCATGGCTTTGTCAGCACAATGCTCCATGACCCTTGTCATCACAATGCTCGATGCACGTGTCAGCACAATGCTCCATAACCCATGTCATCACAATGCACCATGCACTTGTCATCACAATGCACCACATCCTTGTCATCAAAATGATCCATAAACTTTGTCATCACAATGCTCCATGCACTTCTCCTCAAAATGCTTTCTCACCACTGATATCACAATGTTCCATCACTAGTCATCACAATACTCCCTCACCCCTGTCATCACAATATTCCATGACCCCAGTAATCACAATTATCCATGCCCTTGTCATCACAAAGCTCCATGACGCATGTCATCAGAATGCTCCATGGCCTTCTCATCAAAATGCTCCATGCACTTGTCATCACAGTGCTCCATCACCACTGTAATCACAGTGCTCCCTGCCCCTTTTCATCTCAATGCTCCATGAACCCTGTCATCACAATGCACCGTGCCCATCACCATAATATTTCATGCTATTGTCATCACAATGAAATAAAAATGCTCCATGACCTCTGTCATCACAATGCACAAAACCCTTCTGATCACAGTGTTCCATAACACTTGACATCACAGTGCCCCATGACGCTGGTCATCACAATTATCCATGGTCTTCTCATCACAATGCTCCATGAACTTTGTCATCACATTGCTCAATACACTTATCATCACAATGCTCCCTGACAGTTGTCATCAGTATGCTCCTTGAACCCTGTCATGACAAGGCTCCATGCATTTTTCATCACAATGATCCATTCCCTTTTCACACAATGCTCCAAGAACCCTGTAATCACATTGCTCCATGTCCTTGTCATCACAAAGCTCCATGACACATGTCATCAGAATGCTTCATTGCCTTCTCATCACAATGCTCCATGACCTTGTCATCACATTGCTTCAAAACCCCTGTAATCTCAATGCTCCATGCACCTTTTCATCAGAATGCTCCATGCCCTTGTCATCACAATGCTCCATGACCCTTGTCATCGCAATGTTCCAAGCTGTTGTCATCAAAATGCTCCATTACCTTTGTCATCACAATCCTCCATGACACTTGGTATCACAATGCTCCATGCCATTGTCATCACAATGCTCAATGAAATCTCTCATCACATTTCTCCATGCCCTTGTCATCACAATGCCCCATTACTCCGTCATCACAATTCTCCATGAATATTTTCAGTGCAATGCTCCATGACCTTCTTATCACAATGCTCCATGACCCTCTCATCACAATGCTCCATGACCACAGTGATCACAGCGCTCCTTGATCCCTGACAACACAATGATCTGGGAATCTTGTCATCAAAATGCTCCATGACCCTTGTCATCACAATGTTCCATGCCCTTGTCATCACATTGCTCCATGAAGCCTCTCATCACATTACTCCATGCCCTTGTCATTACAATCCTACATGACCCATGTATCACAGTGTTCCGTGCCCTTGTCATCACAATGCTCCTTCCCCACTCTCATCACAATAATCCATGAAACTTTTCAGACCAATGCTTGATGCCCTTGTCATCACAATGCTCCATTGCCCATGTCATAACCATGCTCCATGACGCCTGCCATCACAATGTGCTACGGCCTTTTCATCACAAGGATCCAATAGCACTGTAATCACAATGCTCCATGCCCCTTTTCATCAGAATGCTCCATGAGAATTGTCATCACAAGGCTCCATGGTCCTCTCATCACAATGCTCCAGGACCTTGTCATCACAATGGTCCATGCCCACGTCATCAAATGACTCTGTGAAATATGTCACTACATTGCTCCATGAAATTTTCATGAGAATGCTCCGTGAGTCCAGTCATCACAATGCTTCATGACCTTTGTCCTCACAATGGTCCATGCCCTCGTCACACAAGGCTCTGTGACCATTGTCACCACAATGCTCCATGCCCTTGTCCTCTCAATGATGCATGCACACTGTCATCACAGTAATCCATGAAACTTGGCAGACCAATGTTCCATGCCCCTGTCATCACATTGCTCCATGCCCTTGTCATCACAGTGCTCCATGACCCCTGTCATCACAGTGCTCCGTGACTCCAGTCATCACAATGATTCATGACTTTTCTCATCACAATGGTCCATGCCCTCGTCACACAAGGCTGTGTGATCTTTGTCACCACAATGCTCCATGAAATTTTCATCACAATGCTCTGTGTCCCTTGTCATCACAATGCTGCATGCCTTTGTCAGCACAATTCTCCATGACAATATTCATCGCAATGCTCCATGCGCTTGTCCGCACAATGCCCCATGACCTGTGTCATCACAATGTGCCATGCACTTGTCATCACAATGCTCCACAACCGTGTCATCACAGTGTTCCATAAACCTTGTCATCACAATGCTCTATGCACTTCACATCAAAATGCTCTTCCACCACTGATATCATAAAGTTCCATCACTAGTCATCACAATACTCCCTCACCCCTGTCATCACAATGTTCCAGGACCGCTGTCCTCAAAATTCTCCATGACCCTTTTCATCATAATCCTCCATGACCCCTGACATCACAATGTTCCATAACCACTGTCCTAAAAATGTCCCATGACAATTTTCATCAAATTGCTCCATGGCCCTTTCATCACAGTGATCCCTGCGCTTCTCATACACAGTTCACCACGCGCTTGTCATCAAAATGCTCCATGACATTTGTCATCACAAAGCTACATGACCCTTGGCATCACAATGCTCCATGCCCTTGTCATCAAAATGCTCCATGAACACTCTCATCACATTGTTCCATGCACTTGTCATCACAGGCTCCGTGATGCTTTTCATCACAATGCTTGATGCTCTTCTTAACACAATGCTCCATGCCCTCGTCATTACAATCTGCCATGACACATGTATCACAGTGTTCCGTGCCCTTGTCATCACAATGCTCCATGCCCCCTCTCATCCCAATAATCCATGAAGCTATTCAGACCAATGTTCCATGCCCTTGTCATCAAAATGCTCCATTACCCCTGTTATAACAATGCTCCATGACACCTGCCATTACAATGTTCCACGGCCTTGTCATCACAAGGCTCCATAACCCTTGTCATCACAATGCTCCATGTCCTAGCCATCAAATAGCTCCATGACGCATGTCATCAGAATGCTCCATGGCCTTCTCATTCACGATGCTCCATGCCCTTGTCATCACAATTCTCCTAGACCTCTGTAATCACAATGCTAAATGCCCCTTTTCATCTCAATGCTCCATGAACCGTGTCATCACAATGCACCATGCCCCTCATCATAATGCTTCATGCTATTGTCATCAAAATGAAATCAAAATGCTCCATGACCTCTGTCATCACAATGCTCCAAACCCTTGTGATCACAATGTTCCATAACACTTGTCATAACAACGCCCCATGATGCTCATCATCACAATTATCCATGGCCTTCTATTCACAATACTCCATGACATTTGTCATCACAATGCTCAATACACTTGTCATCACAATGCTCACTGACACTTGTCATCAGCATGCTCCTTGAACCCTGTCATGACAAGGCTCCATGAATTTTGCATCACAATGATCCATGTGCTTTTCAGCACAATGCTCCTTGACCCATGTCATCACAATGCACCATGCCCTTATCATCACAATGCTCCACATCCTTGTCATCACAATGCTCCATAAATCTTGTCATCACAATGCTCCATGCACTTCTCATCAAAATGCTCTTTTACCACTGATATCACAATGTTCCATCGCTAGTCTTCACAATACTCCCTCACCCCTGTCGTCACAATGTTCCATGACCCCTATCATCACTATGCTACATGCACTTATCATCAAAATGCTCCATGAACAATGACATCACAATGCTCCATAATCCCTGTCATCAAAATGCTCCATTACCATTTTCAGCACAATGCTCCATGACCCCTGACATCAAAATTTTCCATATCTACTGTCATCAAAATATTCCATGACATTTTCACCAAATTGCTCCATTACCCTGTTAGCACAATGCTCCCTGCCATTCTCATCACAACGCACCATGACCTTGTCATCAAAATGCTCCATGACCTTTGTCATCACAAAACTCCATGACACTTGGCATCACAATGCTCCATGCCATTGTCATAACAATGCTCCATGAAGCCTCTCATCACATTGCTCCATGCCCTTGTCACCACAATGCTCCATGACGCTTGTCATCACAATGCTCGGTGCCCTGTCATTACAATCCTCCATGACCCATGTATCATAGTGTTCTGTGCCCTTGTCATCACAATGCTCTATGCCCACTATCATCACAATAATCGATGAAACATTTCAGACCAATTCTCCATGCCCTTGTCATCACAATGCTCCATTACCCCTGTCATAACAATGCTCCATGACACCTGCCTTCACAAGTTTCCACGGCCTTGTCATCACAAGACTCCATGACACTTGTCATCACAATGCTCCAAACTCTGTAATCACAATTCTGCATACATTTGTCATCACAAAGCTCCATGAGGCATGTCATCAGAATACTCCATGGCCTTCTCATTCAAGATGCGCCATGCCCTTGTCATCACAATGGTCCAAGACACCTGTAATCACAATGCTCCATGCCCCTTTTCATCTCAATGCTCCATGAACCGTGTCATCACAATGCACCATGCCCATCATCATAATGCTTCATGCTATTGTCATCAAAAGGAAATGAATATGCTCCATGACCTCTGTCATCACAATTCTCAAAACACTTGTGATCACAATGATCCATAACACTTGTCATCACAACGCCCAATGATGCTCATCATCACAGTTATCCTTGGGCTTCTATTCACAGTACTCCATTACCTTTGTCATCAAAATGCTCAGTACACTTGTCATCACAATGCTCCCAGACACTTGTCGTCAGTATGCTCCTTGAACCCTGTCATGACAAGGCTCCATGCATTTTTCAAAACAATGATCCATGCCCTTTTCCTCACAATGCTCCAAGACCCCTGGAATCACAATGCTCCATGCCATTGTCATCACAAAGCTTCATGACACATGTCTTCAGAATGCTCCATGGCCTTCTCATCACCATGCTCCATGCCATTTTCATCACAATGTTCCATTCCCATGTCATCAAAATACCCCATGACCCCTGTCATCACAATACTCCATGAACATTTTCAGCCCAATGCTCCATGACCTTCTCATCACAATGCTCCATAAACCCTCTCATCACAATGAACCGTGACTCCAGTCATCACAATGCTTCATGAACTTTGTCATCTCAATGGTCCATGCCATTGACACACAAGGCTCTGTGACCTTTGTCACCACAATGCTCCATGAACTTTTCATCACAATACTCTGTGACCCTTGTCATCAAAATGCACCATTCCTTTTTCAGCACAGTGCTCCATGACCCAAATCATCACAATGCGCCATGTGCTTGTCATCACAAATCTCCATGAGGCTTGTCATCACAACGCTCGATGCATTTCTCATCACAATGCTCCATGAACTTGTCATTACAATCCTGAATGATCTATGTATCACAGTGTTCCGTGCCCTTTGCATTACAATGCTCCATGCCCTTGTCATCACAGTGCTCCATGACCCTTGTCATCACGGTGCTCAAAACCCTTGTCATCAAAATGCTCCATTACCTTTGTCATCACAATCCTCCATGACACTTGGCATCACAATGCTCCATGCCATTGTCATCACAATGGACCATGACATATGTCATCACTATGATCCCTGACACCTGTCTTCACAATACTCCATGACCTTGTCATCACGATTCTCCATGCCCTTGTCATCACAATGAGCCATGACCACTGTCATCACAATGATCCATGAAACTTGTCAGACCAATGTTCCATGGCCCAGTCATCACAGTGCTCTATGCCCTTCTCATCACAGTGCTCCATGAAACCTGTCATCACAATGCTCCGTGACTCCAGTCATCACAATGCTTTATGACATTTGTAATCACAATGTTCCATGCCCACGTCACACAAGGCTCTGTTACCTTTGTCACCACAATGCTCCATGCTCTTGTCATCACAATGTGCCATGCCCAATGTCATCACAATAATCTATGAAACTTGTCAGAACAATGTTCCATGACGCTGTCATCACAGTGCTCCATGCCCTTGTCATCACAATGCTCCAAGACCCTTGTCATCACGATGCTCTAAACCCTTGTCATCAAAATGCTCCATTACGTTTGTCATCATAATCCTCCATGACACTTGGCATCACAATGCTCCATGCAATTGTCATCGCAATGGACCATGACATATTTCATCAAAATGCTCCCTGACACCTGTCTTCACATTAATCCCTGACCTTGTCATCACAATGCTCCATGCCCCAATCATCACAATATGTCATGCCCACTCTCATCACAATTATCCATGAAACATGTCAGACAAAAGTTCCATGCCCCTGTCATCACAATGCTCCATGCCTTTGTCATCACAATGCTCCATAACCCCTGACATAACAATGTTCCATGATCCCTGCCATCACAATGTTCCACGGCCTTGTCATCCAAGGCTCCATGACCCTTGTCATAACAATGCTTCAAGACCCCTGCAATGACAATGCTCCATGCCCTTGTCATCACAATGATCCATGACGCATGTCATCAGAATCCTCCATGGCCTTCTCATCAAAATGCTCCATGTCCTTGTCATCACAATGCTCCAAGACCCCTGTAATCACAGTGCTCCATGCCCCTTTTTATCTCAATGCTCCATGAACCCTGTCATCACAATGCACCATGCCCATCATCATAATGCCTCATGCTATTGTCATCACAATGAAATCAAAACGCTCCATGACATCTGTCATCACAATGCTAAATACCCTTGTGATCACAATGTTCCATAGTACTTGTCATCACAATGCCCCATGATGCTCGTCATCACAATTATGAATGGTTTAATCATCACAATGCTCCATGACCTTTGTCACCACAATCCTCATTACACTTATCACCACAATGCTCCCTGACACTTGTCATCAGTATGCTCCATGAACACTGTCATGAAAAGGCTCCATGCCTTTTTCATCACAATGATCCTTTCCCTTTTCATCACAATGCTCCAAGGCCCCTGTAATCACAATGCTCCAGGCACTTGTCATCACAAAGCTCCATGACACATGTCATCTGAATGCTCCATGGCATTCTCATCACAATGCTCCATGCCCTTGGCATCACAATGCTCCAAGTACACTGTCATCACAATGCTCCGTGACTACAGTCATCACAGTGCTTCATGACATTTGTCATCACAATGTTCCATGACCTCGTCACACAAGGCTTTGTGACCTTTGTCACCACAATGCTCCATGAACTATTCATCACAGTGCTCTGTGACCCTTGTCATCACAAACCTCCATGCCATTGTCAGCACAATGCTCCATGACCGTTGTCAGCAAAATGATCGATGCGCGTGTAAGCACAATGCTCCATAACCCATGTCATCACAATGCTCCCTGCACTTCTCATCACAATGAACCACGCACTTGTTATCAAAATGCTCCATTACTTTGTCATCACAATGTTCCATGACACTTGGCATCACAATGCTCCATTCCATTGTCATCACAATGCTCCATGAACACTCTCATCACATTGCTCCATGCACTTGTCATCACAAATATCCATGAGGCTTGTCATCACAACGCTCGATGCCCTTCTCATCACAATGCTACATGTCCTTGTCATTACAATCCTGCATGATCTATGTATCACCATGTTCCGTGCCCTTGTCATAACAATGCTCCATGACCCCTGCCATCACAAAGTTCCACGGCCTTGTCATCACAAGCCTCCATGAACCTTGTCATCACAATTCTCCAAGACACCTGTAATCACAATGCTCCATGCATTTGTCATCACAAAGCTCCATGACGCATGTCATCAGAATGCGCCTTCGCCTTCTCATCACAATGCTCCATGACCTGGTCATCGCAATGCTTCAAGACCCCTGTAATCACAATGCTCCATGCCCCTTTTCATCTCAATGCTCCATGAACCCTGTCATCACAATGCACCATGCCCATCACCATAATATTTCATGCTATTGTCATCACAATGAAATCAAAATGCTCAATGACCTCTGTCATCACAATGCTCCAAACCCTTCTGATCAAACTGTTCCATAACTCTTGTCATCACAATGCCCCATGAGGCTGGTCATCACAATTATCAATGGTCTTCTTATCACAATGCTCCTTGATCTTTGTCATCACAATGCTCAATACACTTATCATCACAATGCTCCCAGACACTTCTCATCAGTATGCTCCTTGAACCCTGTCATGACAAGGCTCCATGCAATTTTCATCACAATGATCCATGCCCTTTTCATCACAATGCTCCAAGACTCCTGTAATCACAATGCTCCATTTGCTTGTCATCACAAAGCTCCATGACGCATGTCATCAGAATGCTCCATCGCCTTCGCATCACAATGCTCCATGCCCTTGTCATCACAATGCTACAAAAACCCTGTAATCACAATGCTCCATGCACCTTTTCATCAGAATGCTCCATGACACTTGTCATCACAAGGCTCCATGATCCTCTCATCACAATGCTCCAGGACCTTGTCATCACAGTGCTCCATTCCCTTGTCATCACAATGCTCCATGACCCCTGCCATCACAATACTACATGTACATTTTCAGCCAAATGCTCAATGACCATCTCATTACAGTGCTCCATGACCCATGTCTTCACAATGCTCCATGACCACAGTCATCAAAATGCTCCATGACCCCTGTCATCACAATGGTCCATGCGCTCGTCATCAAAAGCCTCTGTGACATTTGTCACCACAATTCTCCATGAAATTTTCATCACAATGTTCTCTTACTCATGTCATAACTATGCTAAATGCCTTTGTCAGCACAATGCTCTATGACACCTGTCATCACAATGCTCCATGTGATTTTCCGCAAAATGCCCCATGACCTGTGTCATCACAATGCGACATGTGCTTGTCATCACTGTGCTCCACCACCTTGTCATCACAGTTCTCGATAAACCTTGTTGTCACAATGCTCCTTGCACTTCCCATCAAAATGCTCTCCCATCACTGATCTCATAATGTTCCATCACTTGTCATCACAATACTCCCTCACCCCTGTCATCACAATGTTCCATGACCCCTGTCATCACAATGCTCCATGACCCTTTTCATCACAATGCTCCCTGACCCCTGACATCACAATGTTCCATAACCTCTGTCATCAAAATGTACCATGACACTTTTCATCAAATTGCCCCATGACCCTTTCATCACAATGCTCATTGCCCTTGTCATCACAGTACACCACACCCTTGTCATCAAAACCCTCCATGACCTTTGTCATCACAAAGCTCCGTGACACTTGGCTCACAATGCTCCATGCCATTGTCATCAAAATGCTCCATGAACCCTCTCATCACATTGTTACATGTCCTTGTCATCACAGGCTCCATGATGCTTTTCATCACAATGCTCGATGCTTTTCTTAACACAAAGCTCCAAGGCTTGTCATTACAATCCTCCATGACCCATGTATCACAGTGTTCCGTGCCCTTGTCATCACAATGCTCCATGCCCCCTCTCATCACAATAATCCATGAAAATTTTCAGACGAACGCTCCATGCCCTTGTCATGAAAATGCTCCATTACACCTGTTATAACAATGCTCCATAAAAACTGCCATTACAATGTTCCACGGCCTTCTCATCACAAGGCTCCATGACCCACGTCATCACAACGCACCATGTTCTTTTCATCATAATGCTCCACATCCTTTTCATCACAATGCTGCTTAAACCTTGTCATTACAGTGTTCCAAGCACTTCTCATCAAAATGCTCTCTCACCACTGATATCACAATGTTCCATCACTATTCATTCCAATACTCCATCACCCCTGTCATCACAATGTTCCATGACCCCTGTCATTAAAATGCTACATGCACTTATCATCACAATTTTCGATGACTCCTGACATCACAATATTCCATAACCCCTGTCATCAAAATGCTCCATGACACTTTTCATCACAAAGCTCCATGACCCCTGACATCACAATATTCCATAACCACTGTAATCAAAATGTTCCATGACCCTTTTCACCAAATTACTCAATGACCCTGTCATCACAGTGCTCCCTGCCCTTCTCATCACAATGCACGTCACCCTTGTCATCAGAATGCTCCATGACATTTGTCATCACAAATCACCATAACCTTGGGCATCACAATGCTCCATGCCATTGTCATCACAATGCTCCATGTACCCTCTCATCACATTGCTTCATGCCGTTGTCATCACAAAGCTCCATGACGCTTTTCATCACAATGCTCCTTTCCCACTCTCATCACAATAATCCATGAAAATTTTCACACCGACGCTCCATTCCCTTGTCATCACAATGCACCATTCCCCCTGTCATAAGAATGCTCCATGACACCTGCCATCACAAGGATCCACAGCCTTGTCATCACAAGACCCCATGACCCTTTTCATCACAATGCTCCAAGACCCTGTAATCACAATGCTCCATGCAATTGTCATCAGAAAGCTCCATGACGCATGTCATCAGAATGCTCCGTTGACTTCTCATTCACTATGCTCCATGCCCTTGTCATCACAATGCTCCAAGACCCATGTAATCACAATGCTCAATGCCCCTTTTAATCTCAATGTTCCAAGAACCCTGTCATCCCATGCACCATGCCCATCATCATAAAGATTCATGCTATTGTCATCACAATGAAATCAATATGCTCCATGACTTCTGTCATCACAATGCTCCAAACACTTGTGATCACAATGTTCCATAACACTTGTCATCACAATGCCCCATGACGCTCCTCATCACAGTTAACCATGGTCTTCTCATCACAATGCTCCATGAACTTTGTCATCACAATGCTCAATACAGTTGTCATCACAATGCTCCCTGACACTTGTCATCAGTATGCTCCTTGAAACCTGCCCTGACAAGGCTCCATGCCTTTTCCA
This sequence comes from Hyperoodon ampullatus, assembly GCF_949752795.1. Taxonomy (NCBI): domain Eukaryota; kingdom Metazoa; phylum Chordata; class Mammalia; order Artiodactyla; family Ziphiidae; genus Hyperoodon; species Hyperoodon ampullatus. Next base: position 104,900 of record NW_027640374.1, on the reverse strand, counting down.
TGACAATGATCCATTCCCTTTTCATCACAATGCTCCAAGAACCCTGTAATCACAATGCTCCATGCCCTTGTCATCACAAAGCTCCATGATGCATGTCATCAGAACGCTCCATGGTCTTTTCATCCAAATGATCCATGCCCTTGTCATCACAATGCTCCAAGACCCATGTAATCACAATTCTCCATGCCCATTTTCATCAGAATGCTCCATGAGACTTGTCATCACAAGGCTCCATGGTCTTCTCCTTACAATGCTCCATGACCCATGTCATCACAATACTCCATGAACATTTTCAGCCCAAAGCTCCATGACCTTCTCATCTCACTTCTACATGACCCTTGTCATCACAATGCTCCATGACCACTGTCATCGCAACCCTCCATGACCCCTGACAACACAGTGATCCGGGACTCTTGTCATCAAAATGCTCCATAACACTTGTCATCACAATGATCCATGCCCTTGTCATCCCTATGCTCCATGACCCCTGTAATCACAATGATCCGTGAGGTTTGTCATCACAGTGCTCCGTGACCCTTGTCATCACAATGCTCCATGCCTTTGTCAGCAAAATGCTCCATGACCTTGTCATCACAGTCCTCCATGACCCTTGGGATCACATTGCAACATGCTCTTGTTATCTCTGTCTTTATTTTCTGGTTTTTACAGATTTTCGGATGTCCCTTTTGACCGGTGGGAAGTGACAATTCTTTGTAGTGTGGATTTGCATTGCGGGCTTGCTTGATTGGCCAAAAAGGGCGTATTCATTTTCTTCTGGATATATTCAGCAGAAAATGCATACGCCCTTTTTGGCCAAGTGCATCATTGTCGAAGTTGTTACGCTTTTCCTGTGCTTTAAAGGCGATTCCAATTTACCACTTGAAATATGTTTTGTGCAATTCTGCGTCATTTTCAAGTCTGCTTCGTTGCCTTCCCTCAACAGATTTTTGGAAGAGAGTTGTCCTTTATAACTCTGCAGGTTTGTGAATTGCTGTACCCCTGAGCTCCAATTTTCAACTCGTGTTTTTGTGAGCTGACCGCAAATCCACAATTTTGCTACAGGACCTATACTGGTTCCGGGGGTGCAGGCTGACACTTTGGATAATTCTTCCTTCCAGACGGGAAATTAGAGTGACATGTGTCCGTCCAAATGCCTACAGCTACTCTCTGATTGGTTTTCCCTCTTCCCTTTCATCCCCTGCACAATTTGCAAACTGTGCGAAGCAGGAGCTTATAGGGGCTGACTCTCCAAGTTGGGAGATTGATAGTAAAGCATTTGGAATGCCAAACTGGAGCACAAGGAGGGGAAAAATTAGGAGCCTTTTAGAAATATTTTGCCATCACAGGGTGTCCATTCTCTAGGTTTCCCATACATGTTATAACTGTAGTGATATTCCCTTCTACCTGGAGAGCTGGGACCCATGGAATGGGTGGCATGCATTACTGCTTTAAAGGGTCTGCATTTTCTCACCCAATCTCACCAGTCCTCTCAGCCACAAGTGTCCAGCCTTATGTCTCATCTAGCTGTCTTTGCAGATGGGGTCATTCCAGGTTTCATCAGAACCCCTCAAGGAATTGTGTAAGAATTTTGCTTTTTTTTTGGTTTTGTTTTTGAAATTCATTTTTATAATGGGGTTGAGCTGATTTTCACCAACATGTTTCTGCCGTTCTAGACACACTTGATTCCCTTATGGAGATATATCAATATATAGGTTTTAAGTTTCTTACTAGTCAGATATATTCCTGTGCTGGGAATTGGGGTTTTGAGTCCCGTTCACTGAGGAAGGTGTAGGATTTGTCTATTCTGTATTTGCTTCATGGAATGGTACATGTGCTAATATCAAACTCTGGTTTTATGCATCACCCCAACTCTCCTTCCCCCTTAAGCAGGCATAAGAGTGTTTTCTCAATGTGAGACTCTGTTCTCTTTCCTCAGTTCATGTGTAGCCATGTTTACAGGAACTTCCTAATTGATATCTTATGATAAGTTTCTTTTTCTGTGTGACTTATTTCACTTAGAAACATCGTACCTAAATCCACTCATTTTGCTGCTACTGGCCTTATGACATTGATTTCATGTCTGAGTGATATTCAATTGTACAAAATTACCACAAGTTCTTTACGCAATTTTCTCTTTCCTGGAATACTTAAGTTGTACTGATGTTGAGTTTCTTGTATGCAGAGCAGCCCTAAACTTTGGGGTGCCTGTGTCTTGTTGATATTTAGTCTTCCCAAGTTATATGTCCATGAGTGGAAGTGCCCTATGCTCGGTAGCTTTGTATTTTAGATGTTTTAGGAAACAGCATACACTACTTCAGAGTGGCTCTTGGATATATATACCCCACCCATCAGCGTGACTAGCTCCCTGTTCTCCATGGCCTCTCCTGCATTTCTGGTTTGTACATATATTTTGGATGGCCTTTCTGAGCAGTGGAAACTGAGACTTCTTTGTTGTGCAGATTTGCATTTCCCGCTTGCTTGGTTGGCCAAAAACTCTGTATGTGTTTTTTTCCTGAAGTTATTCATGAAAAAAACGCATACACCCTTTTGCCCAACTACATCGTTTTAGAAATCCTGCTGCTTTTCATATGCTTTAAATGTGAGTCCAATCTACCTTTTGAAATCTGTTTCCTGCAATTCTGCATCTCATTCAGATCCTCTTCGTTGCCTTACCTGAATATATTTTTGGACGTTGGTTATCATTTTTATATTTGCAGGTCTTTGAATTGTCTGCTCCTGAGCTCCATTTTGCAACTCGCTTTTTTTGTGAGCTGGCCGCAAAACCATTGTATTGCTTCCGGCCCTATTCTGGTTCTGGGGAGGCAGACTGAGCCTTTGGTTAATTTTTCTTCCTAATGGGAAATTAGAGTGACATGTGCCTGTCAAAACTCCTACAGCTAGTCTCTCATTGGTTCCCCCTCTTCCCGTTTATCCTCTGAACAAATTGTAAACTGTGTGAAACAGGAGGTTAAAGGTGCTGATTCTCCAAGTGGGGAGATTGTTAGTCATTTGGCTGGAATGGCGAACCCCAGCACCAGGAGATCAAAAATGAGGTGCATTTTAGAACCCTTTCCTGATCACATGGTGTACATTCGTCTCGGTCTCCCAGGCATGTTTTCGCTGTCAGAAGATTCCCTTGAACCTGCAGATTTGGGACCCATGGAATGGGAATCAGGCAATATTTCTTTTAAAGTTCTGCATGTCCTCACCCAGCCTCTCTAACATCTCTTAGCGTGCATAGCTTCCAGCCTTATATATCATCCTGCTGTGGGTCTACATGTGTTCAATCCATGTTACATCATAGCCCTTCAACAAAAGTTGTAAGAATTTTTGTCTGTCTCACTGTTTTTAAAAATATTTTTTAATTTATTTTTATATTGGTTACAGCTGATTTTCAAAGCTCTGTTTTTTGCTGCTATACATCCACTTGATTCATGTACTGTGAGACAACAATAAATTCTTTTTCAGATGCTTACCATTCATATGTATTATTTTCCAGTGACTTGAGTGGGCTGAGTGCAGTTCTTTGAGGTACCGTGTAGGCCTTGTCAGTTATTCAATTTGGTACTTGGAATGGTATCTTTGCTAATTTCAACCTCGTGGATAATACCTCACCCTTCCTCACATTTCCATTTAGCAGCCTTATATCTATTTTCTACATATTTGACTATGTTTCTGTTTGGTAATTTATTTCATGTGTAGCCATTTTTGATTCCACCTTTAAGTGACATCTTATGATATGTGTCTTTTTCTTTCTGACATACGTCACTTAGAATGATCGTATGTAAATCCTCCAGAGTTGTTACAACTGGCCTTATTTCATTGATTTCTGGATGAGTAATATTCCACTCTACATAAGTAAACCATCTACATAAGCAGCCCTAAATTTTGGGGTGGCTCTATCTTATTGATTTTCAGTTTTCCCAAGGTATATTCCCTAGACTGGAAGTGCCCTTGGCTCTGTAGCTCTGTTGTTTCCTTGTTTTAGGGAACACAATGCACTCCTCCAGAGAGGCAGTTCGCAATTTACATCCTGTCCATCAGCATAACTAGGCTCCCTGTTCTCCAGTGCCTATCTTGCCTTTCTGGTTTTTACACATTTTGCGGATGGCCCTTTTGACCTGTGGGAAGTGATACTTCATTGTAGTGCAGATTTGCATTGCCGGCTTGCTTGCTTGGCCAAAAAGCGCGTATGCGTTTTCTCCTGAATATATTCAGGAGAAAACGCATACGCCCTTTTTGGCCAAGTGCATCCTTGTCGAAGTTGTGCCCCTATTCCTGTGCTTTAAATGTGATTCCAATGTACCGCTTGAAACCTGTTTCCTGCTATTCTGGCTCGCTATCAAGTCCGCCTCGTTGCCTTCCCTCAACAGATTTTCGGACGATTGTTGTCCTTTACTACTCTGCCAGTTTCTGCATTGCTGTGCCCCTGAGCTCCATTTTTCAACTCGTTTTTTGTGAGCTGACTGCAAGTCCAAAATTTTGGTTCAGGACCTATACTGGTTCCCGGCGGGTGTCTGAGACTTTGGTTAATTCTCCTTCCTTCCGGGAAATTAGAGTGACATGTGCCCGTCCAAATGCCTAACAGCTACTTTCTCATTGGTTCTCCTTCTTCCCTTTCATCCTCTGCCAAATTGGCAACCTGTGCGAACTAGGAGGTTGAAGGGTCTGTCTTTCCCATTTGGGAGATTGATAGTAAAGGAGTTGGAAAGTCAAACTGGGGCACCAGGAGAGGGACTATTAGTTGAGTTTTAGAAACCTTTTGTATTCACACTGTGTCCATTCTCTAGGTTTCACGTACATGTTATAATTGTAGTAATATGCCCTACAACCTGGAGAGTTGGGAACCTTCGAATGTGTGTCACGCGTTATTGCTTTAAGGGGTCTGCATTTGCTCACCGAATCTCACCAATCCTCTCAGTCACAAGTGTCCAGCCTTATGCCACATCCAGCTGTCATTGTAGATAGGGTCATTCCAGGTTTCATCAGAGCCCCTGAAGGAATTGTAAAGAATTTCCCTGTTTTTTTTTGTTTTTGTTTTTGAAATTCCTTTTTATAGTGGATTTGAACTGATTCTCACTGCCATGTTTATGCCAGTCTAGACACACTTGATTCCCTTACGGAGACATATCAATACATAGGTTTTAAGATTCTTACCAGTCAGATATATTCCTCTGCGGGAAATAAGGCGTTTTGAGTCCCTTTCACTGAGGAAAGTGTAGGTCTTTTCTATTCCGTAGTTGGTTTTTGGAACGGTACCTGTACTAATATCAAACTCTGGTTTTATGCATCACCCTACTTCTCCTTCCTCCTTAAGCAGGCATAAGAGTGTTTTCTAAATGTGAGACTCTGTTCTCTTTCCTAACTTAGTTCATGTGTAGCCATGTTTAGAGGACCTTCATAAGTGATATCTTATGATAAATTTCTTTTTCTCGGTGACTTATTTCCCTTAGAATCATCGTACCTGAATCCACTCATTTTGCTGCTACTGGCCTCATGACATTGATTTCATGGTTGAGGGTTATTACATTGTATGTAAATACCACAATTTTTTGAAACATTTTTCTCTTTCCTGGGATATTTAAGGTGTACACAATTTGAGGATCTTGTAAGCAGTGCAGCCCTAAATATTGGGGTGGCTCTATTTATTGATTTTCAGTTTTCCCCATGTATATTCCCTAGACTCGAAGTGCCATTGGGTCTGTAGCTCTGTAGTTTACTTGTTTTAAGGAACACAGTGCATTCCTCCAGAGAGGCAGTTGGCAATTTACATCCTGCCCATCAGCATATCTAGGCTCCCTATTCTCCACTGCCTGTCTTGCCTTTCTGGCTTTTACACATTTTGCAGATGTTCCTTTTGACTGGTGGGATATGATACTTGTTTGTAGTGCAGACTTGAATTGCCCGCTTGCTTGCTTGGCCAAAAAGGGCCTATGCATTTTCTCCTGAATATATTCACGAGAAAACGCATGCGCCCTTTTTGGTCAAGTGCATCATTGTCGAAGTTGTGCCCCTCTTCCTGTGCTTTAAAGGCGATTCCAATGCACCTCTTGAAATCTGTTTCCTGCTATTCTGGCTCGCTTTCAAGTCCGCCTCGTTGCCTTCCCTCAACAGATTTTTGGACGATTGTTGTCCTTTATTTCTCTGCCAGTTTGTGAATTGCTGTGGCCCTGAGCTCCATTGTTCAACTCCTTTTTTGTGAGCTGACCGCAAGTCCAAAATTTTGGTTCAGGACCTATACTGGTTACCGGCGGGTGGCTGAGACTTTGGTTAATTCTTCTTCCTGCCGGGAAATTATAGTGACATGTGCCCGTCCAAATGCCTAACAGCTACTCTCTCATTGGTTCTCCCTCTTCCCTTTCATCCTCTGGCAAATTGGCAACCTGTGCGAACCAGGAGGTTAAAGGGGCTGTCTCTCCAATTTGGGAGATTTATAGTAAAGCAGTTGGAAATTCAAACTGGAGCACCAGGAGAGGGACTATTAGTTGAGTTTTAGAAACCTTTTGTATTCACACTGTGTCAATTCTCTAGGTTTCACGTACATGTTATAATTGTAGTAATATGCCCTACAACCTGGAGAGTTGGGACCCTTGGTATATGTGCCACGCATTATTGCTTTAAATGGTCTGCATTTGCTCACCGAATCTCACCAATCCTCTCAGTCCCAAGTGTCCAGCCTTATGCCACAACCAGCTGTCATTGTAGATAGTGTCATTCCAGGCTTCATCAGAGCCCCTGAAGGAATTGTAAAGAATTTCCCGTTTTTTTTTGTGGTTTGTTTTTAAAATTCCTTTTTATAGTGGTTTTGAGCTGATTCTCACTGCCATGTTAATGGCAGTCTAGACACACTTGATTCCCTTATGGAGACATATCAATATATAGGTTTTAAGATTATTACTAGTCACATATATTACTCTGCGGGAAATATGGGGTTTTGAGTCCCTTTCACTGAGGAAGGTGTAGGTCTTGTATATTCCATATTTGGTTTTTGGAATGGTACCTGTACGAATATCAAACTCTAGTTTTATGCGTCACCACTCCTCTCCTTTCCCCTTAAGCAGGCATAAGAGTGTTTTCTAAATGAGAGGCTCTTTTCTCTTTCCTAACTCTGTTCATGTGGAGCCATGTTTACAGGACATTCATAAGTGATATCTTATGATAAGTTTCTTTTTCTCTGTGACTTATTTCACTTAGAATCATCGTACCAGAATCCTCTCATTTTGATGCTACTGGCCTTATAACATTGATTTCATGGCTGAGGGATATTCCATCGTACGTAAGTAACAAAATTTCTTGAACCATTTTTGTCTTTCCTTGGATATTTAAGGTGTACCCAAGTTGAGGTTCTTGTAAGCAGTGCAGCACTAAATTTTGTGGTGGCTTTTTCTTATTAATTTTCAGTATTCCCAAGTTATACACCTAGACTGGAATTGCTCTTTGCTCTGTAGCTCTGTTGTTTCCTTGTTTTAGGGAACACAATGCACTCCTCCAGAGAGGCAGTTTGCAATTTACATCCTTTCCATCAGCATAACTGGGGTCCCTGTTCTCCAGGGCCTATCTTGCCTTTCTGGTTTTTACACATTTTGCGGATGACCCTTTTGACCGGTGGGATGTGATACTTCATTGTAGTTCAGATTTGCATTGGCCGCCTGCTTGCTTGGCCAAAAAGCATGTATGCGTTTTCTCCTGAATATATTCAGGAGAAAACGCATACGCTCTTTTGGGCCAAGTGCATCATTGTCGAAGTTGTGCCCCTATTCTTGTGCTTTAAGGCGATTCCAATGTACCTCTTGAAATCTGTTTCCTGCTATTCTGGCTCGCATTCAAGTCCGCCTCGTTGCCTTCCCTCAACAGATTTACGGACGATTGTTGTCCTTTATTAATCTGCAAGTTTGTGCATTGCTGTGCCCCTGAGCTCCATTTTTCAACTCGTTTTTTGTGAGCTGACCGCAAGTCCAAAATTTTGATTCAGGACCTATACTGGTTCCCGGCGGGTGTCTGAGACTTTGGTTAATAATTCTTCCTGCTGGGAAATTAGAATGATATTTGCCCATCCAAATGCCTAACAGCTACTTTCTCATTGGTTCTCCCTCTTCCCTTTCATCCTCTACCAAATTGGCCACCTGTGAGAACCAGGAGCTTAAAGGGGCTGTCTCTCCAAGTTGGGAGATTGATAGTAAAGCAGTTGGAAAGTCAAACCGGAGCACCAGGAGAGGGATTATTGGTTGAGTTTTAGAAATCTTTCCTATTCACAGTGTGTCCATTCTCTAGGGTTCCCATACATGTTATAGCTGTAGTAATATTCCCTTCAACCTGGAGAATTCGGACCCTTGCAATGTGGGCCACCTGTTATTGCTTTAAAGGGTCTGCATTTGCTCACCGAATCTCACCAATTCTCTCAGTCCCAAGTGTCCAGACTTATGTCACATCCAGCTGTCGTTGTAGATAGGGTCATTCCAGGTTTCATCAGAGCCCCTGAAGAAATTGTAAAGAATTTCCCTGTTTTTTGTTTTGTTTTTGAAATTCCTTTTTATAGTGAGTTTGAGCTGATTCTCACTGCCATGTTTATGGCAGTCTAGACCCACTTGATTCCCTTATGGAGATATATCAATACATAGGTTTTAAGATTCTTACTAGTCAGATATATTCCTCTGCGTGAAATATGGGGTTTTGAGTCCCTTTCACTGAGGAAAGTGTAGGTCTTTTCTATTCCATAGTTTGTTTTTGGAACGGTACATGTACTAATATCAAACACTGGTTTTATGCATCACCCCACCTCTCCTTCCCCCTTAAGCAGGCACAAGAGTGTTTTCTAAATGTGAGGCTCTGTTCTCTTTCCTAACTCAGTTCATGTGTAGCCATGTTTAGAGGACCTTCATAAGTGATATCTTATGATAAATTTCTTTTTCTCTGTGACTTATTTCACTTAGAATCATCGTACCTGAATCCACTCATTTTGCTGCTACTGGCTTTATGACATTGATTTGTTGCCTGAGGGATATTACATCGTATGTAAATAACACAATTTTTTGAACCATGTTTGTCTTTATTGGGGTATTTAAGGTGTACCCAAGTTGAGATTCTTGTAAGCAGTGCAGGCCTAAATTTTGGGGTGGCTCTATCTTATTGATTTTCAGCTTTCCCAAGGTATATTCCCTAGACTGGAAGTGACCTTGGCTCTGTAGCTCTGTTGCTTATTTGTTTTTGGGAACACAATGCACTCCTCCAGAGAGGCAGTTGGCAATTTACATCCTGTCCGTCAGCATAACTAGGCTACCTGTTCTCCATTGCCTGTCTTGCCTTTCTGGCTTTTACATATTTTTCATATGTCCCTTTTGACAGGTGGGAAGTGATACGTCATTGTAGTTCAGATTTGCGTTGCCCGCTTGCTTGCTTGGCCAAAAAGGACGTATGAGTTTTCTCCTGAATATATTCAGGAGAAAACACATACGCCCTTTCTGGCCAAGTGCATCATTGTCGAAGTTGTGCCCCTCTTCCTGTGCTTTAAAGGTGATTCCAATGTACCTCTTGAAATCTGTTTCCTGCTATTCTGGCTCGCTTTCAAGTGCGCCTCGTTGCCTTCCCTAAACAGATTTTTGGACGATTGTTGTCCTTTACCTCTCTGACTGTTTGTGCATTGCTGTGCCACTAAGCTCCATTTTTTCAACTCGTTTTTTGTGAGCTGACTGCAGGACAAAAATTTTGGTTCAAGACCTATACTGGTTACGGCGGGTGGCTGAGACTTTGGTTATTTCTTCTTCCTTCCGGGAAATTAGAGTGACATGTGCCCGTCCAAATGCCTAACAGCTACTCTCTCTTTGGTTCTCCCTCTTCCCTTTTATCCTCTGCCAAATGGGCAACCTGTGCGAACCAGGAGGTTAAAGGGGCTGTCTTTCCATGTTGGGAGATTGATAGTAAATATGTTGGAAAGTCAAACCGGAGCACCAGGAGAGGGATTATTAGTTGAGTTTTAGTAATCTTTCATATTCACAGTGTTTTCATTCTCTAGGGTTCCCGTAAATGTTATAGGTGTAGTAATATTCCCTTCAACTTGTAGATTTGGGACCCTTGGAATGTGTGCCACACATTATTGCTTTAAATGGTCTGCATTTGCTCACCGAATCTGACCAATCCTCTCAGTCCCAAGTGTCCAGGCTTATGCCACATCCAGCTGTGGTTTTAGATAGGGTCATTCCAGGTTTCATCAGAGCCCCTGAAGGAATTGTAAAGAATTTCCCTGTTTTTTTGTTTTGTTTTTGAAATTCCTTTTTATAGTGGGTTTGAACTGATACTCACTGCCATGTTTATGCCAGTCTAGACAAACTTGATTCCCTTACGGAGACATATCAATACATAGATTTTAAGATTCTTACCAGTCAGATATATTCCTCTGCGGGAAATATGGCGTTTTGAGTCCCTTTCACTGAGGAGAGTGTAGGTCTTTTTTATTCCGTATTTGGTTTTTGGAACGGTACCTGTACTAATATCAAACTCTGGTTATACGCATCACCCCACCTCTCCTTCCCCCTTAAGCAGGCACAAGAGTGTTTTCTAAATGTGAGGCTCTGTTCTCTTTCCTAACTCAGTTCATGTGTAGCCATGTTTAGAGGACCTTCATAAGTGATATATTATGATAAATTTATTTTTCTCTGTGACTTATTTCACTTAGAATCATCGTACCTGAATCCAATCATTTTGATGCTACTGGCCTTATGACATTGATTTCATAGCTGAGGGATATTACATCTTATGTAAATACCACAATTTTTGAACCATTTTTGTCTTTCCTGGGATATTTAACATGTACCCAAGTTGAGGTTCTTGTAAGCAGTGCAGCCCTAAATATTGAGGTGGCTCTATCTTATTGATTTTCAGTTTTCCCAAGTTATATTCCCTAGACTGGCTGTGACTTGGCTCTGTAGCTCTGTTGTTTACTTGTTTTAGGGAACACAATGCACTCCTCCAGAGAGGCAGTTGGCAATTTATATCCTGCCCATCAGCATAACTAGGCTCCCAGTTCTCCATTGCCTGTCTTGCCTTTCTGGCTTTTACAGATTTTGCGGATGTCCCTTTTGACCGGTGGGAAGTGATACTTCTTTGTAGTGCAGATTTGCATTGCCCGGTTGCTTCCTTGGCCAAAAAGGGCGTATGCGTTTTCTCCTGAATATATTCAGGAGAAAACGCATAAGCCCTTTTTGGGCAAGTGCATCATTGTCGAAGTTGTGCCCCTCTTCCGGTGTTAAAAAGGCGATTCCAATGTACCTCTTGAAATCTGTTTCCTGCTATTCTGGCTCTCTTTCAAGTCCGCCTCGTTGCCTTCCCTCAACAGATTTTTGGACAATAGTTGTCCTTATTACTCTGCCAGTTTGTGAATTGCTTTCCCCTGAGCTACATTTTCAACTTGTTTTTTGCGAGATCACCACAAGTACAAAATTTTGGTTCAGGACCTATATTGGTTCCCGGTGGGTGGCTGAGACTTTGGTTAGTTCTTCTTACTGCCGGGATATTAGAGTGACATGTGACCATCCAAATGCCTAACAGCTACTCTCTCATTGGTTCTTCTTCTTCCCTTTCAGCCTCTGCCATATTGGCAACCTGTGTGAACCAGGAGGTTAAAGGGGCTGTCTCTCCATGTTGGGAGATTGATAGTAAAGCAGTTGGAAAGTCAAACCGGAGCACCAGGTGAGGGATTATTAGTTGAGTTTTAGAAACCTTTCGTATTCACCGTGTGTCCATTCTCTAGGTTTCCCGTATATGTTATTGCTGTAGTAATATTCCCTTCAACCTGGAGAGTTGGGACCCTTGGAAAGTTTGTCACGCATTATTGCTTTAAATGGTCTGCATTTGCCTACTGAATTGCACAAATCCTCTCAGTCCCAAGTGTCCAGCCTTATGCCAAATCCAGCTGTCATTGTAGATAGGGTCATTCCAGGTTTCATTTGAGCCCCAGAAGGAATTGTAAAGAATTTCCCTGTTTTTGTGTTTTGTTTTTGAAATTCCTTTTTATAGTGGGTTTGAGCTGCTTCTCACTGCCATGTTTATGCCTGTCTAGACACACTTGATTCCCTTACGGAGACATAACAATACATAGGTTTTAAGATTCTTACTAGTCAGATATATTCTTCTGCGGGAAATATGGGGTTTTGTGTCCCTTCACTGAGTAATGTGTAGGTCTTGTCTATTCCATATTTAGTTTTTGGAACGGTACCTGTACTACTATCAATCTCTGGTTTTATGCATCACCCCACCTGTCCTTCCCCCTTAAGCAGGCATAAAAGTTTTTCCTAAATATGAGACTCTCTTCTCTTTCCTAAATCAGTTCATGTGTAGCCATGTTTACAGGACCTTCATAAGTGATATCTTATGATAAGTTTCTTTTTCTCTGTCACTTATTTCACTTAGATTAATCGTACCTCAATCCACTCATTTTGCTGCTACTGGCCTTATGACATTGATTTCATGGCTGAGGGATATTCCACTGTACGCAAGTACCAGAATTTCTTGAATCATTTTTGTTTTCCTGGGATATTTAAGGTGTATCCAGGTTGAGGTTCTTGTAAGCAGTGCAGCCCTAAATTTGGGGTGGCTCTGTGTTATTGATTTCCAGGTTTTCCAAAGTATATTCCCTAGACTGGAAGTGCCCTTTGCACTGTAGCTCTGTTGTTTACTTGTTTTAGGGAACACAATGCACTCATCCAGAGAGGGCATTGGCAATTTACATCCTGCCCATCAGCATAACTAGGCTCCCTGTTCTCCAGGGGTTGTCTTGCCTTTCTGGTTTTTACACATTTTGCGAATGTTGTTTTTGACGGGTGGGAAGTGATACTTTTTTTGTAGTGCAGATTTGCATTGCCCACTTGCTTGCTTGTCCCAAAAGGGCGTATGCGTTTTCTCCTGAATATATTCAGGAGAAAACGCATACGCCCTTTTTGACCATGTGCATCATTGTCAAAGTTGTGCAACTCTACCTGTGCTTTAAAGGCGATTCCAATGTACCTCTTGAAATCTGTTTCCTGCTATTCCGGCTCGCTTTCAAGTCTGCCTCGTTTCCTTCCTTCAACAGATTTTTGGACAATAGTTGTCCTTTATTACTCTGCCAGTTTGTGAATTGCTGTGCCTCTGAGCTCCATTTTTCAAGTCGTTTTTTTTGTGAGCTGACCACAAGTCCAAAATATTGGTTCGGGACCTATACTGTTTCCCGGCAGCTTGTTGACACTTTGGTTCATTCTTTTTCCTGCCTGGAAATTAGAGTGACATGTGCCCGTCCAAATGCCTAACAGCTACTCTCTCATTGGTTCTCCCTCTTCCCTTTCATCCTCTGCCAAATAGGCAACCTGTGAGAACCAGGAGGTTAAATGGGCTGTCTCTCCAAGTTGGGAGATTGATAGTAAAGAAGTTGGAATGTCAAACCGGAGCACCAGGAGAGGGACTATTAGTTGACTTTTAGAAACCTTTCGTATTCACAGTGTGTCCATTCTCTAGGTTTCCCCAACATGTTATAACTGTAGTAAAATTCCCTTCAACCTGCAGAGTTGGGACCCTTGGAATGTTTGCCACGCATTATTGCTTTAAATGGTCTGCATTTGCTCACCGAATCTCACCAATTCTCTCAGTCCCACGTGTCCAGCCTTATGCCACATCCAGCTGTTGTTGTAGATAGGGTTATTCCAGGTTTCATCAGAGCCTCTGAAGGAATTGTAAAGAATTTCCCTGTTTTTTGTTTTGCTATTGAAATTCCTTTTTATAGTGGATTTGAGCTGATTCTCACTGCCATGTTTATGCCAGTCTACACACTCTTGATTCCCTTATGGAGACATATCATTACATAGGTTTTAAGATTCTTACTAATCAGATATATTCCTCTGTGGGAAATATGGGGTTTGGAGTCCCGTTCACTGAAGAAGGTGTAGGTCTTGTCTATTCCGTAGTTGGTTTTTGGAACGGTACCTGTACTAATATCACACACTGCTTTTATGCATCACCCCACCTATCCTTCCCCCTTAAGGAGGCATAAGAGTGTTTTCTAAATGTAAGACACTGTTCTCTTTCCTAACTCAGTTCATGTGTAGCCATGTTTACAGGACCTTCATAAGTGATATCTTATGATATGTTTCCTTTTCTCTGTGACTTATTTCACTTAGAATCATCGTACCTGAATCCACTCATTTTGCTGCTACTGGCCTCATGACATTGATTTCATGGCTGGGGGATATTCCATCGTCCGTAAATAATACATTTCCTTAAACCATTTTTGTCTTTCCTGGGATAATTAAGGTGTACCCAAGTTGAGGTTCCTGTAAGCCGTGCAGCCCCAATTTTGGGGTGGCTCTGTCTTATTGATTTTCAGTTTTCCCAAGGTATATTCCCTAGACTGGAAGTGCCCTTGGCTCTGTAGCTCTGTTGTTTAATTGTTTTAGGGAACACATTGCACTCCTCCAGAGAGGCGGTTGGCAATTTACATCCTGCCTATCAGCATAACTAGGCTCCCTGTTCTCCAGGGCATGTCTTGCCTTTCTGTTTTTTACACATTTTGCAGATATCCCTTTTGACCGCTTGGAAGTGATACTTCTTTGTACTGCAGAATTTCATTGCCCTCTTGCTTGCTTGGCCAAAAAGGGCGTATGAATTTCCTCCTGATTATATTCAGGAGGAAACACATACACCCTTTTTGGGCAAGTGCATCATGGTCGAAATTGTGCCCCTCTTCCAGTGCTTTAAAGGCGATTCCAATGACCTCTTGAAATCTGTTTCCTGCTATTCTGGCTCCCTTTCAAGTCCGCCTCGTTGCCTTCGCTCAACAGATTTTTGGACGATAGTTGTCCTTTATTACTCTGCCAGTTTGTGAATTGCTGTGCCCCTGAGCTCCCTTTTTCAACTCGTTTTTTGTGAGCTGACCGCAAGTCCAAAATTTTGCTTCAGGGTCCGTACTGGTTCCCAGCTTGTGGCTGAGACTTTGGTTAATTCATATTTCTGCCGGGAAATTAGAGTGACATGTGCCCTTCCAAATGCCTAACAGCTACTCTCTCATTGGTTCTCCATCTTTCCTTTCATCCTCTGCCAAGTTGGCAACCTTTGAGAACCAGGAGGTTAAAGGGGCTGTCTCTCCAAGTTGGGACATTGATAGTAAAGCAGTTGGAAATACAAACCGAAGCACCAGGAGAGGGACTATTAGTTGAGTTTTAGAAACCTTTCGTATTCACAGTGTTTCCATTCTCTTGGTTTCCCGTACATGTTATAGCTGTAGTAATATTCCCTACAACCTGGAGAGTTGGGATCCTGGGAATGTGTGCCACACATTATTGCTTTAAATGGTCTGCTTTTGCTGACCATATCTCACCAATCCTCTCAGTCCCAAGTGTCCAGCCTTATGCCACATCCAGCTGTCGTTGTAGATAGGGTCATTCCAGGTTTCATCAGAGCCCCTGAAGCAATTGTAAAGAATTTCCCTATTTTTTTGTTTGGTTTTTGAAATTCCTTTTTATAGTGGGTTTGAGCTGATTCTCACTGCCATGTTTCTGCCAGTCTAGACACACTTGATTCCCTTACGGAGACATATCAATACATAGGTTTTAAGATTCTTACTAGTCAGATATATTCCTCTGTGGGAAATATGGGGTTTTGAGTCCCTTTCACTGACGAAGGTGTAGGACTTGTATAATTCGTAGTTGGTTTTTGGAACGGTACCTGTACTAATATCAAACTCTGGTTTTATGCATCACCCCACCTCTCCTTCCCCCTTAGGCAGGCATAAGATTGTTTTCTAAATGTGAGACTCTGTTCTCTTTCCTAACTCAGTTCATGTGTAGCCATGTTTACAGGACCTTCATAAGTGATATCTTATGATAAGTTTCCTTTTCTCTGTGACTTATTTCACTTAGAATCATCATACCTGAATCCACTCAGTTTGCTGCTACTGGCCTCATGACATTGATTTCATGGCTGGGGGATATTCCATCGTCTGTAATAATATAATGTCTTAAACCATTTTTGTCTTTCCTGGGATATTTAAGGTGTACCCAAGTTGAGGTTCCTGTAAGCAGTGCAGCCCCAATTTTTGGGTGGCTCTGTCTTATTGATTTTCAGTTTTCCCAAGGTATATTCCCTAGACTGGAAGTGCCCTTGGTTCGGTAGCTCTCTTGTTTACTTGTTTTTGGTAACACAGTGAACTCCTCCACAAAGGCAGTTGGTAATTTACATCCCGCCCATCAGCATAACTGGGCTCTCTGTTCTCCAGGGCCTGTCTTGCCTTTCTGGTTTTTACACATTTTGCGGATGTCCCTTTTGACTGGTGGGAAGTGATACATTTTGTAGTGCAGATTTGCATTTCCCACTTGCTTGCTTGGCCAAAAAGGGCGGATGTGTTTTCTCCTGAATATATTCAGGAATCAACGCATACGACCTCTTTGGCCAAGTGCATCATTGTCGAAGTTGTGCCCCTCTTCCTGTGCTTTGAAGGTGATTCCAATGTACCCCTTGAAATCTGTTTCCTGCTATTCTGGATCGCTTTCAAGTCCGCCTCGTTGCCTTCACTCAACAGATTTTTGGACCCTAGTTGCCCATTAGTACTCTGCCAGTTTGTGAATTGCTGTGCCCCTGAGCTACATTTTTCAACTCGTTTTTTGTGAGCTGACCGCAAGTCCAAAATTTTGCTTCAGGACCTATACAGGTTCCCAGTGTGTGGCTGAGACTTTGATTAATTCTTCCTCCTGCCGGGAAATTAGAGTGACATGTGCCCGTCCAAATGCCTAATAGCTACTCTCTCATTGGTTCTCCCTCTTCCCTTTCATCCTCTGCCAAATTGGCGACCTGTGCGAACCAGGAGGTTAAAGGGCCCGTCTCTCCAATTTGGGAGATTGATAGTAAAGCAGTTGGAAATTCTAGCTGGAGAACCAGGAGAGGGACAATTAGTTGAGTTCTAGAAACCCTTCGTATTCAGAGTGTGTCCATTCTCTAGGTTTCCCGTACATGTTATAGCTGTAGTAATATTCC
Source organism: Hyperoodon ampullatus (assembly GCF_949752795.1). Lineage (NCBI taxonomy): Eukaryota > Metazoa > Chordata > Mammalia > Artiodactyla > Ziphiidae > Hyperoodon > Hyperoodon ampullatus. The sequence continues at coordinate 87,911 of NW_027640374.1, read as the reverse complement.
CTTCAACCTGGAGAGATGGGACCCTTGGAATGTGTGCGACACATTATTGCTTTAAAAGGTCTGCATTTGCTCACCCAATCTCACCATTCCTCTCAGTCCCAAGTGTCCAGCCTTATGCCACATCCAGCTGTCGTTGTAGATAGGGTCATTCTAGGTTTCATCAGAGCCCCTGAAGGAATTGTAAAGAATTTCCCGGTTTTTTTTTTTGTTTGTTTGTTTTTTTGTTTGTTTGTTTTTTTTTTTTTTTTCAGTGCGCGGGCCTCCCACTGTTGTGGCCTCTCCCATTGCGGAGCATAGGCTCCGGACACGCAAGCTCAGCGGCCATGGCTCACGGGTTCAGCCGCTCCGTGGCACGTGGGATCTTCCCAGACCTGGGCACGAACCTGTGTCCCCTGCATCGGCAGGCAGACTCTCAACCTCTGCGCCACCAGGGAAGCCCTGTTTGTTTGTTTTTGAAATTCCTTTTTATAGTGGGTTTGAGCTGATTCTCACTGCCATGTTAATGCCAGTCTAGACACACTTGATTCCCTTATGGAGACATATCAATATATAGGTTTTAAGATTATTACTAGTCAGATATATTCCTCGCGGGAAATATGGGGTTTTGTGTCTCTTTCCCTGAGGGAGGTGTAGGTCTTGTCTATTCCATATTTGGTTTTTGGAATGGTACCTGTACGAATATCAAACTCTGGTTTTATGCATCACCCCTCCTCTCCTTTCCCCTTAAGAAGGCATAAGAGTGTTTTCTAAATGAGAGGCTCTTTTCTCTTTCCTAACTCTGTTCATGTGTAGCCATGTTTACAGGACCTTCATAAGTGATATCTTATGATAAGTTTCTTTTTCTCTTTGACTTATTTCACTCAGAATCATCGTACCTGAAATCACTCATTTTGCTGCTACTGGCCTTATGACATTGATTTCATGTCAGAGGGATAATCCATTGTACGTAAGTACTAAAATTTCTTGAACCAATTTTGTATTTCCTGGGATATTTTATGTGTACCCAAGTTGAGGTTCTTGTAAAGAGTGCAGCCGTAAATTTTGGGGTGGCTCTGTCTTATTGATTTTCAGTTTTCCCAAGGTATATTCCCTAGACTGGAAGTGCCCTTGGCTCTGTAGCTCTGTTGTTTAATTGTTTTAGGGAACACATTGCACTCCTCCAGAGAGGCGGTTGGCAATTTACATCCTGCCCATCAGCATAACTAGGCTCTCTGTTCTCCAGGGCCTGTCTTGCCTTTCTGTTTTTTTTTTTTTTTTTTTTTTTTTTTTTTTTTGGCGGTACGCGGGCCTCTCACTGCTGTGCCCTCTCCCGTTGAGGAGCACAGGCTCCGGACGCGCAGGCCCAGCGACCACGGCTCACGGGCCCAGCCGCTCCGCGGCATGTGGGAACTTCCCAGACCGAGGCATGAACCCGTGTCCCCTGCATCGGCAGGCCGACTCTCAACCACTGTGCCACCAGGGAAACCCTTGCCTTTCTGTTTTTGACACATTTTGCAGATGTCCCTTTTGACCGTTTGGAAGTGATACTTCTTTGTACTGCAGAATTTCATTGCCCGCTTGCTTGCTTGGCCAAAATGGGCCTATGTGTTTCCTCCTGATTATATTCAGGAGGAAACGCATACGCCCTTTTTGGGCAAGTGCATCATGGTCGAAATTGTGCCCCTCTTGCTGTGCTTTAAAGGCGATTCCAATGTACCTCTTGAAATCTGTTTCCTGCTATTCTGGCTCCCTTTCAAGTCCGCCTCGTTGCCTTCCCTCAACAGAATTTTGGACGATAGTTGCCCTTTATTACTCTGCCAGTTTGTGAATTGCTGTGCACCTGAGCTCCATTTTTCAACTCGTTTTTTGTGAGCTGACCGCAAGTCCAAAATTTTGCTTCAGGATCTATACTGGTTCCCAGCGTGTGGCTGAGACTTTGGTTAATTCTTATTTCTGCCGGGAAATTAGAGTGACATGTGCCCTTCCAAATGCCTAACAGCTACTCTCTCATTGATTCTCCATCTTTCCTTTCATCCTCTGCCAAATTGGCAACCTTTGAGAACCAGGAGGTTAAAGGGGCTGTCTCTCCAAGTTGGGAGATTGATAGTAAAGCTGTTGGAAATACAAACCGAAGCACCAGGAGAGGGACTATTAGTTGAGTTTTAGAAACCTTTCGTATTCACAGTGTGTCCATTCTCTTGGTTTCCCATCCATGTTATAGCTGTAGTAATATTCCCTTCAACCTGAGGAGTTGGGATCCTTGGAATGTGTGCCATGCATTATTGCTTTAAATGGTCTGCTTTTGCTGACCCAATCTCACCAATCCTCTCAGTCCCAAGTGTCCAGCCTTATGCCACATCCAGCTGTCGTTGTAGATAGGGTCATTCCAGGTTTTATCAGAGCCCCTGAAGGAATTGTAAAGAATTTCCCTATTTTTTTGTTTGGTTTTTGAAATTCCTTTTTATAGTGGGTTTGAGCTGATTTTCACTTCCATGTTTATGCCAGTCTAGACACACTTGATTCCCTTACGGAGACATATCAATACATAGGTTTTAAGATTCTTACTAGTCAGATATATTCCTCTGCGGGAAATATGGGGTTTTGAGTCCCTTTCACTGACGAAGGTGTCGGACATGTATAATTCGTAGTTGGTTTTTGGAACGGTACCTGTACTATTATAAAACTCTGGTTTTATGCATCACCCCACCTCTCATTCCTCCTTAGGCTGGCATAAGATTGTTTTCTAAATGTGAGACTCTGTTCTCTTTCCTAACTCAGTTCATGAGTAACCATGTTACAGGACCTTCATAAGTGATATCTTATGATAAGTTTCCTTTTCTCTGTGACTTATTTCACTTAGAATCATCATACCTGAATCCACTCATTTTGCTGCTACTGGCCTCATGACATTGATTTCATTGCTGTGGGATATTCCATCGTCTTTAAGTAATACAATTTCTTAAACCATTTTTGTCTTTCCTGGGATATTTAAGGTGTACCCAAGTTGAGGTTCCTGTAAGCAGTGCAGCCCCAATTTTGGGGTGTCTCTGTCTTATTGATTTTCAGTTTTCTCAAGGTATATTCCCTAGACTGGAAGTGCCCTTCGTTCGGTAGCTCTCTTGTTTACTTGTTTTAAGGAACACAGTGAACTCCTCCACAAAGGCAGTTGGTAATTTACATCCCGCCCATCAGCATAACTGGGCTCTCTGTTCTCCAGGGCCTGTCTTGCCTTTCTGGTTTTTACACATTTTGTGGATGTACCTTTTGACCGGTGGGAAGTGATACATTTTGTAGTGCAGATTTGCATTGCCCGCTTGCTTGCTTGGCCAAAAAGGGCGTATGTGTTTTCTCCTGAATATATTCAGGAGTCAACGCATACGACCTTTTTGGCCAAGTGCATCATTGTCGAAGTTGTGCCCCTCTTCCTGTGCTTTGAAGGCGATTCCAATGTACCCCTTGAAATCTGTTTCCTGCTATTCTGGATCGCTTTCAAGTCCGCCTCGTTGCCTTCCCTCAATAGATTTTTGGACGATAGTTGCCCTTTAGTACTCTGCCAGTTTGTGAATTGCTGTGCCACTGAGCTCCAATTTTCAACTCGTTTTTTGTAAGCTGACAGAAAATCCACAATTTTGGTTGAGGACATGTACTGGTTCCTGGCGGGTGACTGAGACTTTGGTTAATATGTCTTCCTAACGAGAAATTAGAGTGACATGTGCCCGTCCAAATGCCTAACAGCAACTCTCTCATTGGTTCTCCATATTACCTTTCATCCTCTGCCAATTGGCAACATGTGAGAACCAGGAGGTTAAAGGGGCTGTCTCAACAAGTTGGGAGATTGATAGTAAAGCAGTTGGAAATTCAAACTGGAGCAACAGGAGAGGGATTATTAGTTGAGTTTTAAAAACCTTTCGTATTCACAGTGTGTCCATTCTCTAGGTTTCCCGTAAATGTTATAGCTGTAGTAGTATTCCCTTCAACCTGCGGAGTTGGGACCATTGGAATGTGTGCCACACATTATTGCTTTAAATGGTCTGCATTTGCTGAACCAATCTCACCAATTTTCTCAGTCCCAAGTGTCCAGACTTATGCCACATCCAGCTGTCATTGTAGATAGGGTCATTACATGTTTCATCAGAGCCCCTGAAGGAATTGTAAACAATTTCCCTGTTTTTTTGTTTTGTTTTGGAAATTCCTTTTTATATTGGGTGTGATCTAATTCTCACTGCCATGTTTATGCCAGTTAGGACACACTTGATTCCCTTACGGAGACATATCAATACATATGTTTTAATATTCTTACTAATCAGATATATTCCTCTGTGGGAAATATGGGGTTTGAGTCCCTTTCACTGAGGAAGGTGTAGGGATTGACTCTTCCGTAGTTGGTTTTGGGACCGGTACATGTACTAATATCAAACTCTGGTATTATGCATCACCCCACCTCTCCTTCCCACTTAAGCAGGCATAAGAGTGTTTTCTAAATGTGAGACTCTGTTCTCTTTCCTACTTCAGTTCATGTGTAGCCATGTTTACAGGACCTTCATAAGTGATATCTTATGATAAGTTTCTTTTTCTCTGTGACTTATTTCACTTAGAATCATCATACCTGAATCCAATCATTTTGCTGCTACTGGCCTTATGACAATGATTTCATGGCTGAGGGATATTCCATCGTACGTATGTACCACAATTTCTTGAACCATTTTTGTCTATCCTGGGATATTTCAGGTGTACCGAAGTTGAGGTTCTTGTAAGCAGTGCAGCCCTAAATTTTGGGGTGGCTCTGTCTTATTGATTTTCAGTTTTCCCAAGGTATATTCCCTAGACTGGAAGTGCACTTGGCTCTGTAGCTCTGTTGTTTACTTGTTTTGGGGAACACAATGCACTCCGCCAGAGAGGCAGTTGGCATTTTACATCCCGCCCATCAGCATAACTAGGCTCCCTGTTCTCCAGGGCCTGTGTTGCCTTTCTAGTTTTTACACATTTTTGTCGATGTCCCTTTTGTCCGGCGGGAAGTGATACTACATTGTAGTGCAGATTTGCATTGCCCGCTTGCTTGCTCGGCCAAAAAGGGCGTATGCGTTTTCTCCTGAATATATTCAGGAGAAAACGCATACGCCCTTTTTGGCCCATTGCATCATTGTCGAATTTGTGCCCCTCTTCCTGTGCTTTAAAGGCGATTCCAATTTACCTCTTGAAATCTGTTTCCTGCTATTCTGGCTCGCTTTAAAGTCCACCTTGTTGCCTTCCCTCAACAGATTTTTGGACGAGAGTTTTCCTTTATTACTCTGCCCTTTTGTGAATTGCTGTGCCCCTGAGCTCCATTTTTCAACTCGTTTTTTGTGAGCTGACCGCAAGTCCAAAATTTTGGTTCAGGACCTATACTGGTTCCCGGCGGGTGGCTGAGACTTTGGCTAATACTTCTTCCTGCCAGGAGATTAGAGTGACTAATGCTGGTCCAAATGCCTAACAGCTACTCTCTCATTGGTTGTCCATCTTCCTTTTCATCCTCCGCCAAATTGGCAACATGTGAGAACCAGGAGGTTAAAGGGGGGGGCTGTCTCTCTAAGTTGGGAGATTGATAGTAAAGCATTTGGAAATTCAAATCGGAGCACCAGGAAAGGGACTATTAGTTGAGTTTTAGAAACCTTTCGTATTCACACTGTGTCCATTCTCTAGATTTCCTGTACATATTATAGATGTAGTAATATTCCCTTCAACCTGGAGAGTTGGGACCCTTGGAATGTGTGCCACACATTATTGCTCTAAATGGTCTGCATTTGCTCACTGAATCTCACCAATCCTCTCAGTCCAAAGTGTCTAGCCTTATGCCACATCCAGCTGTCATTGTAGATAGTGTCATTCCAGGTTTCATCAGAGCCCGTGAAGGAATTTTAAAGAATTTCCCTGCTTTTTTGTTTTGTTATTGAAATACCTCCTTAGTGGGTTTGAGGTGATTGTCACTGCCATGTTTATGCCAGTCTGGACACACTTGATTACCTTATGGAGACATATAGATACATAGGTTTTAAGATTTAAACTAGTTACATGTATTCCTCTGCGGGAAATATGGGGTTTTGAGTTCCTTTAACTGAGGAAAGTTTAGGTCTTGTCTATTCCGTATTTGGATTTTGGAACGGCACCTGTACTAATATCAATCTCTGGTTTTATGCATCACCACACCTCTCCTTCCCCCTTAAGAAGGCATAAGGGTGTTTTCTGAATGTGAGACTCTGTTCTCTTTCCTAACTCACTTCATGTGTAGCCATGTTTACAGGACCTTCATAAGTGATATCTTATGATAAGTTTCTTTTTCTCTGTGACTCATTTTCCTTAGAATCATCATACCTGAATCCACTCATTTTGCTGCTACTGGCCTTATGACATTGATTTCATGGCTGACAGATATTCCATCGTACGTACGTACCACAATTTCTTGAACCATTTTTGTCTTTCCTGGGATATTTCAGGTGTACCCAAGTTGAGGTTCTTGTAAGCAGTGCAGCCCTAAATTTTGGGGTGTCTCTGTCTTATTGATTTTCAGTTTTCCCAAGGTATATTCCCTAGACTGGAAGTGCACTTGGCTCTGTAGCTCTGTTGTTTACTTTTTTGGGGGAACACAATGCATTCTTCCAGAGAGGCAGTTGGCAATCTACATCCCGCCCATCAGCATAACTAGGCTCCCTGTTCTCCAGGGCCTGTGTTGCCTTTCTAGTTTTTACACATTTTGCAGATGTCCCTTTTGTCCAGTGGGAAGTGATACTGCTTTGTAGTGCAGATTTGCATTGCCCGCTTGCTTGCTTGGCCAAAAAGGGCATATGCATTTTCTCCTGAATATATTCTGGAAAAAACTCATATGCACTTTTTGGCCAAGTGCATCATTGTCGACAATGAGCCCCTCTTGCTGTGCTTAAAAGGCGATTCCAAAGTACCTCTTAAAATTTGTTTCATGCTATTGTGCCTCGTTTTCAAGTCCGCCTCATTGCCATCCCTCAAAAGATTTTTGGACGATAGTTTTCGTTCATTACGCTGCCAGTTTTTGAATTGCTGTGCCTCAGAGCTCCATTTTTCAATTCGTTTTTTGTAAGCTGACAGCAAATCCACAATTTTGGTTGAGGACCTGTACTGGTTCCTGGCGGGTGACTGAGACTTTGTTTAATACTTCTTCCTGACGGGAAATTAGAGTGACATGTGCCCGTCCAAATGCCTAACAGCAACTCTCTCATTGGTTCTCCATCTTACCTTTCATCCTCTGCCAATTGGCAACATGTGAGAACCAGGAGGTTAAAGGGGCTGTCTCAACAAGTTGGGAGATTGATAGTAAAGCAGTTGGAAACTCAAACTGGAGCAACAGGATAGGGACTATTAGTTGAGTTTTAGAATCCTTTCGTATTCACAGTGTGTCCATTCTCTACGTTTCCCATACATGTTATAACTGTAGTGATATTCCCTTTTACCTGTCGACTTGGGACCCATGGAATTGGTGGCATGCATTATTGCTTTAAACGGTCTGCATTTTCTCATCCAATCTCACCAATCCTCTCATTCCCAAGTGTCCAGCCTTATGTCTCATCCAGCTGTCATTTTAGATAGGGTCATTCCAGGTTTCATCAGAACACCTGAAGGAATTGTGTTAGATTTTCGCTCTTTTTTTGTTTTGTTTTTGAAATTAATTTATATAATGAGGTTGAGCTGATTTTCACTGACTTGTTTATGCCGGTCTAGACACACTTGATTCCCTTATGGAGACATATCAATACATAGGTGTTAAGATTCTTACTAGTCAGATATATTCCTCTGCGGGAATAGGGCTGTTGAGTCCTGTTCACTGAGGAAGGAGTAGGTCTTGTCTCTTCTGTATTTGGATTATGCAATGGTACCTGTGCTAATATAAATCTCTGGTTTTGTTCATCTCCCCACCTCTCCTTCCCCCTTAAGCCAGCATAAGTGTGTTTTCTAAATGTGAGACTCTGTTCTCTTTCCTAATTCTGTTCTTGTTTAGCCATGTTTACATTTCCTTCATAAATGATATCTTATGTCAGAATGCTCCACGGCTCTTGTCATCATAATGCTCCATGATGCTCGTCATCACAATTATCCATGGCCTTCTCATCACAATGCTCCACCATCTTTACATCACATTGCTCCATGCCCTGGTCATCACAATGCTCCATGTCCCTTGTCATCACAATTCTCCACCTCTTTGTCATCACAATGCTCGATGACACTTCTCATCACAATGTTAAATGCTTTTGTCATCACAATTCTCCATGCACTTGTCATCGCAATGCTCCCTGACCCATGTCATAGCAAGCTCCATATGCTTGGCATCACAATGCTTCATGACATTGTTATAAAAATTCTCAATGTCCCTTGTCATCACAATGCTTCATGCCAATGTCATCACAATGCTCCATGACACTTGTAATCACAATGCTCCAAGCACTTGTCATCACAATTCTCCATGACCTCTGTCATCACAATGTTCCGTGACACCTGTCATCACAATGCTCCAAGCCCCTTGTCAGTACAGTGCTCCATGATGCTCGTCATCACAATTACCCAAGGTCTTCTCATCACAATGCTTCAGGGTTTTACCATCACAATGCTCCATGTCCTGGTCATCTCAGTGCTCCATGTCCCTTGTCATCACAATTCTCCACGTCCTTATCATCACAGTGTTCCTTGACACTTCTCCTCACAATGTTATATGCTCTTGTCATCACAATTCTTCATGCACTTGTCATCACAATGCTCCAGGACCCCTGTCATAGCAAGCTCCATGTGCTTGTCATCACAATGTTTCAAGACCTTGTCATTAAAATTCTCTATGGCCCTTGTCATCACAATGATCCATGCCCTTGTCATCACAAAGCTCCTTTACCTTTGTCATTACAATCCTCCATGACACTTGGCATCACAATGCTCCATGTCATTGGCATCACAATGGAACATGACATATGTCATCACAATGCTCCCTGAAACCTATCTTAACAATACTCCATGCCCTTGTCATCACAATGCTCCATGACCTCTGTCATCAGAATGTTCCCTGACACCTGTCATCACAATGCTCCATGCCCCTTGTCAGTACAGTGCTCCATGATGCTCATCATCATAATTACCCATGATCTTCTCATCACAATGCTTCAGGGTTTTACCATCAAAATGCTCCATGCCCCTGTCATCACAATGCTCCATGCCCTTGACATCCCAATGCTCCATGGCTGCTGTCATCACAATGCTCCGTGACTCCATTCATCACAATGCTTCATGATCTTTGTGATCACAATGGTCAGTGCCCTCGTCATCACAAGGCTCTGTGACCTGTCACCACAATGCTCCATGAACTTTTCATCACAATGCTCCATGACCCTTGTCATCACAATGCTCCATGCCTTTCTCAGCACAATAAGGAAAGACACTTGACATCACAATGCTCCATGCACTTGTCAACACAATGCTCCACCAGCTTGTCATCACAATGCTCCCTGCACTTCTCATCAAAATGATCTGTCAACACTGATATCACACTGATCCATAACTAGTCATCACAATACTCCCTCACCCTTCTCATCACAATGTTCCATGACTCCTGTCATCACAATACTACATGTACTTATCATCACAGTGCTCCATGACCCATGACCTCAAAATGCTCCATAACACATGTCATCAAAATGCTCCATAACTTTTGTCATCACAAAGTTCAATGACCCTTGGCATCACAATGCTCCATGTCATTGTCATCACAATGCTCCAGGAACCTTCTCATCACATTGCTCCATGCCCTTGTCATCACAAATGTCCATGACGCTTGTCATCACAATGTTCGATGCCCTTCTCATAACAATGCTCCATGCCCTTGTCATTACAATCCTCCATGAACCCTGTACCACAGTGTTCCAGGCCCTTGTCATCATAATGCTCCAGGCCCACTATCATCACAATAATCCATGAAACTTTTCAGACCAATGCCCCATGGCCTTGTCATCACAAGGCTCCATTATCCGTGTCATAACAATGCTCCAAGATCCCAGTCATCACAATGTTCCACAGCCTTGTCATCACAAGGCTCCATGACCCTTGCCATCACAAGGCTCCATACACATGAAATCACAATGCTCCATGCTCTTGTCATCACAAAGCTCCATGATACATGTCTTCAGAATGCTCAATGGCTTTCTCATCACAATGCACCATTCCCTTGTCATCAGAATGCTCCACGACACCTGAAATCACAATGCTCATTGCCCATTTTCATTAGAATGCTCCATGAGAATGTCATCACAAGGCTCCATGGTTTTCTCATCACAATGCTCCAGGACCTTGTCATCACAATGCTCCTTTCTCTTGTCATCACAACGCTCCATGACTCCTGTTATCACAATACTCCATGAACATTTTCAGCACAGTGTTCCATGACATTCTCATCACAGTGCTCCTTGACCCCTGTCATAACAATGCTCCATGACCAATGTCATCACAGTCCTCCATGACCCCTGACAACACAATGATCCGGGACTCTTGTTATCAAAATGCTCCATGACACTTGTCATCACAATGATCCATGCCCTTGTCATCACAATGCGCCATGCATACTGTCATCACAATAATCCATGAAACTTGTCAGATTAATGTTCCATGCCCCTGTCATCACAATGCTCCATGCCCTTGTCATCACAATGCTCCATGACACTTGTCATCACAATGCTCCGTGACTCCAGTCATCACAATGCTTCATGACCTTTGTCATAACAATGGTCCATGCCCTGGTCACACAAGGCTCTGTGTTCTTTGTCACCACAATGCTCCATACCCTTGTCATCACAATGCTCCATGCCCACTGTCATCACAATAATCCATGAAAATTGTCAGACCAATGATCCTTGGTCTCGTCACACGAGGCTCTGTGAACTTTGTCACCACAGTGCTCCATGAACTTTTCTTCACAAAGCTCTGTGTCCCTTGTCATCACAATGCTCCATGCCTTTGTCAGCACAATGCTCCATGACACTTGTCATCACAAGGCTCCATGGCCCTCTCATCACAATGCTCCAGGACCTTCTCATCACATTGTTCCATTCCTTTCTCATCACAATGCTTCATGACACCTGTCATCACAGTACTCCATGAATATTTTCAGACCAGTGCCCCATGACCTTCTGATCACAGTGCTCCATGACACATGTCATCACAATGCTACATGACCACAGCCATCAAAATGATCCATGCCACTTGTCATCAGAATATTCCATGCGCTTGTCATCCCCATGCTCCATGACCCCTGTAACCACAATGGTCCTTGACGCTTGTTGTCATATAGCTCAATGACACTTGTCTTCACGGTGCTCCATGCCTTTGTCAGCAAAATGTTACATGACCTTGTCATCACAATGCTCCATGCACTTGTCCTCACAATTCTCCATTACCAGTGTCATCACAATCCTCCATGAACCTTGGGATCACATTGCTTCATGTCCTTGTCATCACAATGCTCCATGATTCTTGAAAGAAAAATGATCCATGACCTCTCTCATCACAATGCTCCAAACACTTGTGATCACCATGTTCCCTAACACTTGTCATCACAGCGCTCCATGATGCCTGTCATCACAATAATCCATGCACTTGTCATCACAATGCTCCATGAACTTTGTCATCACAATGGTCAATACACTTGTCATCACAATGCTCCCGGACACTTTTCCTCAGAATGCTCCTTGAAACCTGTCTTGAAAAGGCTCCATGCCTTTTTCATCACAATGCTCCATGCCCTTTTTCTCACAATGCTCCATGCCATTGTCATCACAATACTGCACAAGCTTGTCATCAGAATGCTCCAAGAACCTTGTCATCACAATGCTCTATGACCCCTCTCATCACAGTGCTCCATGACCCATGTCATCACAATGATCCATTCCCTTGTCATCATAATGCTCCATTACCCTTGTCATCACAATGCTCCCAGCCCTTGTCATCACAATGCTCCATTACATTTGTCATCACATTTCTCCATGACACTTGGCATCACAATGCTCAATGCCATTTTCATCACGATGCACCATGACATATGTCACCACAATGCTCCCTGACACCTTTCTACACAATAATCAATGACCTTGTCATCACAATGCTCCATGCGCTAGTTATCACAATGTGCCATGCCCTCTGTCATCACAATAATCCATGAAACATGTCAGACCAATGCTCCATGCCTCTTTCATCCCAATGCTCCATGCCCTTGTCATCACAATGCTCCATGACCCCTGTCATCACAATGCTCCGTGACTCCAGTCATCACAATGCTTCATGACATTTGTCGTCACAATGTTCCATGCCACTTTTCATCTCAATGCAGCATGAATCCTGTCTTCACAATGCACCATGCCCATCATCATAATGCTTCATGCTATTGTCATCAAAATGAAATCAAAATGCTCCATGACCTCTGACACCAAAATGCCCCAAACCCTTGTGATCACAATGTTCCATAACACTTGGCATCACAACGCCCCATTACGCTCGTCATCACAATTATCCATGGTCTTCTCAACACAATGCTCCATGACCTTTGTCATCACAGTACTCGATACACTTGTCATCTCAATGCTCCCTGACACTTGTCCTCAGTGTGCTCCTTGAACCCTGTCATGACAAGGCTTCATGCATTTTTCATCGCAATGATCCATGCCCTTTTCATCACAATGCTCCAAGACACCGGTAATCACAATGTTCCATGTGCTTGTCTTCACAAAGCTCCATGACGCATGTCATCAGAAAGCTCCATGGCCTTCTCATCACCATGCTCCATGCCCTTGTCATCTCAATGCTCCAAGACCCCATTAATTACAATGCTCCATGCCGCTTTTCATCAGAATGCTCCATGAGAATTGTCATCATAAGACTCCATGGTATTCTCAGCACAATGCTCCAGGACCTTGTCATCACAATGCTCCATTCCCTTGTCATCACAATGCTCCATGACCCCTGTCATCACAATACTCCATGAACATTTTCAGCCCAATGATCCATGACCTTCTCATCACAATGCACCATGACCCCTGTCATCACAATTCTCCATGACCACTGTCATCCCCGCGCTCCATGACCCCTCACAACACAATGATCCAGGACTCTTGTCACCAAAAATCTCCATGATACTTGTCATCAGAATGATCCATGCCCTTGTCATCCCAATGCCTCATGACACCTTTAATCAGAATATTCTGTGACGCTTGTCATCACAATGCTCCATGACCCTTGTCATCACAGTGCTCCATGACCCCTGTAATCACAATTTTCCATGAACATTTTCAGCCCAATGCTCCATGACCTTCTCATCACAATGCTCCAAAACCCCTGTAATCACAATGCTCCATGCCCCTTTCCATCTCCGTGCTCCATGAACCCTGTCATCACAATGAACCATGACCATCATCATAATGTTTCATGCTATTTTCATTACAATGAAATAACATGCTCCATGACCTTTGTCATCACAATGTTCTAAACCCTTTTGATCACAGTGTTCCATAAAACTTGTCATCACAACGCCCCATGACGCTCGTCATCACAATTATCCATGGACTTCTCATCACAATGCTCCATGAACTTTGTCATCACATTGTTCAATACACTTGTCATCACAATGCTCCCTGACTCTTGTCGTCATTATGCTCCTTGAACCCTGTCATGACAAGGCTCCATGACTTTTTCATCACAATGATCCATGCCCTTTTCTTCACAATGTTCCAAGACCCATGTAATCACAGTTCTCCATGCCCCTTTTCATCAGAATGCTCCATGAGACTCGTCAATACAAGGCTCCAATGTTTTCTTATCACAATGCTTCAGTACCTTCTCATCACAATGCTCCATTCCCTTGTCATCACAATGTTCCATGACACCCGCCTTCACAATACTCCATGAATATTTTTAGCCAAATGCTCTATGACCTTCTCATCACAATGCTCCATGAACTTGTCATCACATTGCTCCATTAGCACTGTCATGACAATGCTTCATGAACCCTGACAACACAATGATCCGGGACTCTTGTCATCAAAATGCTCCAAGACCTTTGTCATCACGATGATCCATGCCCTTGCCATACCAATGCTCCATGACCCCTGTCATCACAATGCTCTGTGACTCCAGTAATCAAAATGATTCATGACCTTTCTCATCACAATGGTCCATGCTCCTGTCACACAAGGCTCTGTGACCTTTGTCACCACAATGCTCCATGAACTTTTCATCACAGTGCTCTATGACCCTTGTCATCAAAATGCACCATGCCTTTGTCAGCACAATGATCCATGACACATGTCATCACAATGCTCCATGCGCTTTTCAGCACAATGCTCCTTGACCCATGTCATCACAATGCGCCATGCACTTGTCATCACAATGCTCCACATCCTAGTCATCAAAATGCTCCATAAAACTTGTAATCACAATGCTCAATGCATTTCTCATCAAAATGCTCTCTCACCATTGATTTAACAATGTTCCATCACTATTCATCACAATACTAACTCAACCCTGTCATCACAATGTTCCATAACCACAGTCATCACAATGCTACATGCCCTTATCGTCACAATGTACCAATCCCTTGTCATCAAAATGCTCCATGACCACTGTCATCACAACGCTCCATGACCCGTGACAACACAATGATCCGGGACACTTGTCATCTGAATGCTCCATTACCCTTGTCATCAAAATGATCCATGACCTTGCCATCCCAATGCTCCATGACCCCTGTTATCACCATGCTCCGTGACGCTTGTCATCACAGTGCTCCATGACCCTTGTCATCAAAATGTTCCGTGCATTTGTCAGCAAAATGCTACATGACCTTTTCATCACAATGCTCCATGTGCTTGTCATCACAGTACTCCATTCCGATTGTCATCAAAATCCTCGATGAAACTTGGGTTCACATTGCTTCATGCCCTTGTCATCACAATGCTCCATGGTCGTTGAAATGAAAATGTTCCATGTCCTCTCTCATCACAATGCTCCAAACCCTTGTGATCACAATGTTCCATAACCCTTGTCATCACAACGCTCCATGATGCCTGTCATCACAATGCTGCATGAACTTTGTCATCACAATGCTCAATACACTTGTCATCACAAAGCTCCCTGACACTTGTCGTCAGAATGCTCCTTGAAACCTGTCATGAAATACTCCATGCCTTTTTCATCACAATGCTCCATGCCCTTTTCATCACAATGCTCCATGTCAGTGTCATCACAATACTCCACAAGCTGGTCATAAGAATGCTCCATGACCCCTCTCATCAAAATGATCCATGACACCTGTCATCACAATGCTCCATTCCCATTGTCATTACAGTGCTCCATGACGCTCGTCATCACAATTACCCATGATCGTCTCATCACAGTGTTCCACGGTCTTGCCATCACAATGCTGAATGCCCTGGTCATCACAAAGCTCCATGTCCCTTGTCATCACAATTCTCCACGTCCCTCTCATCACAATGCGCCATGACACTTCTCATCACAATGTTACATGCTCTTGTCATCAAAATTATCCATGCACTTGTCATCGCAATGCTCCATGACCCCTGCCATAGCAATCTCCATGTGCTTGTCATCGCAATGCTTCACGACGTTGTCATCAAAATTCTCAATGGCCGTTGTCATCACAATGCTCCATGCCCTTGTCATCACAATGTTCCATGACACTTCTCATCAAAATGCTCCAAGCCCTTGTCATCACAATGCTCCATTACCTTTGTCATCATAATCCTCCATGACACTTGGCATCACAATGCTCCATGCCATTGTCATCTCAATGGACCGTGACATATGTGATCACAACGCTCCCTGTAACCTGTCTTCACAATAATCCATGACCTTGTAATCACAATGCTCCATGCCCTTGTCATCACAATGCGCCATGCCCACTGTCATCACAATAATCCATGAAACTTCTTAGACAAATTTTCCATGCCACTGTCATCACAATGTTCCATGTCCTTGTCATCACAAAGCTCCATGATGCATGTCATCAGAATGCTCCATTGCCTTCTCATCACAATGCTCCATGCCATTGCATCACAATGCTCCAAGACCACTTTAATCACAATGCTCCATGCCCCTTTTCATCTCAATGCTCCATGAACCCTGTCATCACAATGCACCATGCCCATCATCATAATGCTTCTTGCTATTGTCATCACAATGAAATCAAAATGCTCCATGACCTCTGTCATTACAATGCTCCAAACCGTTGTTATCACAATATTCCATAACACTTGTCATCACAACGCCCCATGACGCTCGTCATCACAATTTTACAGGTGTTTCTCATCACAATGCTCCATGACATTTGTCATCACAATGCTCAATACACTTGTCATCACAATGCTCCCTGACTCTTGTCGTCAGTATGCTCCTTGAACCCTGTCATGACAAGGCTCCATGCCTTTTCCATCACAATGATTCATGCCCTTTTCCTCACAATGCTCCAAGACCCCTGTAATCACAATGCTCCATGCCCTTGTCATCACAAAGCTCCATGATGCATGTCATCAGAACGCTCTATGGTCTTCTCATCCAAATGCTCCATGCCCTTGTCATCCCAATTCTCCAAGACCCTTGTAATCACAATGCTCCTTGCCCCTTTTCATCAGAATGCTCCATGAGACTTGTCATCACAAGACTCCATGGTCTTCTAATCACAGTGCTCCAGGACCCTGTCATCACAGTGCTCCATGACCTCTGTCTTCACAATTCTCCATGAACATTTTCAGCCCAAAGATCCATGACCATCTCATCTCACTTCTCCATGACCCCTGTCATCACAATGCTCCATGACCTCTGTCATCACAACCCTCCATGACCCCTGACAACACAGTGATCCGGGACTCTTGTCATCAAAATGCTCCATAACCCTTGTCATCACAATGATCCATGCCCTTTTCATCCCAGTGCTCCATGATCCATGTAATCACAATGCTCCATGAGGATTGTCATCACAGTGCTCCGTGACCCATGTCATCAAAATGCTCCATGCCTTTGTCAGCACAATGCTACATGGCCTTGTCATCACAATCCTCCATGATCCCTGGGATCACATTGCAACATGCTCTTGTCATCTCTGTCTTTATTTTCTGGTTTTTACAGATTTTCGGATGTCCCTTTTGACCGGTGGGAAGTGACAATTCTTTGTAGTGTGGATTTGTATTGCGGGGTTGCTTGATTGGCCAGAAAGGGCGTATGCCTTTTCTCCTGAATATATTCAGCAGAAAATGCATACGCCCTTTTTGGCCAAGTGCATCATTGTCGAAGTTGTTACGCTTTTCCTGTGCTTTAAAGGTGATTCCAGTGTAACTCTTGAAATATGTTTTCTGCAATTCGGCCTCATTTTCAAGTCTGCTTCGTTGCCTTCCCTCAACAGATTTTTGGAAGAGAGTTGTCCTTTATAACTCTGCAGGTTTGTGAATTGCTGTGCCCCTGAGCTCCAATTTTCAACTCGTGTTTTTGTGAGCTGACCGCAAATCTACAATTTTGCTACAGGACCTATACTGGTTCCGGGGGTGCAGGCTGACGCTTTGGTTAATTCTTCCTTCCAGACGGGAAATTAGAGTGACATGTGTCCGTCCAAATGCCTACAGCTACTCTCTGATTTGTTCTCCCTCTTTCCTTTCATCCACTGCACAATTTGCAATCTGTGCGAACCAGTAGCTTATAGGGGCTGACTCTCCAAGTTGGCAGATTGATAGTAAAGCAGTTGGAATGCCAAACTGGAGCACAAGGAGAGGAAAAATTAGGAGCCTTTTAGAAATCTTTTGCCATCACAGGGTGTCCTTTCTCTAGGATTCCCATACATGTTATAACTGTATTGATATTCCCTTCTACCTGGAGAGTTGGGACCCATGGAATGCGTGGCATGCATTACTGCTTTAAAGGATCTGCATTTTCTCACCCAATCTCACAAGTCCTCTCAGCCCCAAGTGTCCAGCCTTATGTCTCATCTACCTGTCTTTGCAGATAGGGTCGTTCCAGGTTTCATCAGAACCCCTGAAGGAATTGTGTAAAATTTCGCTGTTTTTATTTGTTTTGTTTTTGAAATTCATTTTTATAAGGGGGTTGAGCTGATTTTCACCGACGTGTTTATGCCTGTCTAGACACACTTGATTCCCTTATGGAGACATATGAATATATAGGTTTTAAGATTCTTACTAGTCAGATATATTCCTCTGTGTGGAATAGGGGTGTTGAGTCCCGTTCACAGAGGAAGGTGTAGGATTTGTCTATTCTGTATTTGTTTCATGGAATTGTACCAGTGCTAATATCAAAGTCTGGTTTTATGCATCACCCCACCTCTCCTTTCCCCTTATCAGGCATAAGAGTGTTTTCTCAATGTGAGACTCTGTTCTCTTTCCTAACTCAGTTCATGTGTAGCCATGTTTACAGGACCTTCATAAGTGATATCTTATGATAAGTTTCTTTTTCTGTGTGACTTATTTCACTTAGAATCATCGTACCTAAATCCACTCATTATGCTGTTACTGGCTTTATGACATTGATTTCATGTCTGAGTGATATTCCGTTGTACAAAATTACCACAAGTTCTTTACGCAATTTTCTCTTTCCTGGAATACTTAAGTTGTACTGAAGTTGAGGTTCTTGTATGCAGAGCAGCCTTAAATTTTGGTGTGCCTGTGTCTTGTTGATATTTAGTCTTCCCAAGTTATATGCCCATGAGTGGAAGTGCCCTATGCTCGGTAGCTTTGTATTTTAGATGTTTTAGGAAACAGCATACACTTCTTCAGAGTGGGTCTTGGATATTTATACCACACCCATCAGCGTGACTAGCTCCCTGTTCTCCATGGCCTCTCCTGCATTTCTGGTTTGTACACATTTTTTGGATGGCCTTTCTGAGCAGTGGAAATTGAGACTTCTTGTTGTGCGGATTTGCATTTCCCACTTGCTTGGTTGGCCAAAAACTCTGTATGTGTTTTTTTCCTGAAGATATTCACGAAAAAAACGCATACACCCTTTTGCCCAACTGCTTCATGTTAGAAATTCTGCTGCTTTTCATATGCTTTAAATGTGAGTCCAATCTACGTTTTGAAATCTGTTTCCTGCAATTCTGCCTCTCATTCAGATCCTCTTCGTTGCCTTACCTGAATATATTTTTGGATGTTGGTTATTATTTTTATCTTTGCAGGTCTTTGAATTGTTTGCTCCTGAGCCCCATTTTGCAACTCGCATTTTTTGTGAGCTGGTCGCCAAACCATTGTATTGCTTCCGGCCCTATTCTGGTTCTGGGGAGGCAGGCTGAGCCTTTGGTTAATTTTTCTTCCTAATGGGAAATTAGAGTGACATGTGCCTGTCAAAACTCCTACAGCTAGTCTCATTGGTTCCCCCTCTTCCCGTTTATCCTCTGCACAAATTGCAAACTGTGTGAAACAGGAGGTTAAAGGTGCTGATTCTCCAAGTGGGGAGATTGTTAGTAATTTGGCTGGAATGGCGAACCCCAGCACCAGGAGATCAAAAATGAGGTGGATTTTAGACACCTTTCCTGGTCACACGGTTTACATTCGTCTCGGTTTCCCAGGCATGTTTTCGCTGTCGGAAGATTCCCTTGAACCTGCAGATTTGGGACCCAAGGAATGGGAATCAGGCAGTATTACTTTAAAAGGTCTGCTTTTACTCACCCAGCCTCTCTAACATCTCTTAGCGTGCATAGCTTCCTGCCTTATATATCATCCTGCTGTGGTTCTACATGTGTTCAATCCATGTTACATCGTAGCCCTTCAACAAAAGTTGTAAGAAGTTTTGTCTGTCTCACTGTTTTTATAAATATTTTTAAATTTATTTTTATATTGGTTACAGCTGATTTTCAAAGCTCTGTTTTTTGCTGCTGTACATCCACTTGATTCATGTACTGTGAGACAACAATAAATTCTTTTTCAGATGCTTACCAGTCATTTATATTATTTTCCAGTGACTTGAGTGCGCTGAGTGCAGTTCTTTGAGGTACCATGTAGGCCTTGTCAGTTATTCAATTTGGTACTTGGAATGGTGTCTTTGCTAATTTCAACCTCCTGGATAATACCTCACCCTTCCCCACCTTTCCATTTAGCAGCCTGATGTTTATTTTCTACATATTTGACTATGTTTCTATTTTGTAATTTATTTCATGTGTAGCCATTTTTGATTCCACCTTTAAGTGACATCTTATGATATGTGTCTTTTTCTTTCTGTCATATGTCACTTAGAATGATCATATGTAACTCCTCCAGTGTTGTTAAAACTGGCCTTATTTCATTGATTTCTGGATGAGTAATATTCCACTCTACATAAGTACCCCAACTCTTTTATCCATTTTATCCTTCCAGGGACATTTAGGTTATATCCAAGTTGAGGCCCTTTTTAACAGAGAGGTGGTAAACGTTGGGGTGCCTGTTTTCTGTCGATTTTTGTTTTTCCCAAGGTATACGCTCATGAGTGCAAGTGCCCTATGCTCTCTAGCTCATTTTTTCGATGTTTTAGCAAACACAATATACTTAGCCAGAGTGGCCGTTGGCAAATTACATTTGCACTATCAGCCTCACAGGGCTCCCTTTTCTCCTCACCCTGTCCTACATTTCCGGTGTTTACACTTTATGTGGATGGCCCTTCTGACTTATGTGAAGTGATACATTTTGTAGTATAGATTTCCAGTGCCCACCTGTTTGGTTGGATAAAATGTGTGTATGGCCTTTACTTGAATATATTCAGAAAAAAATGCATACGCCCTTTTTGGCCAACTGCATCATTGGTGATGTTCAGCCCCTTTTCTTTTGCTTTAATGGGGAGTCCTTTCCACCTCTTCAAATCGGTTTCCTGACAATCTCCCTTGCTTACAAGTCCTTTTCTGTGACTTACCTCAAGACATTTTTTGACGATAGATATTTTCAACTCTGCAGTTTCATGAATTTTAGTGCCCCTGAGTTTCATTATTCAACTTGTGTTTTTTGGAAACTGGACACAAAACAGCGGGATTTCCTCTAGCCCTATTCTGTTTCCGTTGGCAATTCTAGCCTTTGATGAATTTGTCTTCCGGATTGGAAATTAGAGTGGCATGTGCCTGTCTGAACACCTAGGACTTCTCTCTAAATATTTCTCATCCTTCCTCTTCATCCTCTGGACAAATTCCAAACTGTGTGCAACAGGATGATGACGGTGCTGATATCCCCAAGTGAGGAGATTGTTAGGAAAGATGCTGGAGGGGTGAACCCGAACACCAGGCGATGAGGAGATGAGGTGCCTTTTCCAAACTGTTTCCGATCAAACGGTGTACCATCCTCTAGGTGTGACAGGCATGTTTTAGCCGTAGGAATGGTCCCGTGCATGTACGGAGAACACCAGGAATTTTTCCAAATCAGTGCCTCCCCGAACCCCAAACTGGGGAATTTTTAAGCTACGGCTACACATATGTCCATTAAGGGCCTTGGGAAATAGGCAGAGTCCAAACTTTAGATGATTGAAATCTTCGGGATCAGAAGTGCTCACCATCGGACTTGCTTAGGTTACATTTTATCTGTCATTGATAGATGATGTCAATAAAAATATCTATTCTTTTTCAGATTATTTCCCCTTATAGGTTATTGCAAAATATTCAGTGTAGTTCCCTGTGCTATACAGTATTTCCTTGTTGATGATCTGTTTTATACATAGCAGTGTGTATGTGTTAATCCCAAACTGTTAATTTATCCCTTCTCCTACCTTTCCCCTTTGGTAATAATAAATTATAAGATTTTATACTTCTCAGAAATGGGGAAGCTGAAAGAGAGGTATCATTTTCAATGGAAAAGCATTCAAAACAAGATTGAAGCTTCAGCCAAGAGTATTCGATGTACATCCTTGGGAATAAATCACTTCATTTCTCTAATGTTGACCTGACAAATAAGACAGACGTCTTCACTGAACTTGCTTATAATATAGTGATGGAAATATCAAATGTAAGTCTTAGAAACATCTTATTTTACCCGAGCCTTATACACTGCTCTATGTTAACTACAGTTTGGCTCACACATCTGTTCATTGAAGTTACAATGTTCTCAATTTCTGTTACTGATCCTCCAGAGTGGACCCCAACAGGAGTCCCTGTGCCCAGTGTCATTGGAGCTAACAGATCAAGACTGAGTTTGGTTCAGAAGCAAAGGAAACTTTATATTTTGAAAACAGAATGGAGAGGTGAGAGCGTGCACTACCCCGTGGGCTGTGGGCTGGGCTGCTGTTTAGGGATCCCATCAGCGTCAGCAGGAGGGAGGGGATGGAGCTCTTGAGGGCTGGGTTGGCTGCAGCTCAGGCTCTATGTCGCGGAGTCTGCATGGGACCCCACTAGCTGAGGTGTCAGCCCAGCCATTCTGCACTAGGAAATCGGGTCTGAAGTGCCGGGTGTGGGACCTCTGCATGTGGAACCCTAGGAGCACGTGAAATTAGACAAAGCACAAAGGAAAAACAGGTTAGACTTTATTTTATTGCCCAGATTCTCTTTTTATCTCCCAGGAATTTTTAATGAACATTGCCGGTGATGAACACCTCCTCTGCTTTTTGTCCCGTTCCTCATTCTTGGGGTGCTGAGGGTGCAGACCCCTCTTTTGTAACTGCTTCATGCTGAGGTGGGAGACCGCATACACGGGGGGAGGGGCAAAACTTCTCCCCAGCAGCCTCCAGGTGAGGTTGATTGTCCCAAGTCTTCCTGCCTCACTGCTCGTCCACCTGAGCACCAGCATTGGAAGTGTTATAGATTCTAATGACCTTTAAGGGTCCAGGAAAGACATGCACAGAGATGCTGCGGTGGCAGGTTTCACCCCACCCCACATTTGTTCAGCGACCTTAGGCTGACGGTTTTTGCCAGGCTAGAAGCTCTGACCAGTAGTCTGTGCTTTCTTTAATTAGGTCCCTGAATTAATGTATAAACAGCACCATGTGTCAGAGCCCTGCCCGCATAACTCCCAGACAGTCCATGGTCAGTGATGATCCAGGACCATGACGTCCACTGAGTCAACGGCCTTTTGAAGTAGCCAGCAGTCCAGCCGGTCATATTGGCCACCATCACCGTGGTTTCTGTAGGGTTTTCTATGGTGAAAGCGTGATATACCTTTCCCCCACCAAGCTTATAAGCTCCCGTCTGGGTGCAGTAAGTCCTGCAAGCAGTAGTCTGCACTTTTGGGGCACAGACTTGTTTTCTGAGAGAAACTCCAGGTCAAGTGATGGTCACACGAGTCATCTTGGGGGCCCATTGCGCCCGTTTGTCTCTCTGGAGGTTGGAGTTGGAAGGCCTCCTCATTCGAGGTCAGTGTGTCCACAGAGCGACCCCTGCAACTTCAGGACATGATGGGTGGTTAGGATCACCACGTGGGTTCCTTTTCCTTTAGGAGGGAGCTGGCCTTGCAGGCTGTTGATTTCCACCTTTTTAGATACCCCAGTATCCTGGCCTGATGGGGCGGTGGGCAAAGCCCTTGGTGACCATAGTTTATCATACCTGAAGGGCATTCTTGTGTTGCTCCATTTCAAGTGGTCCCAGTTTTTTCACTAAGGCTCCAAGGGCAATTAATCTTTGACCGGGTATGTAAAGGTCAAAGGGTTTAGCTAAATTAGGGAGTTCCTGGGCAAGGGCCTGAATTGACTGCTCTTTCCATTCTTGAAAGGCTGCTTCTGTATTCTATTAAAAAGGATCATCATCTTTTCGTGTCAGTGTTTCATGTAGAGGCCCAGCTATTAGACTGTAGTTAGGGATCCAGATGCAGAAAACCTTGGCCTCCCCAGGAACCCCTAAGCTGTCTTCTAGTTTTAGAAGAGGTAAGGCTGCAAATGGCTTCTTCCCTATCCTGGGATGCGTTTCTCCGAATATCTGTGAGAATGAAGCCCAGGCATGTCACCTTAGCCTGGGATATTTGAGCCTTTTTCTTGGACACCTTCTATCCTTTCTTGGCTAGGTAGTTCAGAGGCGTCTTTAGTAGGCCTGGCGATCAGAATGTCATCTGCATATTGAAGGAGGGTTCCCTTTTACAGAGGTAGAACTTTTAGGTCTTTAGAGGACATTTCCCCAATGATGGTGTGGGGATTTTTGAACCATTGGGGCAGGACGGCCCAGCATTATTGCTTTTGTTGCATGTTGTGTCCTGCCACTCACAAGCCAAAAATTCTTGTGACTCTGAGATGAATGGAATACAGAAGAAGGCATCATTGAAGTCTAATACAGAATGCCATGGCCTGGTGGATGGTAGACTGACCAGCAGGGTGTAGGAAATAGGAGCTACTTGATGTATATCCTCGGTGGCTTCACTGACTGTCTTGATATACATTTCCAGGACTGCAGCAGCCCATGGGGCTCTCGTGTTCAGGCCAATCCCAGGATATGGAGCTCACCTGGGCTGCACCTCCACCCCCACAGCCCACGGGGCTCTCGTGGTCAAGTCCCCCCCAGGGTATGGAGCTCACCTGTGCAGCTACCCAGCAGCCCATGGGGCTCTCATAGTCAGGCCCTTCCCAGGATATGGAGCTCCCTTTGGGCAGGTACCCCAGAAGGGCTGGAAACACAGGAACCGTGCACATAGCCCACCTTGCAGAGAACCCCCAGATCACCTGTCGCTCACAGCTGACACAGAACACCTCAGAGCAGGACTTGAACTAACAAACAGCAGCTCTGACAGGTCTGTGACCCCAGGTATCACTCTGTGCGGCCTCTCTCTGCCTGGTCTTCCAGACACTTCCACTGCAGCCAGGGCACCAGGCCTCTATCTCCACCCAACATCTCTCCTCTCCCTGACTCCTGGGTTCCTCTCATTAGGATAGGGTCTTCTTGAAGTTGTTTTCCACTCATGGACCAGATAAAATGATAAGAAAACAAGCCGCAGCTGCAGCCCCTTGTCTATCCTGACTCTCAAGAGCCCACACCTGTTCCTTCGGCCTGGCCCGTTTAGCAAGGCTCATTTTTTGCAACTGTGAGCCCCTGAGGAGTGAGGATTGGCTGATTTGGGCAGGCTGACACTGCCTGCCAGCACTCCCCATGTGTGCCTGGGTTGAGATCAATATAAGCACCTCTCCAGTCAGCAAGAGCTCCTGTAGCTGTGCCTGATGCCATATTCTCTGCCCCGTCAGCAGTGTCGGGGCTGGGGTGGTGGGAGGGAGTGAGGGGCCGTGGCTTTGTGGGTGGCCCAGTGTGAGTGGGGCTCTGCTGGACTTCCTGCAGGAGTTGCCAGGCTGTCACCTGCTAAAGAAGAGGATGTGTCACCCATACCTGCCGCTGGAATTTCTCCCCAGGCAGAGGTGAGGAAGTAAAAAAGCAGTGGGGGCCGTGGCAGGAGGGGTTTCTCAGGCAGGGAAATGGAAAGCTTCCAGAAGAGCATCTGGGGCCAGGACCATCCTGGCTGTCCTGCAGGCAGCACATCGGCCTGCATGCTGTCGCTGGTGTGGCTCCACAGCGCTTCCTCTAGGCTTGCAAGTTCTTGTACATATTCAGGTGTTTTACCTGGAAAGGGTGGGAAGATTTCAGCTGCAGCAGGACTGGGGTACAGCTCACATTTACTCACAGACGCCTCGACATAGTCCCCCAGCTTTGCAATGAGGATGTTCCTTGTGGGGGGGAGCACTGCTGACTGCATGGGAGATGATTTCTCACTTCTGACCAACTTAAGAATTTGTTACCACTGGAACAAGTGCCCTGATACGATTTTCCTCTGTATAAATGGTGGGTTCTGTTTTTTTTTTTTTTTTTTCCTTTTTTCTTTTTGGTTCAAGGTAGGTTTTATTTATTCCTCTTTTTTTAATTTAGAGATATAAACATGGAAATAATGCATTTATATAAAGACGTCTATATGAAAGGAAAAACTTTTTTTCTGTTTTATTTTATTAAATGTTATTTATTTTTTTTTAATTTTTTAAAATTTATTTTTTCTTTTATACAGCAGGTTCTTATTGGATATCTATGTTATACATATAAGTGTGCATATGTGAATCCCAGTCTCCCAATTCATCCCACCACCACCCTCCCATGGTGTTCCCCCCTTGGTGTCCATATGTTTGTTCTCTACATCTGTGTCTCTATCTCTGCCCTGCAAACCGGTTCATCTGTACCATTTTTCTAGGTTCCACATATATGCATTAATATACAATATTTGTTTTTCTCTTTCTGACTTACTTCACTCTGTATGACAGTATCTAGATCCATCAAGGTCTCTACAAATGACCCAATTTCATTCCTATGTATGGCTGAGTAATATTCCATTGTATATATGTACCACATCTTTATCCATTCTTCTGTCTGTGGGCACTTAGGTTGCTTTCATTACCTGGCTACTGTAAATAGTGCTGCAATGAACATTGTGGTGAATGTGCCTTTTTGATTTATGGTTTTCTCTGGGTATATGCCCAGTAGTGGGATTGCTGGATTATATGGTAATTCTATTTTTAGTTTTTTAAGGAACCTCCATTCTGTTCTCCATAGAGACTGTATCGATTTGCATTCCCAACAATAGTGGAAGAAGGTTCATTTTCTCCACAACCTCTCCAGCATTTGTTGTTTCTAGATTTTCTGATGATGCCCATTCTAACAGGTGTGACGTGATACCTCATTGTAGTTTCGATTTCCATTTTTCTAATAATTAATGATGTTGAGCAGATTTTCATGTGCGTCTTGGCCATCTCTATGTCTTCTTGGAAGAAATGTCTATTTAGATCTGCTTCCATTTTGTATTGGGTTTTTTGTCTTATTAACGTTGAGCTGCATGAGCTGTTTATATATATTCGAGATTAATCATTTCTCCATTGATTCGTTTGCAAATATATTCTGCCATTCTGAGGGTTGTCTTTTCGTCTTGTTTGTAGTTTCCTTTGCTTTGCAAACGCTTTTACATTTCATTAGGTCCCATCTGTTTAGCTTCCTTTTTTATTTCATTACTATAGGAGATGGATCAAAAAAAGATCTTGCTGTGATTTACGTCAGAGTATTCTTCGTAAGTTTTCCTCTCAGAGTTGTATACTGTCCGGTCTTACATTAAGGTCTCTAATCGATTTTGAATATATTTTTATGTATGGTGTTGGGGAGTGTTCTAATTTCATTCTTTTACATATAGCTGTCCATAATTCCCAGCACCACTGACTGGAGAAACTCTCTTTTCTCCATTGTAAAGTCTTGCCTCCTTTGTCATAGATTAGTTGAGCATAGGTGTGTAGGTTTATCCCTGGGCTTTCTTTTTTTTTTTTTCCTTTTCCACCTTTATTGGAGTATAATTGCTTTACAATGGAGTGTTAGTTTCTGCTGTATAACAAAGTGAATCAGCTATACATATACAAATATCAGCAGATCCCCTCCCTCTTTCATCTCCCTCCCAAACTCCATATCCCACCCCTTTAGGTGGTCACAAAGCACCGAGCTGATCTCCCTGTTCTATGTGGCTGCTTCCCAGTAGCTATCAGTATTACATTTGGTAATGTATTTATGTCCATGCCACTCTCTCACTTCGTCCCATCTTACCCATCCCCCTTCCGGTGTCCTCAAGTCCTTTCCCTATGTCTGTGTCCTTAATCCTGTCCTGCCACTAGGGTCTTCAAAATCTTTTTTTTTTCCTCATTAGATTCCGTATATCTCTGTTAACATACATTATTTGTTTTTCCCTTTCTGACTTACTTCACTGTGTAGGACAGATTCTAAGTCCATCCACCTCAGTGCAAATAACTCAGTTTTGCTTCTTTTTATGGCTGAGTAATATTCCATTGTATACATGTGCCATATCATCTTTATCCATTCATCTGTCGATGGACACTTAGGTTGCTTCCATGTCCTGGCTATTGTAAATAGAGTTGCAATGAACATTTTTGTACATAACTCTTTTTGAATTATTGTTTTCACAAGGCAAATGACCAGTAGTTGGATTGTTGTGTCGTATGGTACTTCTATTGTTAGTTATTTAAAGGAACCTCCGTACTGTTCTCCCTAGTGCCCATCTCAATTTACATTCCCACCCACAGTGTAAGTGTGTTCCCTTTTCTCCAATAAAGGCCTCTCCAGCATTTATTGTTTCGTAGATTTTTTTGATGATTGCCGCTCTGACTGCTGTGAGGTGATACCTCACGGTAGTTTTGATTTGCATTTCTCTAATAATTAGTGATGTTCAGCATCCTTTCATGTGTTTCATGGTAATCTGTATATCTTCTTTGGAGAAATGTCTATTTAGGTCTTCTGCCCATTTTTGGATTGGGTTGTTTGTTTTTGTGATATTGAGCTACATGAGGTGCTTGTAAAGTTTGGAGATTAATCCTTTGTCAATTGCTTCATTTGAAAATATTTTCTCCCATTCTGAGGGTTGTTTTTGCATCTTGTTTATGTTTTCCTGTACTGTGTAAAAGCTTTTAAGTTTCATTAGGTCCCATTTGTTGATTTCTGTTTTTATTTCCATTTCTCTAGGAGGTGGGTCAAAAAGGATCTTGCTGTGATTTATGTCAAAGAGTGTTCTGCCTATGGTTTCCTCTAAGTGTTTTATAGTGTCTGGCCTTATATTTAGATCTCTGATCAATTTAGAGTTTATTTTTGTGTATGGTGTTATGGAGTGTTCTAATTTCATTCTTTTATGTGTAGGGGTCCAGTTTTCCCAGCACCAATTACTGAAGAGACTGTCTTTTCTCCATTGTATATCCTTAGCTCCTTTGTCATAGGTGAGATAGGCATAGGTATGTAGGTTTATCTCTGCACTTTCTGTCCTGTTCCATTGATCTGTGTTTATGCCAGTCTGCATACACTTGTATCCATTATGGAGACATATAAATACATAGGTTTCAAGATTATTACCAGTCAGATATATTCCTCCTCAGTGAATAGGGTGTTTTGTGTCCAGTTCATTGAGAAAGGAGTAGGTCTTGTCTATTAGATATTTGGTATATGGAATGGTATCTGTGCTAATTTCAAACTCTGCTTTTACACATCACCCCACATCACCTTTCCCCTTAAGGAGACATAAGTGTGTTTTCTAAATGTGTAACTCTGTTCTCTTTTGAAATTCAGTTCATGTGTAGCCATGTTTACATTCCCTCTATAAGTGATATATTACAATAAGTTTCTTTTTCTTTGTGGCTCATTTCAATAAGCATCATCGTACCTAAAGCCACTCATTATGCTGCTATTGGCCTTATGACATTGATTTTATGTCTGAGTGACATTCCGTTGTATATAAGTACCACAACAGATTTATCCATTTTTTTCCCTTTCCTGGGATATTTAAAGTGTACCGAAGTCGAGGTTCTTGTAAACAGAGCAGCCCTAAACTTTGGGCTGGCTGTGTGTTGTGGATTTTTAGTTTTCCCAAAATACACGCCCATGAGTGGAAGTGTGCTATGCTCTGTACCTCTGTTTTAGAAAACAACATACAGTTCTCCAGAGAGGCTGTTGGCAATTTACATCCTGTCCGTCGGCATAACCAGGCTCCCTTTTCTACATGGCCTGTCCTGTATTTGTTGTTTTTACACAATTTAAGGATGGCCCTTTTGACCGGAGGTAAGTGACACTTCTATGTAGTGTGGATTTGCAATGCCTGATGACTTGCTTGGCCAGAAAGGGCGTATGAGTTTTCTCCTGAATATATTCAGGAGAAAACGCATATGCCCTTTTAGGACAAGTGCATCATGGTCGAAGTTGTGCCCCTCTTCCTGTGCTTTAAAGGAGATTCCAATGTACCTCTTGAAATCTGTTTCCTGCTCTTCTGTCTCGATTTCAAGTCCACCTCGTTGCCTTCCCTCAACAGATTTTTGGAAGATAGTTGTCCTTTATGACTCTGCCAGTTTTTGAACTATTGTGTCCTTGAGATCGATTTATCAACTCGTTTTTTGTGAGTTGACCCCAAGTCCAAAATTTTGGTTCAGGACCTATACTGTTTCCCAGCGGGTGGCTGAGACTTTGGTTAATTCTTCTTCCTGCCCACAAATTAGAGAGACATGTGCCCTTCCAAATGCCTAACAGCTACTCTCTCATTGGTTCTCCCTCTTCCCTTTCATCCTCTGCCAATTTGGCAAGCTGGGCGAACCAGGAGGTTAAAGGGGATGTCTCTCCAAGTTGGGAGATTGAGAGTAAAGCAGTTGGAAAGTCAAACAGGAGCACCAGGAGAGGGACTGTTAGTTGAGTTTTAGAAACTTTTTGTATTCAGAGTGTGTCCATTCTCTTGGTTTCCCATACATATTATAGCTGTAGTAATATTCCCTTCAACCTGGAGAGTTGGGACCCTTGGAATGTGTGTCACGCATTATTGCTTTAAATGGTCTGCATTTGCTCACCGAATGTCACCAATACTCTCAGTCCCAAGTGTCCAGCCTTATGCCACATCCAGCTGTCTTTGTAGATAGGGTCATTCCAGGTTTCATCAGAGCCCCTGAAGGAATTGTAAAGAATTTCCTTGTTTTTTCGTTTTGTTTTAGAAATTCCTTTTTACAGTGGGTTTGAGCTGATTCTCACTGCCATGTTTATGTCAGTCAAGACACACATGATTCCCTTATGGAGACATATCAATACATAGGTTTTAAGATTCTTACTAATCAGATATATTCCTCTGCCGAAAATATGGGGTTTTGAGTCCCTTTCACTGAGGAAGGTGTAGGTCTTGACTATTCCGTAGTTGGTTTTTGGAACGGTAACTGTACTAATATCAAACTCTGATTTTATGCATCACCCCACCTCTCTTTCTACCTTGAGCGGGCATAAGAGTTTTTTCTACATGTGAGACTCTGCTCTCTTTCCTAACTCAGTTCGTGTGTAGCCATGTTAACAGGACCTTCATAAGTGATATCTTATGATAAGTTTCTTTTTCTCTGTGACTTATTTCACTTAGAATCATCGTACCTGAATCCACTCATTTTGCCGCTACTGGCCTTATGACATTGATTTCATGGCTGAGGGCTATTCCATCGTATGTAATTAACACAATTTTTTGAACCATTTTTGTCTTTCCTGGGATATTTAAGGTGTACCCAAGTTGAGGTTATTGTAAACAGTGCAGCCATAAATTTTGGGTAGATCTGTCTTATTGATTTTCAGTTTTACCAAGGTATATTCCCTAGACTGGAAGTGCCCTTGCCTCTGTAGCTCTGTTGTTTACTTGTTTAGGGAACACAATGCACACCTCCATAGAGGCAGTTGGCAATTTACATCCTGCCCATCAGCATAACTAGGCTCCCTGTTCTCCAGGGCCTGTCTTGCCTTTCTGGTTTTTACACATTTTGCGGATGTTCCTTTTGACACGGGGGAAGTGATACTTCTTTGTAGTGCTGATTTGCATTGACCGCTTGCTTGCTTGGCCAAAAAGGGTGTATGCCTTTTCTCCTGAATATATTCAGGAGAAAACGCATACGCCCTTTTTGGCCAAGTGCATCATTGTCGAAATTGTGCCACTCTTCCTGTGCTTTAAAGGTGATTCCAATGTACCTCTTGAAATCTGTTTCTTGCTATTCTGGCTCGCTTTTAAGTCTGCCTCGTTGCCTTTCCTCAACAGATTTTTGGACGATAGTTGTCCTTTATTACTCTGCCAGTTTGTGAATTGCTGAGCCCCTGAACTCCATTTTTCAACTCATTTTTTTGTGAGCTGACCCCAAGTCCAAAATTTTGGTTCAGGAACTATACTGGTTCCCGGCGGGTCGCTGAGACTTTGGTTAATTCTTCTTCCTGCTGGGAAATTATAGTGACATGTGCCCGTCCAAAGGCCTAACAGCTACTCTCTCATTGGTTCTTCCTCTTCCCTTTCATCCTCTGCCAAATTGGCAAACTGTGCGAACCAGGAGGTTAAAGAGGCTGTCTCTCCAAGTTGGGAGATTGATAGTAAAGCAGTTGGAAATTCTATCTGGAGAACCAGGAGAGTGACTATTAGTTGAGTTCTAGAAAACTTTCGTATTCACAGTGTGTCCAATCTCTAGGTTTCCCGTACATGTTATAGCTGTAGTAATATTCCCTTCAACCTGGAGAGTTGGGACCCTTGGAATGTGTGCCACGCATTATTGCTTTAAAAGGTCTGCATTTGCTTACTCAATCTCACCAATGCTCTCAGTCCCAATTGTCCGGCCTTATGCCACATCCAGCTGTCATTGTAGATAGGGTCATTTCAGGTTTCATCAGAGACCCTGAAGGAATTGTAAAGAATTTCCCGTTTTTTTTTTTTTTTTGGTTGTTTTTGAAATTCCTTTTTATAGTGGGTTTGAGCTGATTCTCACTTCCATGTTAATGCGAGTCTAGACACACTTGTTTCCCCTACGTAGACATATCAATACATAGGTTTTAAGATTCTTACTATTAAGATATATTCCTCTGCTTGAAATATGGGGTTTTCAGTCCCTTTCAATGAGGAAGGTGTAGGTCTTGTCTTTTCTGTAGTTGTTTTTTGGAACAGTACCTGTACTAATATCACACTCTGGTTTTATTCATCACCCCACCTCTCCTTCCCCCTTAAGCAGGCATAAGAGTGTTTTCTAAATGTGAGACTCTGTTCTCTTTCGTAACTCAGTTCATGTGTAGCCATGTTTACAGGACCTTCATAAGTGATATCTTATGATAAGTTTCTTCTTCTCTGTGACTTATTTCACTTAGAATCATCGTACGTGAATCCACTCATTTTGCTGTTACTGGCCTTATGACATTGATTTCATGGCTGAGGGGTATTCCATTGTACGTAAGTAACACAATTTCTTGAACCATTTTTTTCTTTCCTGGGATATTTAAGGTGTACGCAAGTGGAGGTTCTTGGAAGCAGTGCAGCCCTCAATTTTGTGTTTGCTCTGTCTTATTGATTTTCAGTTTTCACAAGGTATCTTCCCTATTCTGGAAGCGCCCTTGGCTCTGTAGCTCTGTTGTTTACTTGTTTTAGGGAACACAATGCACTCCTCCAGAGAGGCAGTTGGCAGTTTACATCCTGCCCATCAGCATAACTAGGCTCCCTGTTCTTCAGGGCCTTTCTTGCCATTCTGGTTTTTACACATTTTGCGGATGTCCCTTTTTACCGGTGGGAAGTGATACTTCTTTGTAGTGCAGATTTGCATTGCCTGCTTGCTTGCTTGGCAAAAAAGAGCGTATGCATTTTCTCCTGAATATATTCAGGAGAAAACGCATACACCCTTTTTGGCCAAGTGCATCATTGTCGAAGTTGTGCCCCTCTTCCAGTGCTTTAAAGGTGATTCCAATGTACCTCTTAAAATCTGTTTCCTGCTATTCTGGCTCGCATTCAAGTCCGACTCGTTGCCTTCCCTTAACAGATTTTTGGACGATACTTGTCATTAATTACTCTTCCAGTTTGTGAATTGCTGTGCCCCTGAGCTCCATATTTCAACTCATTTCTTGTGAGCTGACGGCAGGTCCAAAACTTTGGTTCAGGAACTCTACTGCTTCCCGGCGGGAGGCTGAGACTTTGGCTAATTCTTCTACCTGCCGGGAAATTAGTGTGACATGTGCCCTTCCAAATGCCTAACAGCTACTCTCTCATTGGTTCTCCCTCTTCCTTTTCATCCTCTGCCAAATTGGCAACCTGTGCGAACCAGGAGGTTAAAGGGGCTCTCTCTCCAAGTTGGGACATTGATAGTAAAGCAGTTGGAAGGTCAAACCGGAGCACCAAGAGAGGGACTATTATAAGAGTTTTAGAAACCTTTCATATTCACAGTGTGTCCATTCTCTAGGTTTCCCATACATGTTATAGCTGTAGTAATATTCCCTTCAAACTGGAGAGTTGGGACCCTTGGAATGTGTGCCACGTGTTATTGCTTTAAATGGTCTGCATTTGCTCACCGAATCTCACCAATCCTCTCAGTCCCAAGTGTCCACCCTTATGACATATCCAGCTGTCGTTGTAGATAGGGTCATTCCATGTTTCATCAGAGACCCTGAAGGAATTGTAAAGAATTTCCCTGATTTTTTATTTTGTTTGTGAAATTCCTTTTTATAGTGTGTTTGAGCTGATTCTCACTGCCATGTTTATGCGAGTCTAGACACACTTGATTCCCTTATGGAGACATATCAATACATAGGTTTTAACATTCTTACTAGTCAGATATATTCCTCTGTGGGAAATATGGAATTTTGAGTCCCTTTCACTGAGGAAGGTGTAGGTCTTGACTTTTCCATAGTTGGTTTTTGTAACGGTACCTGTACTAATATCACACTCTGGTTTTATGCATCACCCCACCACTCCTTCCCCCTTAAGCAGGCATAAGAGTGTTTTCTAAATGTGAGACTCTGTTCTCTTTCGTAACTCAGTTCATGTGTATCCATGTTTACAGGACTTTCATAAGTGATATCTTATGATAAGTTTCTTCTTCTCTGTGACGTATTTCACTTAGAATCATCGTACCTGAATCCACTCATTTTGCTGCTACTGGCCTTATGACATTGATTTCATGGCTGAGGGGTATTCAATTGTACGTAAGTAACACAATTTCTTGAACCATTTTTGTCTTTCCTGGGATATTTCAGGTGTACCCAAGTTGAGGTTCTTGTAAGCAGTGCAGCCCTCAATTTTGTGTTTGCTCTGTCTTATTGATATTGAGTTTTTCCAATGTATCTTCCATAGACTGGAAGTGCCCTTGGCTCTGTAGCTTTGTTGTTTATTTGTTTTAGGGAACACAATGCACTCCCCCAAAGAGTCAGTTGTCAATTTACATCCTGCCCATCAGCATAACTAGGCTCCCTGTTCTCGAGGGCCTTTCTTGCCATTCTGGTTTCTACACATTTCACGGATGTCCCTTTGACCGGTGGGAAGTGATACTTCTTTGTAGTGCAGATTGGCATTGCCCACTTGCTTGCTTGGCCAAAAAGGGCGTATGCGTTTTCTCCTGAATATATTCAGGAGAAAACCCATACGCCCTTTTCGGTGAAGTGCATCATTGTCGAAGTTGTGCCCCTCTTCCTGTTCTTTAAAGGTGATTCCAATGTACCACTTGAAATCTGTTTCCTGCTATTCTGGCTCGCGTTCAAGTCCGCCTCGTTGCCTACCCTCAACAGATTTCTGGACGATAGTTGTCCTTTATTTCTCTGCCAGTTTGTGAATTGCTGTCCCCCTGATCTCCATTTTTCAACTCTTTTTTTGTGAGCTGACGGCAGGTCTAAAACTTTGGTTCAAGAACTATACTGGTTCCCGGCGGGTGGCTGAGACTTTCGCTAATTCTTCTACCTACTGGGAAATTAGAGTAACATGTGCCCGTCCAAATGCCTAACAGCTACTCTCTCATTGGTTCTCCCTCTTCCCTTTCACCCTCTGCCAAATTGGCAACCTGTGCGAACCAGGATGTTAAAGGGGCTGTCTCTCCAATTTGGGAGATAGATAGTAAAGCAGTTGGAAAGTCAAACCGGAGCACCAGGAGAGGGACTATTAGTTGAGTTTTAGAAACCTTTCATATTCACAGTGTGTCCATTCTCTAGGTTTCCCATACATGTTATAGCTGTAGTAATATTCCCTTCAACCTGGAGATTTGGGTCCCTTGGAATGTGTGCTACGCATTATTGCATTAAATGGTCTGCATTTGCTCACCGAATCTCACCAATCCTCTCAGTCCCAAGTGTCCGGCCTTATGCCACTTCCAAGTGTCGTTGTAGATAGGGTCATTCCAGGTTTCATCAGAGCCCCTGAAGGAATTGTAAAGAATTTCCCTGTATTTTTGTTTTGTTATTGAAATTCCTTTTTATAGTGGGTTTGAGTTGATTCTCACTGCCATGTTTATGCGATTCTAGACACACTTGATTCCCTTACGGAGACTTATCAGTACATTGGTTTTAAGTTTCTTACTAGTCAGATATATTCCTCGGCGGGAAATATGGGTTTTTGATTCCCTTTCACTGAGGAAGGTGTAGGCCTTGTCTCTTCCGTAGTTGGTTTTTGGAAAGTTACTTGTACTAATATCAAACTCTGGTTTTATGCATCACCCCACGTCTCCTTCCCACTTAAGCAGGCATAAGAGTGTTTTCTAAATGTGAGACTCTGTTCTCTTTCCTAACTAAGTTCATGTGTATCCAGACATGTTTACAGGACTTTCATCAGTGATATCTTATGATAAGTTTCTTTTTTTGTGTTACTTATTTCACTTAGAATCATCGTACCTGAATCCACTCATTTTGGTGCTACTGGCTTTATGACATTGATTTCATGGCTCAGGGATATTCCATCGTACGTAAGTAACACAATTTCTTAAACCATTTTTGTCTTTCCTGGGATATTGTAGGTGGACCCAAGTTGAGGTTCTTGTAAGCAGTGCTGCCGTAAATTTTGGGGTGGCTCTGTCTTATTAATTGTCAGTTTTACCAAGGTATATTCCCTAGACTGGAAGTGCCCTTGGCTCTGTAGCTCTGTTTTTTACTTGTTTTAGGGAACACAATGCACTCCTCGAGAGAGGCAGTTGGCAATTTACATCCCGCCCATCAGCATAACAATGCTCCCTGTTCTCCAGGGCCAGTCTTGCCTTTCTGGTTTTTACACATTTTGTGGATGTCCCTTTTGACCAGTGAGAATGATACTTCTTTGTAGTGCAGATTTGCATTGCCCACTTGCTTGCTTGGCCAAAAAGGGTGTATGCGTTTTCTCTTGAATATATTCTGGAGAAAACACAAACACCTTTATTGGCCAAGTGCATCAATGGCGAAGTTGTGCCCCTCTTCCTGTGCTTTAAAGGTGATTCAAATGTACCTATTGAAATCTGTTTCCTGCATTTCTGGCTCGCTTTCAGTCCGCCTCGTTGCCTTCCCTCAACTGATATTTGAATGATAGATGTCAATTATTACTCTGCCAGTTTGTGAGTTGCTGTTCCCCTGAGCTCCATTTTTCAACTCGTTTTTTGTGAGCTGACCGCAAGTCCAAAATTTTGGTTCAGGACCTCTATTGGTTCCCAGAGGGTGGGTGAGACTTTGATTAATTCTCCTTCCTGCCGGGAAATTAGTGTGACATGTGCCCGTCCAAATGCCTAAAAGCTACTCTCTCCTTGGTTCTCCCTCTTCCCTTTCATCCTCTGCCAAATTGGCAACCAGTGTGAAAAAGGAGGTTAAAGGTGCTGTCTCTCCAAGTTGCTAGATTGATTGTAAAGCAGTTGGAAATTCAAACCGGAGCACCAGGAGAGGGACTATTAGTTGAGTTTTAGAAACATTTCGTATTCACAGTGTGTCCATTCTTTAGGTTTCCCGTCATTGTTATAGCTGTAGTAATATTCCGTTCTACCTGGAGAGTTGGGACCCTTGGAATGTGTGCCACACATTATTGCTTTAAATGGTCTGCATATGCTCAACGAATCTCACCAATCCTCTCAGTCCCAAGTGTCCAGCCTTATGCCACTTCCAGCTCTCGTTGTAGATATGGTCATTCCAGGTTTCATCAGAGCCCCTGAAGGAAGTGTAAATAATTTCCCTGTTTTTTTTGTTTTGTTTTCGAAATTCCTTTTTATAGTGGGTTTCAGCTGATTCTCCCTGCCATGTTTATGCCAGTCTAGACACACTTGATTCCCTTACGGAGACATATCAATACATTGGTTTTAAGATTCTTTCTAGTCAGATATATTCCTCTGCGGGAAATATGGGGTTTTGAGTCCCTTTCACTGAGGAAAGTGTAGGTCTTGTCTATTCCGTAGTTGGTTTTTGGAATGTTACCTGTACTAATATCAAACTTTGGTTTTATGCATCACCCCACCTTTCCTTCACCCTTAAGCAGGCACAAGAGTGTTTTCTAAATGTGAGACTCTGTTCTCTTTCTAACTCAGTTCATGTGTATCCAGCCATGTTTACAGGACCTTCATAAGTGATATCTTATGATAAGTTTCTTTTTCTCTGTGACTTATTTCACTTAGAATCATCGTACCTGAATCCACTCATTTTGCTGCTACTGGCCTTTTTGACATTGATTTCATGGCTGTGGGATATTCCATCTTACCTAAGTAACACAATTTCTTGAACCATTTGTGTCTTTCCTGGGATATTTAAGGTTTTACCCAAGTTGAGGTTCTTGTAAGCAGTGCAGCCCTAAATTTTTGGATGGCGCTGTCTTATTGATTTTCAGTTTTCCCAAGGTATATTCCCCAGACTGGAAGTGCACTTGGCTCTGTAGCTCTGTTGTTAACTTGTTTAAGGGAACACAATGCACTCCTCCAGAGAAGCAGTTGGCAATTTACATCCTGCCCATCAGCATAACAAGGCTCCCTGTTATCCAGGGCCTGTCTTGCCTTTCTGGTTTTTACACATTTTACGGATGTCCCATTTCACCGGTTGGAAGTGATACTTCTTTGTAGTGCAGATTTGCATTGCCCGCTTGCTTGCTTGGCCAAAAAGGGCGTATGCGTTTTCTCCTGAATATATCGATGAGAAAATGCATACGCACTTTTTGGCCAAGTGCATCATTGTCGAAGTTGTGCCCCTTTTCCTGTGTCTTAAAGGTGATTCCAATGTACCTCTTGAAATCTGTTTCCTACTATTCTGGCTCGCTTTCAAGTCCACCTCGTTGCCTTCCCTCAACAGATTTTTGGAAGATTGTTGTCCTTTATTTCTCTGCCAGTTTGTGAATTGCTGTGCCCCTGAGCTCCATTTTTCAACTCGTTTTTTGTGAGCTGACCGCAAGTCCCAAATGTTGGTTCAGGACCTATCATGTTTCCCAGCGGTTGGCTGAGACTTTGGTTTATTCTTCTTCGTGCTGGGAAATTAGAGTGACATGTGCCCGTCCAAATGCCTAACAGCTACTCTCTCATTGGTACTCCCTCTTCCCTTTCATCCTTTGCCAATTTGGCAACCTGTGCGAACCAGGAGGTTAAAGGGGCTGTCTCTCCAAGTTGGGAGATTGATAGTAAAGCAGTTGGAAAGTGAAACCAGAGCATGAGGAGAGGGACTATTAGTTGAGTTTTAGAAACCTTTTGTATTCACAGTGGGTCCATTCTCTAGGTTTCCCGTACATGTTATAGCTGTAGTAATATTCCCTTTTATTTGGAGAGTTCGGACCCAAGGAATGGGTGCCACGCATTATTGATTTAAAGGGTCTGCATTTGCTCA
The DNA here is from genome assembly GCF_949752795.1 of Hyperoodon ampullatus. Classification (NCBI taxonomy): domain Eukaryota; kingdom Metazoa; phylum Chordata; class Mammalia; order Artiodactyla; family Ziphiidae; genus Hyperoodon; species Hyperoodon ampullatus. The sequence continues at coordinate 48,922 of NW_027640374.1, read as the reverse complement.
CCCAATCTGACCAATCGTATCAGTCTCAAATTTCCAGCCTTATGCCACACCCAGCTGTCGTTGTAGAAAGGGTCATTCCAGGTTTCATCAGAGCCCCTGAAGGAATTGTAAAGAATTTCCCTGTTTTTTTGTTTTGTTTTTAAATTCCTTTTTATCGTGGGTTTCCACTGATTTTCACTGCCATGTTTATGCCAGTCTAGACACACTTGATTCCCTTACGGAGACATATCAATACATAGGTTTTAAAATTCTTACTAGTCAGATATATTCCTCTGCAGAGAATAGGGGTGTTGAGTCCCGTTCACTGAGGAAGTAGTTGGTCTTGTCTATTCTGTATTTGGATTATGGAATGGTACTGGTGCTAATATCAAACTCTGGTTTTATGCATCTCGCCACATCTCCTTTCCACTTAAGCAGGCATAAGTATGTTTTCTATATGTGAGACTCTGTTCTCTTTACTAATTCAGTTCATGTGCACCCATGTTTACATTTCCTTCATAAGTGATATCTTATATCAGAATGCTCCATGGCTCTTGTCATCATAATGCTCCATGATGCTTGTCACCAGGATTATCCATGGTCTTCTCATCACAATGCTCCACGGTATTGACATCACATTGCTCCATGTCCCTTGTCATCACAATTCTCCACCTCTTTGTCACCACAATATTCCATGACATTTCTCATCAAAATGTTACACGCTCTTGTCATCACAATTCTCCGTGCACTTGTCATCGCAATGCTCCCTGATCCCTGTCATAGCAAGGTCCATATGATTGTCATCACAATGCTTCATGACATTGTTATAAAAATTATCAATGTCCCTTGACATCACAATGCTCCCTGCCATTGTCAACAAAATTCTCCATGTCCCCTGTCATCACAATCCTCCATGACACTTGTTATCACATTTCTCCATGCCCTTGTCATCACAGTGGTCCAGGCCCTCTTCACACAATACTCTGTGACATTTGTCACCACACTGCTCCATGAAATTTTCAGCACAATGCTCTCTGTCCCTTGTCATCACAATGCTCCTTGCCTTTGTCAGCACAATGCTCCATGACACTTGTCATCAAAATGCTCCAAGCGCTTCTCAGCACAATGATCCATGACACATGTCATCACAATGTGCCATGCTCTTTTCATCACAATGATCCACATCCTTTTCATCTCTATGCTACATAAAACTTGTCATCACAATGCTCCATTCACTTCTCATCAAAATGCTCTCTCACCACATATATCACAATGTTCCATCACTAGTCATCACAATACTCTCTCACCCCTGTCATTACAATACTCCATGACCCCTGACATCACAATGTTCCATAACACCTGTCACAAAATGCTCCATGACACATTTCATCACAATGCTTCATGACCACTGACATCACAATGTTCCATAACCCCTGTCATCAAAATATTCCATGACACTTTTATTCAAATTGATCCATGACCCTGTCATCACAATGCTCCCTGCCCTTCTCATCACAATGAACCACGACCTTGTCATCAAAATGCCCCATGACATTTGTCATAACAAAGCTCCATGACCCTTGGCATCACAATGCTCCATGCCATTGTCATCACAATGCTCAATGAAATCTCTCATCACACTGCTCAATGCCCTTGTCATCACAATGCTCCATTACACCTGTCATAACAATGCTCCATGACCCCTGCCATCACAATGTTCCACGGCCTTGTCATCACAAGGCTCCATGACCCTTGTCATCACAATGCTCCAAGACCTCTGTAATCACAATTCTCCATGCCACTTTTCATCTCAATGCTCCATGAACACTGTCGTCACAATGCACCATGCCCTTCATCATAATGATTCATGCTATTGTCATCACAATGAAATCAAAATGCTCCATGTCCTCTGTCATCACAATGCTCAAAACTCTTCTGATCACAATGTTCCATAACACTTGACATCACATGCCCCATGACGTTCGTCATCACAATTATGCAAGGTCTTCTCATCACAATACTCCATGATATTTTTCACCACAATGCTCAATACTCTTGGCACCACAATGCTCGCTGACACTTGTCATCAATATGCTCCTTGAACCCTGTCATGACAAGGCTCCATGCCTTTTTCATCACAATGATCTATTTCTTTTTCATCACAATGCTCCAAGACCACCGTTATCAAAATGCTCCGTGACTCCAGTCATCACAATACTTCATGACATTTGTCATCTAAATGGTCCATGACCTCGTCACACTAAGCTCTGTGAGCTTTGTCACCACAATGCTCCATGAAATTTTTATCACAATGCTTTGTGACCCTTGCATCACAAAGCTCCATGCCTTTGTCAGCACAATGCTCCATGACCCTTGTCATCACAATGCTCGATGCGCTTGTCAGCACAATGCTCCATAACCCATGTCATCACAATGCACCATGCACTTGTCATCACAATGCTCCACATACTTGTCATCAAAATGCTCCATAAACCTTGTCATCACAATGCTCCATGCACTTCTCCTCAAAATGCCTTCTCACCACTGATATCACAATGTTCCATCACTAGTCATCACAATACTCCCTCACCCCTGTCATCACAATATTCCATGAACCCTGTTATCACAATTCCCCATGCCCTTGTCATCACAAAGCTCCATGACGCATGTCATCAGAATGCTCCATGGCCTTCTCATCACAATGCTCCATGCCCTTGTCATCACAATGCTCCAACACCCCTGTAATCACAATGCTCCATGCCAATTTTCATCTCAATGCTCCATGAACCCTGTCATCACAATGCACCGTGCCCATCACCATAATATTTCATGCTATTGTCATCACAATGAAAGCAAAATGCTCAGTGACCTCTGTCATCACAAGGCACCAAACCCTTCTGATCACAATGTTCCATAACACTTGTCATCACAGTGCCCCATGACGCTGGTCATCACAATTATCCATGATCTTCTCATCACAATGCTCCATGACCTTTGTCATCACAATGCTCAATACACTTATCATCACAATGCTCCCTGACATTTGTCATCAGTATGCTCCTTGAAGCCTGTCAGGACAAAGCTCCATGCATTTTTCATCACAATGATGCATTCCCTTTTCATCACAATGCTCCAAGACCCCTGTAATCACAATGCTCCATGTCCTTGTCATCACAAAGCTCCATGACGCATGTCATCAGAATGCTCCATTGCCTTCTCATCATAATTCTCCATGCCCTTGTAATCACATTGCTTCAAAACCCCTGTAATCTCAATGTTCCATGCACCTTTTCATCAGAATGCTCCATGCCCTTGTCATCACAATGCTCCATAACCCTTGTCATCGCAGTGTTCCAAGCCCTTGTCATCAAAATGATCCATTACCTTTGTCATCACAATCCTCCATGACACTTGGTATCACAATGGTCCAAGCCATTGTCATCACAATGGACAATGACATATGTAATCACAAAGAACCCTGACACCTGTCTTCACAATACTCCATGACCTTGTCATCACAATATTCCATGCTCTTGTCATCACAATGCGCCATGCCCACTGTCATCACAATAATCCATGAAACATGTCAGACCAATGTTTCATTCCCCTGTCATCACATTGCTCCATGCCCTTTTCATCACAAATTTCCATGATCCCTGTCATCACAATGCTCCGTGACAGCAGTCATCACAATGATTCATGAACTTTCTCATCACAATAGTCCATGCACTCGTCACACAAGTCTCTCTGACCTTTGTAACCACAATGCTCCATGACCCCAGTCATCACAATGCTCCGTGACTCCAGTCATCACAGTGCTTCATGACCTTTGTCCTCACAATGGTCCATGCCTTCGTCACACAAGGCTCTGTGACCTTTGTCACCACAATGCTCCAGGCCCTTGTCATCTCAATCCTCCATGCCCACTGTCATCACAATAATCCATGAAACTTGTCAGAACAATGTTCCATGCCCCTGTCATCACATTGCTCCATGCCCTTGTCATCACAATGCTCCATGACCTCTGTCATTTCAATGCTCCGTGACTCCAGTCCTCACAGTGGTTCATGACCTTTCTCATCACAATGGTCCATGACCTCGTCACACAAGGCTCTGTGATCTTTGTCAACACAATCCTCCATGAAATTTTCATCACAATGCTCTGTGTCCCTTGTCATCACAATACTCCATGCCTTTGTCAGCACAATGCTCCATGACACTTGTCATCAAAATGCTTAATGCGCTTGTCAGCAAAATGCTCCATGACACATGTCATCACAATGTGCCATGCTCTTTTCATCACAATGCTCAACATCCTTTTCATCGCTATGCTCCATAAAATTTGTCATCACAATTCTCCATGCACTGCTCATCAAAATGCTCTCTCACCACATATATCACAATGTTCCATCACTAGTCATCACAATACACGCTCATCCTTGTCATCACAATGTTCCATGACCACTGTCATCACAGTGCTACATTCCCTTATCATCACATTGCTCCATTACCCCTGACATCACAATGTTCCATAACCCCTGTCATCAAAATATTCCATGACCATTTTATTCAAATTGCTCCATGACCCTGTCATTAAAATGGTCCCTGCCCTTGTCATCACAATGCACTAAACACTTGTCATCAAAATGCCCCTTGACATTTGTCATCACAAAGCTCCATGACCCTTGGCATCACAATGCTCCATGCCCTTGTCATCACTATGCTCCATTACACCTGTCATAACAATGCTCCATGAACCCTGCCATCACAAAGTTCCACGGCCTTGTCATCACAAGGCTCCATGACCCTTGTCATCACAATGCTCCAAGACCTCTGTAATCACAATTCTCCATGACCCTTTTCATCTCAATGCTCCATGAACACTGTCATCACAATGAACCATGCCCATAATCATAATGATTCATGCTATTGCCATCACAATGAAATCAAAATGCTCCATGTCCTCTGTCATCACAATGCTCCAAACCCTTCTGATCACAATGTTCCATAACACTTCTCATCACATGCCCCATGACGCTCGTCATCACAATTATGCAGGGACTTCTCATCACAATGCTCCATGATCTTTGTCACTACAATGCTCCATACCCTTTGCATCACAATGCTCGCTGACTCTTTTCATCAGTATGCTCCTTGAACACTATCATGACAAGGCCCCATTCATTTTTCATCCCAATGATCCATTCCATTTTCATCACAATGCTCCAAGACACCTGTTATCCCAATGCTCCGTGACTCCTGTCATCACAATGCTTCATGACATTTGTCATCACAATGGTCGATGGTCTCGTTACACAAAGCTCTATGAACTTTGTCACCACAATGCTCCATGAAATTTTTATCACAAAGCTCTGTGACCCTTGTCATCACAAAGCTCCATGCCTTTGTCAGCACAATGCTCCATGACCCTTGTCATCACAGTGCTCGATGCGCGTGTCAGCACAATGCTCCATAACCCATGTCATCACAATGCACCATGCACTTGTCATCACAATGCTCCACATCCTTGTCATCAAAATGCTCCATAAACCTTGTCATCACAATGCTCCCTGCACTTCTCCTCAAAATGCCTTCTCACCACTGATATCACAATATTCCATCACTAGTCATCAAAATACTCCCTCACCCCTGTCATCACAATATTCCATGACCCCTGTAATCACAATTCTCCATGCCCTTGTCATCACAAAGCTCCATGACACATGTCATCAGAATGCTCCATGGCCTTCTCATCACAATGCTCCATGCCTTTGTCATCACTATGCTCCAACACCCCTGTAATCACAATGCTCCATGCCCCTTTTCATCTCAATGCTCCATGAACCCTGTCATCACAATGCACCGTGCCCATCACCATAATATTTCATGCTATTGTCATCACAATGAAATCAAAATGCTCAATGACCTCTGTCATCACAATGCACCAAATCCTTCTGATCACAATGTACCATAACACTTTTCATCACAATGCCCCATGACGCTGGTCATCACAATTATCCATGGTCTTCTCATCTCAATGCTCCATGACCCCTTTCATCACAATTCTCCGTGACACCAGTCATCACAATGCTTCATGACCTTTGTCCTCACAATGGTCCATGCTCTCGTCACACAAGGCTCTGTGATCATTTTCACCACAATGCTCCATGAATATTTCATCACAATGCTCTGTGTCCCTTTTCTTCAAAATGCTCCCTGCCTTTGTCACCTCAATGCTCCATGCCCTTATCATCACAATGCTCCATGCCCAATGTCATCACAATAATCCATGAAACTTGTCAGACAAATGTTCCATGCACCTGTCATCATATTGCTCCATGCCCTTGTCATCACAATGCTCCATGACCCCTTTCATCACAATGCTCCGTGACTCCAGTCATCACAATGCTTCAAGACCGATCTCATCACATTGTTCCCTGTCTTCGTCACACAAGGCTCTGTGATCTTTTTCACCACAATGCTCCATGAATATTTCATCACAATGCTCTCTGTCCCTTGTCATCAAAATGCTCCATGCCTTTGTCAGCACAATGCTCCCTGACACTTTTCATCAAAATGCTCCATGCGCTTGTCAGCACAATGCTCCATGACCCATGTCATTACAATGCGCCATGCGCTTGTCATCACAATACTCCACCTCTTTATAATTGCTATGCTCCATAACACTGGTCATAACAATGCTCCATGCACTTCTCATCCAAATGCTGTCTCACCACATATGTCACAATGTTACATCACTAGTCATCACAATACTCCCTCACCCCTGTCATCACAGTGTTCCATGACCACTGTCATCACAGTGCTACATGCCCATATCATCACAATGCTTCATGACCCCTGACATCTCAATGTTCCATAAACACTGTCACAAAATGCTCCATGACACATTTCATCACAATGCTTCATGACCATTTACATCACAATGTTCCATAACCCCTGTCATCAAAATATTCCATGACACTTTTCATCAAATTGCTCCATGACCCTGTCATCACAATGCTCCCTGTCCTTCTCATCTCAAGGCACCATGCCCTTATCGTCAAAATGCCCCATGACCTTTGTCATCACAAAGTTCCATGACACTTGGCATCACAATGCTCCAAGCCATTGTCATCAAAATGCTCAATGAAATCTCTCATCACATTGCTCCATGCCCTTGTCATCACAATGCTCCATTACACCTGTCATACCAATGCTCCATGACCCCTGCCATCACAATGTTCCAGTGCCTTGTCATCACAAGGCTCCATGACCCTTGTCATCACAATGCACCAGGACCTCTGTAATCACAATCCTCCATGCCCCTTTTCATCTCAATGCTCCATGAACATTCTCATCACAATAATCCATGAAACATTTCAGACAAATGCTCCATGCCCTTGTCATCACAATGCTCCATTACCCCTGTCATTATAATGCTCCATGACACCTGCCATCACAAAGTTCCATGGCCTTTTCATCACAAGCCTCCATGACCCTTGTCATAACAATGCTCCAAGACCCTTCTAATCACAACGCTCCATGTCTTTGTCATCACAAAGCTCCAAGATGCATGTCATCAGAATGCTCCATGGCCTTCTCATCACAGTGCTCCATGCCCTTTTCATCACAATGCTCCAGCATCCCTGTAATCACAATGCTCCATTCCCCTTTTCATCTCAATGCTCCATGAACCCTGTCATCACAATGCACCATGCCCATCATCATAATGCTTCATCCTAGTGTCATCACAATGAAATCAAAATGCTCCATGACCTCTGTCATCACAATGCTCCAAACACTTGTGATCACAATGCTCCATAACACTTGTCATCACAATGCCCCATGACGCTGGTCATTACAATTATCCATGGTCTTCTCATCACAGTGCTCCATGACCTTTGTCATCACAATGATCAATACACTTGTCATCACAATGCTCCCTGACACTTGTCATCAGTATGCTCCTTGAACCCTGTCATGACAAGGCTCCATGCATTTTTCATCACAATGATCCATGCCCTTTTCATCACAATCCTCCAAGACACCTCTAATCACAATGCTCCATGTCCTTGTCATCACAAAGCTCCATGACGCATGTCATCAGAATGCTCCATGGCCTTCTCATCACAATGCTCCATGCCCTGGTCTTCACAATGCTACAAAACCCCTGTAATCACAATGCTCCATGAACCTTTTTATCTGTATGCTCCATGACAATTGTCATCACAAGGCACCATGGCCCTCTCATCACAATGCTCCAGCATCTTCTCATCGCATTGCTCCATTCCATTCTCATCACAATGCTCCATGACCCCTGTCATCACAGTACTCCATGAATATTTTCACACCAATGCTCCATGAGCTTCTCTTCACAATGCTCCATGACCCATGTCATCACAATGCTACATGACCACAGTCATCAAAATGATCCATGCCACTTGTCATCAGAATATTCCATGCGCTTGTCATCCCCATGCTCCATGACCCCTGTCATCACAATGGTCCTTGACGCTTGTCGTCACAGAGCTCCATGACACTTGTCATCACGGTGCTCCATGCCTTTGTCAGCAAAATGCTACATGACCTTGTCATCACAATGTTCCATGCACTTGTCCTCACAATTCTCCATTACCAGTGTCATCACAATCCTCCATGAACCTTGGGATCACATTGCTTCATGCCCTTGTCATCACAGTGCTCCATGATTCTTGAAATCAAAATGATCCATGACCTCTGTCATCACAATGCTCTAAACACTTGTGATCACCATGTTCCATAACACTTGTCCTCACAACGCTCCATGATGCCTGCCATCACAATACTCCATGCCCTTGTAATCACAATGCTCCATGAACTTTGTCATCACAATGCTCAATACACCTGTCATCACAATGCTCCCTGACACTCTTCCTCAGAATGCTCCTTGAACCCTGTCATGAAAAGGCTCCATGCCTTTTTCATCACAATGCTCCATGACCTTGTCATCAGAATGTGCCATGCCCACTGTCATCACAATAAACCATGAAACTTGTCAGAACAATGCACCATGCCCCTGTCATCACAATGCTCCATACCCTTGTCATCACAATGCTCCGTGACTCCAGTCATCACAATGCTTCATGACCTTTTTCATCACAATGGTCCATGCCCGCGTCATCACAAGGCTCTGTGACCATTGTCACCACAATGCTCCATGAATTTTTCATCACAATGCTCTGTGTTCGTTGTCATCACAATGTTCCATTCCTTTGTCAGCACAATGCTCCATGACCCTTGTCTTCACAATGCTCCATTCGGTTCTCAGCACAATGCTCCATGATCCATGTCATCAAAATGCGCCATGCACTGGTCATCACAATTCTCCAAAGCCTTGTCATCACAATGCTCCATAAATCTTGTCATCACAATGCTTCATAAACTTTGTTATCACAATGCCTCATGCACTTCTCATCAAAATGCTCTATCAGCACTGATATCACAATGTTCCATCACTACTCATCACAATACTCCCTCACCACTGTCATCACAATACTCCCTCACCACTGTCATCACAATTTTCCATGACCTCTGTCATCACAATGCTACATGCCCTTATCATCAAATGCTCCATGACCCCTGACATCACAATGTTCCATATCCTCTGTCATCAAAATGCTCCATCACCCTGTTCATCAGAATGCTCCAAGAACCCTGAAATCACAATGTTCCATAACCACTGTTATCAAAATGTTCCATGACCCTTTTCATCAAATTGCTCCATGACCCTCTCATCACAATGCACCATGTCCATCGTCATCATGCTTCATGCTATTGTCATCACAATGAAATCAATATGCTCCATGACCTCTGTCATCAAAATGCTCCGAACCCTTGTGATCACAATATTCCAAAACCATTGTCATCACAATGCACCATGACACTCATCATCACAATTATCCATGGTCTTCTCATCACAGTGTTCCATGAACTTTGTCATCACAATGCTCATAACACTTGTCATCACAATGATCCCTGACACTTTTCATCAGTATGCCCCTTGAACCCAGTCATGACAAGGCTCCATGCCTTTTTCATCACAATGATCCATACCATTTTCATCACAATTCTCCAAGACTCGTGTAATCACAATGCTCCATGACCTTAATCACAAAGCTCCATGATGCATGTCATCAGAATGCTCCATGGCCTTCTCATCACAATGCTCCATGTCCTTGTCATCACAGTGCTCCAAGACCCCTGTCATCTCAATGCTCTGTGATTCCAGTCATCACAAGGCTTCATGACATTTGTCATCACAATGGTCCATGTCCTCGTCACACAAGGCTCTGTGACCATTGTCACCACAATGCTCCATGAACTTTTCATCACAATGCTCTGTGATCCTTGTCATCACCATGCTCCATGCCTTTGTCAGCACAATGCTACATGACCCTTGTCATCACAATGCTCCATGCACTTGTCAGCACAATGCTCCATAACCCATGTCATCACAATGCGCCATGCGCTTGTCAGCACAATGCTCCACATCCTTGTCTTTACAGTGCTCCAAAACCATGTCATCACAATGCTCCATGCACTTCTCATCAAAATGCTCTCTCCCCCCTGTCATCACAATGTTCCATGATCCCTGTTATGACAATGCTACATGATCTTATCATCACAATGCTCCATGAACCATGACATCACAATATTCCATAACCCCTGTCATCAAAATGCTCCATGACCCTTTTCATCACAATGCTCCATGAGCCCTGAAATAAAAATGTTCCATACCCACTGTCATCAAAATGTTCCATGATCCTTTTCATCAAATTGCTCCATGACACTGTCATCACAATTCTCCCTGCCCTTCTCATCACAATGCACCACGACCTTGTCATCAAAATGCTCCATGAACTTTGTCATCACAAAGCTCCATGACCCTTGGCATCACAATGCTCCATGCCATTTTCATCACAATGCTCCATGACCCCTGTAATCACAATGCTCCATGCACTTTTTCATCAGAATGCTCCATGAGACTTGTCATCACAAGGCTCCATGGTCCTCTCATCACAATGCTCCAGGACCTTGTCATCACAATGCTCCATTCCCTTGTCATCACAATGCCCCATTACCCCTGACATCACAATACTCCATGAATATTTTCAGCCCAATGCTCCATGACCGTCTTATCACAAAGCTCCATGACCCCTGTCATCAGAATGCTCCATGACTACTGTCATCACTATGCTCCATGACCCCTGAAAACACAATGATCTGGGAATGTTGTCATCAAAATGCTCCATGACCTTTGTCATCACAATGCTCCATGCCATTGTCATCACAATGCTCCATGAAGCCTCTTATCACATTGCTCCTTGCCCTTGTCATTAAAATCCTCCATGACCCATGTATCACAATGTTCCATGCCCTTGTCATCACAATGCTCCATGCCCACTCTCATCACAATAATCCATGAAACTTTTCAGACAAATGCTCGATGCCCTTGTAATCACAATGCTCCATTTCCCATGTCATAACAATGCTCCATGACAACTGCCATCACAATGTTCCACGGCCTTGTCATCACAAGGATCCAAGACCCCTGTAATCACAATGCTCTATGCCAGTTTTCATCAGAATGCTCCATGAGAATTGACATCACAAGGCTACATCGTCCCCTCATCACAATGCTCCAGGACCTTGTCATCAAAATGCTCCGTGACTCCAGTCATCACAATGCTTCATGACCTTTGTCAACACAATGGTCCATGCCCTCGTCATCAAAAGGCTCTGTGATATTTGTCACCACAATGCTCCATGAAATTTTCATCACAATGCTCTGTTACCCATGTCATCACAATGCTCCATAAGCTTGTCCGCACAATGCCCCATGGCCTCTGTCATTACAATGCGCGATGCACTTGTCATCACAATGCTCCACAACCTTTTCATCACAGTGCTCCATAAATCTTGTCATCACAATGCTCCATGCACTTCCCATCAAAATGCTGTCCCACCACGGATATCATAATGTTCCATCAATAGTCATCACAATACTCCCTCACCCCTTTCATCACAATGTTCCAGGACCCCTGTCATCAAAATGCTCCATGACCCTTTTCATCATAATGCTCCATGACCCCTGACATCACAATGTTCCATAACCCCTTTCATCAAAATATCCCATGACACTTTTCATCAAATTGCTCCATGACCATTTCATCACAATGCTCTCTGCCCTTCTCATCACAGTGCACCACGCCCTTGTCATCAAAATGCTCCATGACCTTTGTCATCACAAAGCTCCATGACCCTTGGCATCACAATGCTCCATGCCATTGTCATCAAAATGCTCCATGAACACTCTCATTGCATTGTTCCATGCAATTGTCATCACAGGCTCCATGATGCTTTTCATCACAATGCTCGATGCTCTTCTTAACACAATGCTCCATGCACTTTTCATTAAAATCCGTCATGACCCATGTATCACAGGGTTCCGTGCCCTTGTCATCACAATTCTCCATGCCCCCTCTCATCACAATAAGCCATGAAACTTTTCAAACCAATGCTCCATGCCCTTGTCATCAAAATGCTCCATTACCCGTTATAACAATGCTCCATGACACCTGCCATTACAATGTTCCACGGCCTTGTCATCACAAGGCTCCATAACCCTTGTCATCACAATGCTCCATGTCCTTGTCATCACAAAGCTCCATGACACATGTCATCAGAATGCTCCATGGCCTTCTCATTCACGATGCTCCATGCCCTTGTCATCACAATTCTCCTAGACCCCTGTAATCACAATGCTCCATGCCCCTTTTCATCTCAATGCTCCATGAACCGTGTCATCACAATGCACCATGCCCATCATCATAATCCTTCATGCTATTGTCATCAAAATGAAATCAAAATGCTCCATGACCTCTGTCATCACAATGCTCAAAACCCTTGTGATCACAATGTTCCATAACACTTGTCATCACAACGCCCCATGACGCTCATCATCACAATTATCCATGGCCTTCTATTCACAATACTCCATGAACTTTGTCATCACAATGCTCAATACACTTGTCATCACAATGCTCCCTGACACTTGTCGTCAGTATGCTCCTTGAAACCTGTCATTACAAGCCTCCATGCCTTTTTACTCACAATGATCCATACCCTTTTCCTGACAATGCTCCAAGACCCCTGTAATCACAATGCTCCATGCTCTTGTCATCACAAAGCTTCATGACATATGTCTTTAGAATGCTCCACGGCCTTCTCATCACCATGCTCCATGCCATTTTCATCACAATGCTTCTTTTCCTTGTCATCAAATTGCCCCATGACCCCTGTCATCACAATACTCCTTGAATATTTTCAGCCCAATGCTCCATGACCTTCTCATCACAATGCCCCATGAATACAGTCATCACAATCCTCCATGACCCCTGTCATCACAATGCTCCATGACTCCAGTCATCAAAATGCTTCATGACTTTTGTCAACAGAATGGTCCATGCCCTTGTCACACAAGGCTCTGTGTCATTTGTCACCACAATGCTCCATGAACATTTCATCACAATGCTCTGTGACCCTTGTCATCACCATGCACCATGCATTTGTCAGCACAATGATCCATGACACTTGTCATCACAATGCTCCATGCGCTTGTCATCACAATGCTCCTTGACCCATGGCATCACAATATACCATGTGCTTGTCATCACAATGCTCCACATCATAGTCATCACAATGCTCCATAAACCTTGTCATCACAATGTTCCATGCACTTCTCATCAAAATGCCCTCTCACCATTGGTATCACAATATTCCATCACTAGTCTTCACAATATTACCTCACCGCTGTCATCACAATGTTCCATGACCCCTATCATCACAATGCTACATGCACTTATCATCAAAATGCTCCATGACCCCTGCCATCACAATGTTCCATAACCCCTGTCATCAAAATGCTACATTAACCATTTCATCTCAATGCTCCATGACCCCTGTCATCACAATTTTCCAAAACCACTCTCATCAAAATATTCCATGACCTTTTTCATCAAATTGCTCCATGAACCTATTATCACAATGTTCGCTGCACTTCTCATCACAACGCACCACGACCTCGTCATCAAAATGCTCCATGACCTTTGTCATCACAAAACTCCATGACCCTTGGCATCACAATGCTCCATGCCATAGTCATCACAATGCTTCATGAAGCCTCTCATCACATTGCTCCATGCCCTTGTCATCACAAACCTCCATGATGCTTGTGATCCCAATGCTCGATGCCTTTCTCATCACAATGTTCCATGCCCTTGTCATTACAATCCTCCATGACCCATGTATCAAAGTGTTCTGTGCCCTTGTCATTACCATCCTCCATGACCCATGTATCAAAGTGTTGTGTGCCCTTGTCATCACAATGCTCCATGCCCACTCTCATCATAATAATCCATGAAATATTTCAGACCAGTGCTCCATGCACTTGTCATCACAATGCTCCATTACCCCTGTCATAACAATGCTCCATGACCCCTGCCATCATAATGTTTCACGGCCTTGTCATCACAAGACTCCATGACACTTGTCATCGCAATGTTCCAAGGCACTGTAATCACAATTCTCCATACACTTGTCATCACAAAGCTCTATGACGCATGTCATCAGAATGCTCCATGGCCTTCTCATTTACGATGCTCCATGCCCTCATCATCACAATGCTCCAAGAACCCTGTAATCACAATGCTCCATGCCCCTTTTCATCTCAATGCTCCATGAACCGTGTCATTCACAATGCACCATGCCCATCATCATAATGCTTCATGCAATTTTCATCAAAAAGAAATCAAAACGCTCCAGGACCTCTGTCATCACAATGCTCCAAACCCTTGTGATCACAATGTTCCATAAGACTTGTCATCACAACGCCCCAGGACGCTCATCATCACAATTATCCATGGTCTTCTATTCACAATACTCCATGACCTTTGTCATCACAATGCTCAATACACTTGTCATCACAATGCTCCCTGACACTTGTCGTCACTATGCTCCTTGAACCCTGTCATGACAAGGCTCCATGCCTTTTTAATCACAATGATCCATGCCCTTTTCCTCACAATGCTCCAAGACCCCTGTAATCACAATGCTCCATGCCCTTGTCATCCCAAAGCTTCATGACACATGACTTCAGAATTCTCCATGGCCTTCTCATCACCATGCACCATGAACTTTTCATCACAATGCTCCATTCCCTTGTCATCAAAATGCCACATGAGCCCTGGCATCACAATACTCGGTGAATATTTTCAGCCCAATGCTCCATGACCTTCTCATCACAATGCCCCATGAACCCTGTCATCACAATGCTCCATGACCCCTGTCATCCCAATGCTCCGTGACTCCAGTCATCAAAATGCTTCATGACATTTGTCATCACAATGGTCCATGCCCTTGTCACACAAGGCTCTGTGACCTTTGTCACCACAATGCTCCCTGAAATATTCATCACAATGCTCTCTGACTCTTGTCATCAAAATGAACCATGCCTTTGTCAGCACAATGATCCATGACAGTTGTCATCACAATGCTCCATGCGCTTTTCAGCACAATGCTTTTTGACCCATGTCATCACAATGCTCCATATCCTTGTCACCACAATGCTCTATAAACCGTGTCATCACAATGCTCCATGCACTTCTCATCAAAATGCTCTCTCACCACTGATATCACAATGTTCCATCACTAGTCTTCACAATACTCCCTCACGCCTGTCATCACAATGCTCCAAGACCCCTGTAATCACAATGCTCCATGTCCTTGTCATCACAAAGCTCCATGACGCATGTCATCAGAATGCACCATTGCCTTCTCATCACAATGTTCCATGCCCTTGTCATCACATTGCTTCAAAACCCCATGTAATCTCAATGCTCCATGCAACTTTTCATCAGAATGCTCCATGCCCTTGTCATCACAATGCTCCATGACTATTGTCATCGCAATGATCCAAGCCCTTGTCATCAAAATGCTCCATTACCTTTGTCAGCAAAATCCTCCAGGTCACTATGTATCACAATGCTCCATGCCATTGTCATCACAATGGACAATGACATATGTCATCACAATGCTCCCTGACACCTGTCTTCACAATACTCCATGCCCTTGTCATCAAAATGTTCCATGCCCTTGTCGTCACAGTGCACCATGCCCACTGTCATCACAATAATCCATGAAACATGTCAGACCAATGTTCCATGCCCCTGTCATCACAATGCTCCATGCCCTTTTCATCACAATGCTCCATGACCCCTGTTATCACAATGCTCAGAGACTCCAGTCGTCACAATGCTTCTTGACCTTTGTCCTCACAATGGTCCATGCCCTCGTCACACAAGGTTCTGTGACCTTTGTCACCACAATGCTCCATGCCCTTGTCATCTCAATGCTCCATGCCCACTGTCATCACAATAATCCATGAAACTTGTCAGACCCATGTTCTATTCCCCTCTCATCACATTGCTCCATGCCCTTGTCATCACAATGTTCCATGACCCCTGTCATCACAATTCTCCGTGACTCCAGTCATCACAATGATTCATGACCTTTCTCATCACAATGGTCCATGTCCTCGTCACACATGTCTCTGTGATCTTTGTGACCACAATGCTCCATGAAATTTTCATCAAAATGCTCTGTGTCCCTTGTCATCACAGTGCTCCATGCCCTTGTCATCTCAGTGCTCCATGCCCACTGTCATCACAATAATCCATGAAACTTGTTAGACCAATGTTCCATGACCCTGTCATCACATTGCTCCATGCCCTTGTCATCAAAATGCTCCATGACCCCTGTCATCTCAATGCTCCGTGACTCCAGTGATCACAGTGATTCATGACCTTTCTCATCACAATGGTCCATGCCCTGGTCACACAAGGCTCTGTGATCTGTGTCACCAAAACTCTCCATGAAATTTTCATCACAATGCTCTGTGTCCCTTGTCATCACAATGCTCCATGCCTTTTTCAGCGCAATGCTCCATGACACTTGTCATCAAAATGCTCCATGCGCTTGTCAGCACAATGCTCCATGACACATGTCATCACAATGAGCCATGCTCTTTTAAAAACAATGCTCCACATCCTTTTCATCGCTATGCACCATAAAACTTGTCATCACAATGCTCCATGCACTTCTCATCAAAATGCTCTCTCACCACATATATCACAATGTTCCATCACTAGTCATCACAATACTCGCTCACCCCTGTCATCACAATGCTCCATGACCCCTGACATCACAATGTTCCATTAACACTGTCATCAAAATATTCCATGACACTTTCATTCAAATTGCACCATGACCCTGTCATCACAATGCTCCCTGCCCTTCTCATCACAATGCACCATGCCCTTGTCATCAAAATGCCCCATGACATTTGTCATCACAAAGCTCCATGACCCTTGGCATCACAATGCTCCATGCCATTGCCATCACAATGCTCAATGAAATCTCTCATCACATTGTCTCATGCCCTTGTCATCACAATGCTCCATTACACCTGTCATAACAATGCTCCATGACCCCTGCCATCACACTGTTCCACGGACTTGTCATCACAAGGCTCCATGACCCTTGTCATCACAATGCTCCAAGACCTCTGTAATCACAATTCTCCATGCCAATTTTCATCTCAATGCTCCATGAACTCTGTCATCACAATGCAGCATGCCCATCATCATAATGATTCATGCTATTGTCATCACAATGAAATCAAAATGCTCCATGTCCTCTGTCATCACAATGCTCCAAACCCTTCTGATCACAGTGTTCCATAACACTTGTCATCACATGCCCTATGACGCTCGTCATCACAATTATGCAAGGTCTTCTCATCACAATGCTCCATGACCTTTGTTACCACAATGCTCAATACACTTGGCATCACAATGCTCGCTGACACTTGTCATCAGTATGCTCCTTGAACACTCTCATGACAAGGATCCATGCCTTTTTCATCACAATGATCCATTCCCTTTTCATCACAATGCTCCAAGACCCCTGTTATCACAATGCTCCGTGCCTCCAGTCATCACAATGCTTCAGGACATTTGTCATCACAATGGTCCATGACCTCGTCACCCAAAGCTCTGTGACCTTTGTCACCACAATGCTCCATGAAATTTTTATCTCAATGCTCTGTGACCCTTGTCATCACAAAGCTCCATTCCTTTGTCAGCACAATGCTCCATGACCCTTGTCATCACAATGCTCGATGCGCATGTCAGCACAATGCTCCATAACCCATGTCATCACAATGCACCACGCACTTGTCAACACAATGCTCCTCATCCTTGTCATCAAAATGCTCCATAATCCTTGTCATCACAATGCTCCTTGCACTTCTCCTCAAAATGCCGTCTCACCAGTGATATCACAATGTTCCATCACTAGTCATCACAATACTCCCCCACACTTATCATCACAATATTCCATGACCCCTGTAATCACAATTCTCCATGCCCTTGTCATCACAAAGCTCCATGATGCATGTCATCAGAATGCTCCATGGCCTTCTCATCACAATGCTCCATGCACTTGTCATCACATTGCTCCAACACCCCTGTAATCACAATGCTCCAGGCCCTTGTCATCACAATGCTCCAACACCCCTGTAATCACAATGCTCCTTGCCCCTTTTCATATCAATGATCCATGAAACCTGTCATCACAATGCACCGTGCCCTTCACCATAATATTTCATGCTATTGTCATCACAATGAAATCAAAATGCTCAATGACCTCTGTCATCACAATGCACCAATC
Organism: Hyperoodon ampullatus; assembly: GCF_949752795.1. Lineage (NCBI taxonomy): Eukaryota > Metazoa > Chordata > Mammalia > Artiodactyla > Ziphiidae > Hyperoodon > Hyperoodon ampullatus. The sequence goes on along the minus strand of NW_027640374.1, from coordinate 30,115 downwards.
CCTTCTGAACACAATGTTCCATAACACTTGTCATCACAATGCCCCATGACGCTGGTCATCACAATTATCCATGGTCTTCTCATCACAATGCTCCATGATCTTTGTCATCACAATGCTCAATACACTTATCATCACAATGCTCCCTGACAGTTGTCATCAGTATGCTCCTTGAAGCCTGTCATGAAAAGGCTCCTACATTTTTCATCACAATGATCCATTCCATTTTCATCACAATGCTCCAAGAACCCTGTAATCACAATGCTCCATGTCCTTGTCATCACAAAGCTACATGACGCATGTCATCAGAATGCTCCGTTGCCTTCTCATCGCAATGCTCCATGCCCTTGTAATCACATTGCTTCAAAACCCCTGTAATCACAGTGCTCCATGCAACTTTTCATCAGAATGCTCCATACCCTTGTCATCACAATGCTCCATCACCCTTGTCATCACAATGTTCCAAGCCCTTGTCATCAAAATGCTCCATTACCATTGTCATCACAATCCTCCATGACACTTGGTATCACAATGCTCCATGCCATTGTCATCACAATGGACAATGACATATGTCATCACAATGCTCCCTGACACCTGTCTTCACAATACTCCATGACCTTGTCATCACAATGTTCCATGCCCTTTTCATCACAATGCGCCATTCCCACTGTCATCACAATAATCCATGAAACATGTCAGACCAATGTTCCATTCCCCTGTCATCACAATGCTCCATGCCCTTGTCATCACAATGCTCCGTGACTCCAGTCGTCACAATGCTTCATGACCTTTGTGCTCACAATGGTCCATGCCCTCGACACACAAGGCTCTGTGACCTTTGTCACCACAATTCTCCATGCCCTTGTCATCTCAAAGCTCCATGCCCACTGTCATCACAATAATCCATGAAACTTTTCAGACCAATGTTCCATGCCCCTGTCATCACATTGCTCCATGCCCTTGTCATCACAATGCTCCATGACCCCTGTCATCACAATGCTCCGTGACTTCAGTGATCACAGTGATTCATGACCTTTCGCATCACAATGGTCCATGCCCTCGTCACACAAGTCTCTGTGATTTTTGTCACCAGAATGCTCCATGAAATTTTCAACACAATGGTCTGTGTCCCTTGTCATCACAGTGCTCCATGCCCTAGTCATCTCAATGCTCCATGCCCACTGTCATCACAATAATCCATGAAACTTGTCAGACCAATGTTCCATGCCCCTGTCATCACATTGCTCCATGCCATTGTCATCACAATGCTCCATGAACCCTGTCATCACAATGCTCCATGACTCCAGTGATCACAATGATTCATGACCTTTCTAATCAAAATGGTCCATGCCCTCGTCACACAAGGCTCTGTGAACTTTGTCACCACAACGCTCCATGAAATTTTCATCACAATGCTCTGTGTCCCTTGTCATCACAATGCTCCATGACCTTTGTCACCACAGTGCTCAATACACTTGGCATCACAATGCTCCCTGACACTTGTTATCAGTATGCTCCTTGAACACTGTCATGACAAGGCTCCATGCCTTTTTCATCACAATGATCCATTCCCTCTTCATCACAATGCTCAAAGACCCCTGTTATCACAATGCTATGAGACTCCAGTCATCACAATGCTTCATGACATTTATCATCACAATGGTCCATGACCTCGTCACACAAAGCTCTGTGACGTTTGTCACCACAATGCTCCATGAAACATTTATCACAATGCTCTGTGACCCTTGTCATCACAAAGCTCCATGCCTTTGTCAGCACAATGCTCCATAACCCTTGTCATCACAATGCTCCATAACCCATGTCATCACAATGCACCATGCAATTGTCATCACAATGCTCCACATCCTTGTCATCAAAATGCTCCATAAACCTTGTCATCACAATGCTCCATGCACTTCTCATCAAAATGCTCTCTCACCACATATATCACAATGTTCCATCACTAGTCATCACAATACTCGCTCACCACTGTCATCACAATGTTCCATGACCACTGTCATCACAGTGCTACATGCCCTTATCATCACAATGCTCCCTGACCCCTGATATCACAATGTTCCATAACACCTGTCACAAAATGCTCCATGACACATTTCTTCACAATGCTTCGTGACCCCTGATATCACAATGTTCCATAACCCCTGTCATCAAAATATTCCATGACACTTTTATTCAAATTGCTCCATGACCCTGTCATCACAATGCTCCCTGCCCTTCTCATCACAATGCACCACGCCCTTGTCATCAAAATGCCCCATGACATTTGTTATCACAAATCTCCATGACCCTTGGCATCACAATGCTCCATGCCATTGTCATCACAATGCTCAATGAAATCTCTCATCACATTGTTCCATGCCCTTGTCATCACAGTGCTCCATTACACCTGTCATAGCAATGCTCCATGACCCCTGCCATCACAATGTTCCACGGCCTTGTCATCACAAGGCTCCATGACCCTTGTCATCACAATGCTCCAACACCTCTGTAATCACAGTTCTCCATGCCACTTTTCATCTCAATGCTCCATGAACACTGTCATCACAATGCACCATGCCCATCATCATAAGGATTCATGCTATTGTCATCACAATGAAATCAAAATGCTCCATGTCCTCTGTCATCACAATGTTCCAAACCCTTCTGATCACAATGTTCCATAACACTTTTCATCACATGCCCCATGAGGCTCGTCATCACAATTATGCAAGGTCTTCTAATCACAATGCTCCATGACCTTTGTCACCACAATGCTCAATACACTTGGCATCACAATGCTCGCTGACACTTGTCATCAGTATGCTCCTTGAACACTGTCATGACAAGGCTCCATGCCTTTTTCATCACAATGATCCATTTCATCTTCATCACAATGCTCCAAGACCCCTGTTATCACAATGCTCTGAGACTCCAGTCATCACAATGCTTCATGACATTTGTCATCACAATGGTCCATGACCTCGTCACCCAAAGCTCTGTGACCTTTGTCACCACAATCCTCCATGAAATTTTTATCACAATGCTCTGTGACCCTTGTCATCACAAAGCTCCATGCCTTTGTCAGCACAATGCTCCATGACCCTTGTCATCACAATGCTCGATGCGCGTGTCAGCACAAAGCTCCATAACACTTGACATCACAATGCACCATGCACTTGTCATCACAATGCTCCACATCCTTGTCATCAAAATGCTCCAGAAACCTTGTGATCACAATGATCCATGCACTTCTCCTCAAAATGCCTTCTCACCACAGATATCACAATGTTCCATCACTAGTCATCACAATACTCCCTCACCCCTGTCATCACAATATTCCATGACCCCTGTAATCACAATTCTCCATGCCCTTTTCCTCACGAAGCTCCATGACGCATGTCATCAGAATGCTCCATGGATTTCTCATCACTTTGCTCCATGCCCTTGTCATCACAATGCTCCAACAACCCTGTAAACAAAATGCTCCATGCCGCTTTTCATATCAATGCTCCATGAACCCTGTCATCACAATCCTCCGTGACTCCAGTCATCACAATGCTTCATGACATTTGTCCTCACAATGGTCCATGCCCTCGTAACACAAGGCTCTGTGACCTTTGTCACCACAATGCTCCATGCCCTTGTCATCTCAATGCTCCATGCCCTCTGTCATCACAATAATCCTTGAAAATTGTGAGACCAATGTTCCATGACACTGTCATAATATTGCTCCATGCCCTTGTCCTCACAATGCTCCATGACCCCTGTCATCACAGTGCTCCGTGACTACAGTCATGACAATGATTCATGACATTTCTCATCAAAGTGGTCCATGCCCTCGTCACACAAGGCTCTGTGATCTTTGTCACCATAATGCTCCATGAAATTTTCATCACAATGCTCTGAGTCCCTTGTCATCACAATGCTCCATGCATTTATCAGCACAATGCTCCATGACACTTGTCATCAAAATGCTCCATGCGCTTGTCATCATAATGCTCCATGACCCATGTCATCAAAATGTGGCATGCTCTTTTCATCACAACGCTCCACATCCTTTTCATCGCTATTTTCCATAAAACTTGTCATCACAATGCTCCATGCACTTCTCATCAAAATGCTCTCTCACCACATATATCACAATGTTCCATCACTAGTCATCACAATACTCGTTCACCCCTGTCATCACAATGTTCCATGACCACTGTCATCACAGTGCTACATGCCCTTATCATCACAATGCTCCATGACCCCTGACATCACAATGTTCCATATCCCCTGTCACAAAATGCTCCATGACGCATTTCATCACAATGCTTCATGACCCCTGATATCAAAATGTCCCATAACACCTGTCATCAAAATAAGCCATGACCCTTTTATTCAAATTGCTCCATGACCCTGTCATCACAATGCTCCCTGCCCTTCTCACCACAATGCACCACACCCTTGTCATCAAAATGCCCCATGACATCTGTCATCACAAAGCTATGACCTTTGGCATCACAATGCTCCATGCCATTGTCATCACAATGCTCAATGAAATCTCTCATCACATTGCTCCATGCCCTTTTCATCACAGTGCTCCCTTACACCTGTCATAACAATGCTCCATGACCCCTGCCATCACAATGTTCCACGGCCTTGTCATCACAAGGCTCCATGACCCTTGTCATCACAATGCTCCAAGACCACTGTAATCACAATTCTCCATGCACCTTTTCATCTCAATGCTCCATGAACACTGTCATCACAATGCACCATGCCCATCATCATAATGATTCATGCTATTGTCATCACAATGAAATCAAAATGCTCCATTTCCTCTGTTATCACAATGCTCAAAACATTTCTGATCACAATGTTCCATAACACTTGTCATCACATGCCCCATGACACTCGTCATCACAATTATGCAAGGTCTTCTCATCACAATACTCCATGACCTTTGTCACCACAATGATCAATACACTTGTCATCACAATGCTCGCTGACACTTGTCGTCAGTATGCTCCTTGAACACTGTCATGACAAGGCTCCATGACTTTTTCATGACAATGATCCATTCCCTTTTCATCACAATGCTCCAAGACCCCTGTTACCACAAAGCTCCGTGACTACAGTCATCACAATGCTTCATGACATTTGTCCTCACAATGGTCCATGACGTCGTCACACAAAGCTCTGTGACTTTGTCACCACAATGCTCCATGAAATTTTTATCACAATGCTCTGTGACCCTTGTCATCACAAAGCTCCATGCCATTGTCAGCACAATGCTCCATGAAATTTTTATCACAATGCTCTGTGACCCTTGTCATCACAAAGCTCCATGCCTTTGTCAGCACAATGCTCCATAAACCTTGTCATCACAATGCTGCATGCACTTCTCCTCAAAATGCCTTCTCACCACTGATATCACAATGTTCCATCACTAGTCATCACAATACTCCCACACCCCTGTCATCACAATATTCCATGACCCCTGTAATCACAATTCTCCATGCCCTTGTCATCACAAAGCTCCATGACGCATAACATCAGAATGCTCCATGCCCCTTTTCATCTCAATGCTCCATGAACACTGTCATCTCAATGCACAGTACCCATCACCATAATATTTCATGCTATTGTCATCACAGTGAAATCAAAATGCTCAATGACCTCTGTCATCACAATGCAACAAACCCTTCTGATCACAATGTTCCATAACACTTCTCATCACAATGCCCCATGACGCTGGTCATCACAATTATCCATGGTCTTCTCATCACAATGCTCCATGATCTTTGTCATCACAATGCTCCATGAACCCTCTCATCACATTGCTCCATGCACTTGTCATCCAAATCTCCATGACGTTTGTAATCACAATGCTCGATGCCCTTCTCATCACAATGATCCATGCACTTGTTATTACTATCCTGCATGATCGATGTATCACAGTGTTCCGTGCCCTTGTAATCACAATGCTCCATGCCCATACTCATCACAAAAATCCATGAAAATTTTCAGACCAATTCCCCATTCCCTTGTCATCACAAGCCTCGATGACACTTGGTATCAAAATGCTCCAAGAACCCTCTAATCACAATGCTCCATGCCCTTGACATCACAAAGCTCCATGACGCATGTCATCAGAAAGTTCCATGGCCTTCTCATCAAAATGGTCCATTCCCGTGTAATCACAATGTTCCAACACCACTGTAATTACAATGCTCCATGTTCCTTTTCATCTCAATGCTCCATGAACCCTGTCATCACAATGAACCGTGCCCATCACCATAATATTTCATGCTATTGTCATCACAAGAAAATCAAAATGCTCAATGACCACTGTCATCAAAATGCACCAAACCCTTCTGATCAAAATGTTCCATAACACTTCTCATCACAATGCCCCATGACGCTGGTCAACACAATGATCCATGCCCTTTTCATCACAATGCTCCAAGAACCCTGTAATCACAATGCTCCATGTGCTTGTCATCACAAAGCTCCATGACGCATGTCATCAGAATGCTCCACTGCCTTCTCATCACAATGCTCCATCACTAGTCATCACAATATTCCATGACCCCTGTAATGCTCCATGACACTTCTTATCACAATGTTACATGATCTTGTCATTACAATTCTCCTTGAACTTGTCATTGCAATGCTCTATGACCCCTGTCATAGCAAGCTCCATGCGCTTGTCATCACAATGCTTCACGAGGTTGTCATCAAAATTCTCAATGGCCCTTGTTATCACAGTGCTCCACGCACTTCTAATCACAATGCTCCATGACACTTGTCATCACCGGGTCCCAAGCCCTTGTCATCAAAATGCTCCATTAACTTTGTCATCACAATCCTCCATGACACTTTTTATTCACAAAGCTCCATGCCATTGTCATCACAATGGACAATGACATATGTCATCACAATGCTCCCTGACACCTGTCTTCACAATACTCCATGACCTTGTCATCACAATGTTCCATGCCCTTGTCATCACAATGCGCCATGCCCACTGTCATCACAATAATCCATGAAACTTGTCAGACAAATGTTCCATGCCCCTGTCTTCACAATGCACCATGCCCGTGTCATCACCATGCTCCATTACCCCTGCCATCACAATGCTCCGTGACTTCAGTCATCACAATGCTTCATGACCTTTGTCACCACAATGCTCCATGTCCTTGTCATCACAAAGCTCCATGACACATGTCATCAGAATGCTCCATGGCCTTCTCATCACAATGCTCCTTGCCCTTGTCATCACAGTGCTTCAAAACACCTCTAATCGCAATGCTACATGCACTTTTTCATCACAATGCTCCATGACAATTTTCATCAAAATGCTCCATTACCCCTGACATCACAATGTTCCATAACCCCTGTCATCAAAATGTTCCATGACACTTTTCATCAATTTGCTCCATGACCCTGTCATCACAATGCTCCCTGCCCTTCTCATCACAATGCACCACGACCTTGTCATCAAAATGACCCATGACCTTTGTCATCACAAAGCTCCATGACCCTTGCCATCACAATGCTCCATGCCATTTCATCACAATGCTACATGAAACTTCTCATCACATTGCTCCATGCCCTTGTCAGCACAATGCTCCATGATGCTTGTCATCACATTGCTCGATACTCTTCTCATCACAATGCTCCATGCCCTTGTCATTGCAATCCCCCATGACACATGTATCACAGTGTTCCGTGCCCTAGTCATCACAATGCTCCATGCCGAATCTCATCACAATAATCCATAAAATTTTCCGACTAATGTTCCATGCCCTTGTCATCACAATGCTCCTTTACCCCTGTCATAACAATGCTCCATGAACCGTGCCATCACAATGTTCCACGGCCTTGTCATCCAAGGCTCCATGACCCTTGTCATCACAGTTTTCCAAAACCCCTGTAATCACAATTTTCCATGCCCTTGTCGTCACAAAGATTCATGACACATGTCATCAGAAGGCTCCGAGGACTTCTCATCGGAATGCTCCATGCCCTTGTCATCACAATGTTCCATAACCCCTGTTCTCAAAATGTTCCATGACACTTTTCATCAATTTGCTCCAAGACCCTGTCATCACAATGCTCCCTGCCCTTCTCATCACAATGCACAACGACCTTGTCATCAAAATGCTTCATGACCTCTGTCATCACAATGCACCACGCACTTGTCATCAAAATGCCGCATGACAATTGTCATCACAAAGCTCCATTACCACTGTCATAACAATGATCCATGACCCCTGCAATCACAAGGTTCCATTGCCTTGTCATCACAAGCCTCCATGACCCTTGTCATCACAGTGCTCCAAGACTCTTGTAATCAAAATGCTCCATGCCCTTGTCATCACAAAGCTCCATGACGCATGTCATCTGAAACCTCCATGGCCTTATCATCACAATGCTCCATGCCCTTGTCATCACAATGCTCCAACAGCCCTGTAATCACAATGCTCCATACCTCTTTTTCTCTCAATGCTCCATCAACACTTTCATCACAATGCACCGTGTCCATCACCATAATATTTCATGCTATTGTCATCACAATGAAATCAAACTGCTCAATGATCTCTGTCATCACAATTCACCAAACCCTTCTGATCACAATGTTCCATAACACTTGTCATCACAATGCCCCATGACTCTTGTCATCACAATTATCCATGGACTTCTCATCACAATGCTCCATGATCTTTGTCATCACAATGCTCAATACACTTATCATCACAATGCTCCCTGACAGTTGTCATCAGTATGCTCCTTGAACCCTGTCATGACAAGGCTCCATGCATTTTTCATCACAATGATCCATTCCCTTTTCATCACAATGCTCCAAGACAACTGCAGTCACAATGCTCCATGTCCTTGTCATCACAAAGCTCCATGACGCATGTCATCAGAAAGCTCCATTGCCTTCTCATCAAAATACTCCATGCCCTTGTCATCACAATGCTTCAAAACCCCTGTAATCACAATGCTCCATGCAACTTTTCATCAGAAAGCTCCATGACCCTTTTCATCAAAATGCTCCATGACCCCTGACATCACAATGTTCCATAACCCCTGTCATCAAAATGTTCCATGACACTTTTCATCAGTTTGCTCCATGACCCTGTCATCACAATGCTCCCTGCCCTTCTCATCACAATGCACTACGACCTTGTCATCAAAATGCTCCATGACCTTTGACCTCACAAAGCTCCATGAACTTTGGCATCACAATACTCCATGCCATTTTATCACAATGCTACATGAAACCCCTCATCACATTGCTCCATGCCCTTGTCTCCACAATGCTCCCTGACGCTTGTCATCACAATGCTCGATACTCTTCTCATCAGAATGCTCCATGCCTTTGTCATTACAGTCCTCCATGACACATGTATCACAGAGTTCCGTGCCCTAGTCATCACAATGCTCCATGCCTAATCTCATCACAATAATCCATGAAATTTTCAGACCAATGTTCAATGCCCTTGTCATCACAATGCTCCATTACCCCTGTCATAACAATGCTCCATGACCCCTGCCATCACAATGTTCCACGGCCTTGTCATCCAAGGCTCCATGACCCTTGTCATCATACTGCTCCAAGACATCTGTAATCACAATGCTCCATGCCCTTGTCATCACAATGATTCATGTCACATGTCATCAGAATGCTCCATGGCCGTCTCATTAAAATGCTCCATTCCTTTGTCATCACAATGCTCCAAAACCTCTGTAATCACAATGCTCCATGCCCCTTGTCATTACAGAGCTCCATGATGCTCGTCATCACAATTATCCGTGATCTTCTCATCACAATGCTCCACGGTCTTGCCATCACAATGCTCCATGCCCTGGTCAACACAATGCTCCATGTCCCATGTCATCACAATTCTCCACGTCCTTGTCATCACAATTCTCCATGACACTTCTCATCACTATGTTACATGATCTTGTCATCACAATTCTCCATGCACTTGTCATCGCAATGCCTTATGACCCCTGTCATAGCAAGCTCCATGCGCTTGTCATCACAATGCTTCACGACGTTGTCATCAAAATTCTCAATGGCCCTTGTCATCACAATGTCCCAAGCTCTTGTCATCAAAATGCTCCATTACCTTTGTCATCACAATCCTCCATGACACTTGGTATCACAATGGTCCATGCCATTGTCATCACAATGGACAATGACATATGTCATCAAAATGCTCCCTGATACCTGTCTTCACAATACTCCATGACCTTGTCATGACAGTGTTCCATGCCCTTGTCATCACAATGTGCCATGCCCACTGTCATCACAATAATCCATGAAACTTGTCAGACCAATGATCCATGCCCCAGTCATCACAATGCACCATGCCCTTGTCATCACAATGCTCAATGACCCCTGTCATCACAATGCTCCGTGACTCCAGTCATCACAATGCTTCATGACCTTTGTCATCTCAATGGTCCATTCCCTCGTCACACAAGGCTCTCTGACCTTTGTCACCCCAATGCTCCATGTCCTTGTCATCACAAAGCTCCATGACGCATGTCATCAGAATGCTCCATTGCCTTCTCATCACAATGCTCCTTGCCCTTGTCATCACAATGCTTCAAAACCCCTGTAATCACAATGCTCCATGCACCTTTTCATCAGAATGCTCCATGACCATTTTCATCAAAATGCTCCATGACCCCTGACATCACAATGTTCCATAACCCTTGTAATCAAAATGTTCCATGACACTTTTCATCAATTTGCTCCATGACCCTGTCAACACAATGCTCCCTGCCCTTTTCATCACAATGAACCACGACCTTGTCATCAAAATGCTCCATGACCTTTGTCATCACAAAGCTCCATGACCCTTGGCATCACAATGCTCCATGCCATTTCATCACAATGCTACATGAAACCTCTCATCACATTGCTCCATACCCTTGTCAGCACAATGTTCCATGACGCTTGTCATCACATTGCTCGATACTCTTCTCATCACAATGCTCCATGCCCTTGTCATTACAATCCCCCATGACACATGTATCACAGTGTTCCGTGCCCTAGTCATCACAATGCTCCATGCCGAATCTCATCACAATATTCCATGAAATTTTCAGACCAATATGCCATGCCCTTGTCATCACAATGCTCCATGAGCTTGTGATCACAATGCTCCACATTCTTGTCATTACAGTGCTCCAAAAACCTTGTCATCACAATGTTCCATGCACTTCTCATCTAAATGCTCTCTCCCCCCTGTAATCACAATGTTCCATTATCCCTGTCATGACAATGCTGCATGACCTTATCATCACAATGCTTCATGAAACCTGACATCACAATGTTCCATAACCCCTGCCATCAAAATGCTCCATGACCCTTTTCATCACAATGCTCCATGAACCCTGACATAACAATGCTCCATAACCACTGTCATAAAAATATTCCATGATACTTTTCATCAAATTGCTCCATGACCCTGTCATCAAAATGCTCCCTGCCCTTCTCATCACAATGCTTCACGACCTTGTCATCAAAATGCTCCATGAACTTTGCCATCACAAAGCTCCATGACCCTTGGCATCACAATGCTCCATGCAATTTTCATCGCAATGCTTCATGACCCCTGTAATCACAATGCTCCATGCACCTTTTCATCAGAATGCTCCATAAGACTTGTCATCACAAGGCTCCATGGTTTTCTCATTACAGTGCCCCAGGACCTTGTCATCAAAATGCTCCATTCCCTTCTCATCACAATGCCCCATTACCCCTGTCATCACAATACTCCATGAACATTTTCAGCCCAGTGCTCTATGACCTTCTTATCAAAATGCTCCATGACCCTGTCATCACAATGCTTCATGACCACTGTCATCACAGAGCTCCATGACCCCTGACAACACGATGATATGGGAATCTTGTCATCAAAATGCTCCATGATCCTTGTCATCACAATGTTCCATGCCCTTGTTATCACAATGCTCCATGAAGCCTCTCATCACATTGCTCCACGCCATTGTCATTACAGTCCTCCATGATCCATGCATCACAGTGTTCCGTGCCCTTGTCATCACAATGCTCTATGCCCACTCTCATCACAATAATCCATGAAACTTTTCAGACCAATGCTCGATGCCCTTGTCATCACAATGCTCCATTGCCCATGTCATAACCATGCTCCATGAACACTGCCATCACAATATTCTACGGCCTTGTCATCACAAGGATCCAATACACCTGTAATCACAATGCTCCATGCCCCTTTTCATCAGAATGCTCCATGAGAATTGTCACCACAAGGCTCCATGGTCCTCTCATCACAATGCTCCAGTACCTTGTTATCACACTGGTCCATGCGCACTTCATCAAAAGGCTCTGTGAAATTTGTCACCACAATGCTCCATGAAATTTTCATCACAATGCTCTTTTACCCATGTCTTCACCATGGACCATGCCTTTGTCAGCACAATGCTCCATGACGCTTGTCAACACAATGCTCAATACTCTTTTCATCACAATGCTCCATGCCCTTGTCATTACAAAACTCCATGACACATGTATCAAGTTTTCCGTGCCCTAGTCATCACAAGGCTCCATGCCGAATCTCATCACAATAATCCATGAAATTTTCAGACCAATGTTCCATGCCCTTGTCATCACAATGCTCCATTACCCCTGTCATAACAATGCTCCATAACCCCTGCCATCACAATGTTCCACGGCCTTGTCATCCAAAGCTCCATGACCCTTGTCATCACAGTGCTCCAAGACATCTGTAATCACAATGCTCCATGCCCTTGTCATCACAATGATTCATGATGCATGTCATCAGAATGCTCCATGGCCTTCTCATGAAAATGCTCCATGCCCTTTTCATCACAATGGTCCAGGAAACATGTAATCACAATGCTCCATGCCCCTTGTCATTACAGAGCTCCATGACGCTTGTCATCACAATTATCCGTGATCTTCTCATCACAATTCTCCATGGTATTGCCATCACAATGCTCCATGCCCTGGTCATCACAATGCTCCATGTCCCATGTCATCACAATGCTCCACGTCCTTGTCATCACAATGCTCCATGACACTTCTCATCACAATGTTACATGATCTTGTCATCACAATTCTCCATGCACTTGTCATCGCAATGCTCTATGACCCCTGTCATAGCAATCTCGATGTGCTTGTCATCACAGTGCTTCACGACATTGTCATGAAAATTCTCAATGTCCCTTGTCATCACAATGCTCCATGCCCTTGTCATCACAATGCTCCATGACCCTTGTCATCGCAATGTTCCAAGCCCTTGTCATCAAAATGCTCCATTCCCTTCTCATCACAATGCCCCATTACCCCTGTCATCACAATACTCCATGAACATTTTCAGCCCAGTGCTCTATGACCTTCTTATCAAAATGCTCCATGACCCTGTCATCACAATGCTCCATGACCACTGTCATCACAGAGCTCCATGACCCCTGACAACACGATGATATGGGAATCTTGTCATCAAAATGCTCCATGATCCTTGTCATCACAATGTTCCATGCCCTTGTTATCACAATGCTCCATGAAGCCTCTCATCACATTGCTCCACGCCATTGTCATTACAGTCCTCCATGATCCATGCATCACAGTGTTCCGTGCCCTTGTCATCACAATGCTCTATGCCCACTCTCATCACAATAATCCATGAAACTTTTCAGACCAATGCTCGATGCCCTTGTCATCACAATGCTCCATTGCCCATGTCATAACCATGCTCCATGAACACTGCCATCACAATATTCTACGGCCTTGTCATCACAAGGATCCAATACACCTGTAATCACAATGCTCCATGCCCCTTTTCATCAGAATGCTCCATGAGAATTGTCACCACAAGGCTCCATGGTCCTCTCATCACAATGCTCCAGTACCTTGTTATCACACTGGTCCATGCGCACTTCATCAAAAGGCTCTGTGAAATTTGTCACCACAATGCTCCATGAAATTTTCATCACAATGCTCTTTTACCCATGTCTTCACCATGGACCATGCCTTTGTCAGCACAATGCTCCATGACGCTTGTCAACACAATGCTCGATACTCTTTTCATCACAATGCTCCATGCCCTTGTCATTACAAAACTCCATGACACATGTATCAAGTTTTCCGTGCCCTAGTCATCACAAGGCTCCATGCCGAATCTCATCACAATAATCCATGAAATTTTCAGACCAATGTTCCATGCCCTTGTCATCACAATGCTCCATTACCCCTGTCATAACAATGCTCCATAACCCCTGCCATCACAATGTTCAACGGCCTTGTCATCCAAAGCTCCATGACCCTTGTCATCACAGTGCTCCAAGACATCTGTAATCACAATGCTCCATGCCCTTGTCATCACAATGATTCATGATGCATGTCATCAGAATGCTCCATGGCCTTCTCATGAAAATGCTCCATGCCCTTTTCATCACAATGGTCCAGGAAACATGTAATCACAATGCTCCATGCCCCTTGTCATTACAGAGCTCCATGACGCTCGTCATCACAATTATCCGTGATCTTCTCATCACAATTCTCCATGGTATTGCCATCACAATGCTCCATGCCCTGGTCATCAGAATGCTCCATGTCCCATGTCATCACAATGCTCCACGTCCTTGTCATCACAATGCTCCATGACACTTCTCATCACAATGTTACATGATCTTGTCATCACAATTCTCCATGCACTTGTCATCGCAATGCTCTATGACCCCTGTCATAGCAATCTCGATGTGCTTGTCATCACAGTGCTTCACGACATTGTCATGAAAATTCTCAATGTCCCTTGTCATCACAATGCTCCATGCCCTTGTCATCACAATGCTCCATGACCCTTGTCATCGCAATGTTCCAAGCCCTTGTCATCAAAATGCTCCATTACCTTTGTCATCACAATCCTCCATGACACTTGGTATCACAATGCTCCAGGCCATTTTCATCACAATGGACAATGACATATGTCATCACAATGCTCCCTGACACCTGTCTTCACAGTAATCCATGACCTTGTCATCACAATGTTCCATGCCCTTGTAATCACAATGCGCCTTGACCACTGTCATCACAATAATCCATGAAACATATCAGACAAATGTTCCATGCACCTGTCATCACAATGCTCCATGCCATTGTCATCACAGTGCTCCATGACCCCTGTCATTACAATGCTCCGTGACTCCAGTCATCACAATGCTTCATGACCTTTGTCCTCACTATGGACCCTGCCCTCGTCACACAAGGCTCTGTGACCTTTGTAACCACAATGCTCCATGTCCTGGTCATCACAAAGCTCCATGACGCATGTCATCAGAAAGCTCCATTGCCTTCTCATCAGAATGCTCCTTGCCCTTGTCATCAAAATGCTTCAAAACACCTGTAATCACAATGCTCCATGCACCTTTTCATCAGAATGCTCAATGACCCTTTTCATCAAAATGCTCCATGACCCCAGACATCACAATGTTCCATAACTCCTGTAATCAAAATGTTCCACGACACTTTTCATCAATTTGCTCCATGACCCTGTCATCACAATGCTCCCTGCCCCTCTCATCACAATGCACCACGACCTTGTTATCAAAATGCTCCATGACGTTTGTCATCACAAATCTCCATGACACTTGGCATCACAATACTCCTTGCCATTTCATCACAATGCTACATGAAATCTCTCATCACATTGATCCATGCCCTTGTCAGAACAAAGGTCAATGATGCTTGTCATCACAATGCTCGATACACTTCTCATCACAATGCTCCATGCCCTTGTCATTACAATCCCCCATGACACATGTATCACAGTGTTCCGTGCCCTAGTCATCACAATGCTCCATGCCGAATCTCATCACAATAATCCATGAAATTTTCAGACCAATGTTCCATGCCCTTGTCATCACAATGCTCCATTACCCCGTCATAACAATGCTCCATGAACCCTGCCATCACAATATTCCACGGCCTTGTCATCCAAGGCTCCATGACCCTTGTCATCACAGTGATCCAAGACCCCTGTAATCACAATTTTCCATGCCCTTGTCCACACAAAGATTCATGACACATGTCATCAGAATGTTCCGAGGACTTCTCATCACAATGCTCCATGCCCTTGTCATCACAATGTTCCATAACCCCTCTTCTATAAATGTTCCATGACACTTTTCATCAATTTGCTCCAAGACCCTGTCATCACAATGCTCCCTGCCCTTCTCATCACAATGCACAACGACCTTGTCATCAAAATAATTCATGACCTCTGTCATCACAATGCACCATGCATTTGTCATCAAAATGCCGCTTGACCATTGTCATCACAAAGATCCATTACCCCTGTCATAACAATGATCCATGACCCCTGCCATCACAAGGTTCCACGGCCTTGTCATCAGAAGCCTCCATGACCCTGGTAATCACAGTGCTCCAAGACCCCTGTCATCACAATGCTCCATGCCCTTGTCATCACAAAGCTCCGTGACGCATGTCATCTGAATGCCCCATGGCCTTATCATCACAATGCTCCATGCCCTTGTCATCACAATGCTCCAAAAGCCCTGTAATCACAATGCTCCATGCCTCTTTTTATCTCAATGCTCCATGAACCCTTTCATCACAATGCACCGTGTCCATCACCATAATATTTCATGCTATTGTCATCACAATGAAATCAAACTGCTCAATGATCTCTCTCATCACAATGCACCAAACACTTCTGATCACAATGTTCCATAACACTTGTCATCACAATGCCCCATGAGGCTGGTCATCACAATTATCCATGGACTTCTCATCACAATGCTCCATGATCTTTGTCATCAAAATGCTCAATACACTTATCATCACAATGCTCCCTGACAGTTGTCATCAGTATGCTCCTTGAACACTGTCATGACAAGGCTCCATGCATTTTTCATCATACTGATCCATTCCCTTTTTATCACAATGCTCCAAGACTCCTGTAATCACAATGCTCCATGTCCTTGTCATCACAAATCTCCATGACGCATGTCACCAGAATGCTCCATTGACTTCTCAACACAATACTGCATGCCCTTGTCATCACAATGCTTCAAAACCCCTGTAATCACAATGCTCCATGCACCTTTTCATCAGAATGCTCCATGACCCTTTTCATCAAAATGCTCCATGACCCCTGACATCACAATGTTCCATAACCACTGTCATCGAAATATTCCATGACACTTTTCATCAGATTGCTCCATGACACTGTCATCACAATGCTCCCTGCCCTTCTCATCACAATGCACCACGACCTTGTCATCAAAATGCTCCAAGACCTTTGTCATCACAAAGCTCCATGACCCTTGGCATCACAATGCTCCATGCCATTTCATCACAATGCTACATGAAACCTCTCATCACATTGCTCCATGCCCTTGTCAGCACAATGCTCCATGACGCTTGTCATCACAATGCTCGATACTCTTCTCATCACAATGCTCCATGCCCTTGTCATTTCAATCCCCCATGACACATGTGTCACAGTGTTCCGTGCCCTAGTCATCACAATGCTCCATGCCGAATCTCATCACAATAATCCATGAAATTTTCAGACCAATATGCCATGCCCTTGTCATCACAATGCTCCATTACACCTGTCATAACAATGACCCCTGCCATCACAATGTTCCACCGCCTTGTCATACAAGGCTCCATGACCCTTGTCATCACAGTGCTCCAAGAGCCCTGTAAGCACAATTTTCCATGCCCTTGTCGTCACAAAGATTCATGACGCATGTCATCAGAATACTCCGAGGCATTCTCATCACAATGCTCCATGCCCTTGTCATCACAATGCTCCAAGACCCCTGTAATAACAATTCTCCATGCCCCTTGTCATTACAGTGCTCCATGACGCTCATCATCACAATTATCCGTGATCTTCTCATCACAATGCTCCACGGTCTTGCCGTCACAATGCTCCATGTCCCATGTCATCACAATTCTCCAAGTACTTGTCATCACAATGCTCCAAGATACTTCTTTTCACAATGTTACATGATATTTTCATCACAATTCTCCATGCACTGGTCATCGCAATGCTCTATGACCCCTGTAATCACAATGCTCCATGTCCTTTTCATCACAAAGCTCCATGACGCATGTCATCAGAATGCTCCATTGCCTCCACATCACAATACTCCATGCCCTTGTCAACATAATGTTCCATAACCCCAGTTATCAAAATGTTCCCTGACACTTTTCATCAATTTGCTCCAAGACACTGTCATCACGATGCTCCCTGCCCTTCTCATCACAATGCACAACGACCTTGTCATCAAAATGCTCCATGACCTCTGTCAACACAATGCACCACGCCCTTGTCATCAAAATGCCGCATGACTTTTGTCATCACAAAGCTCCATTACCCCTGACATAAGAATGATCCATGACCCGTGCCATCACAAGTTTCCACGGCCTTGTCATCACAAGCCTCCACGGCCTTGTCATCACAAGCCTCCATGACCCTTGTCATCACAATGCTCCAAGACCCCTGTAATCACAATGCTCATGCTCTTGTCATCACAATGCTCCAACAGCCCTGTAATCACAATGCTCCATGCCCCTTTTCATCTCAATGCTCCATGAACCCTGTCATCAACATTGACCGTGTCCATCACCATAATATTTCATGCTATTGTCATCACAATGAAATCAAAATGCTCAATGACCTCTGTCATCACAATGCACCAAACCCTTCTGATCACAATGTTCCATAACTCTTGTCATCACAATGCCCCATGACGCTGGTCATCACAATTATCCATGTACTTCTCATCACAATGCTCTATGATCTTTGTCATCACAATGCTCAATACACTTATCATCACAATGCTCCCTGACAGTTGTCATCAGTATGCTCCTTGAACCCTGTCATGACACGGCTCCATGCATATTTCATCACAATGATCCATTCCCTTTTCATCACAATGCTCCAAGACCCCTGTAATCACAATGCTCCATGTCCTTGTCATCACAAAGCTCCATGACGCATGTCATCAGAATGCCCCATTGCTTTCTCATCACAATACTCCATGCCCTTGTCATCACAATGCTTCAAAACCCCTGTAATCTCAATGCTCCCTGCACCTTTTAATCAGTATGCTCCATGACCCTTGTCATCACAAGGCTCCATGGCCCTCTCATCACAATGCTCCAGGACCTTCTCACCACATTGATCCTTTCCCTTCTCATCACAATGCTCCATGACCCCTGTCATCACAGTATTCCATGAATATTTTCAGCCCAATGCTCCATGAACTTCTCATCACAAAGCTCCATGACACATGTCATCACAATGCTACATGGCCACAGTCATCAAAATGATCCATGCCACTTGTCATCAAAATGTTCCATGTGCTTGTCATCCCAATGCTCCATGACCCCTGTAATCACAATGCTCCTTGACGCTTGTCGTCACAGAGCTCCATGACACTTGTCATCACAATTCTCCATGCCTTTGTCAGCAAAATGCTACATGACCTTGTCATCACAATGCTCCATGGAATTGTCATCACAATTCTCCATTACCAGTGTCATCACAATCCTCCGTGAACCTTGGGATCACATTGTTTCATGCCCTTGTCATCACAATGCTCCGTGATTCTTGAAATCAAAATGTTCCATGACCTGTGTCATCACAATGCTCCAAACTCTTGTGATCACAATGTTCCATAACAGTTGTCATCACAACGCTCCATGATGCCTGTCATCACAATACTCCATGCCCTTGTCATCACAATGCTCCATGAACTTTGTCATCACAATGCTCAATACACTTATCATCACAATGCTCCCTGACACTTTTCGTCAGAATGCTCCTTGAACCCTGTCATGAAAAGGCTCCATGCCTTTTTCATCACAATGCTCCATGCCCTTTTCATCACAATGATCCCTGCCCTTCTCAACACAGTTCACCACGTGCTTGTCCTCAAAATGCTCCATGACCTTTGTCATCACAATGCTACATGACCCTTGGCATCACAGTGCTCCATGCCATTGCCATCAAAATGCTCCATGAACACTCTCATCACATTGTTCCATGCCCTTGTCATCACAGGCTCCGTGATGTTTTCATCACAATGCTCGATGCTCTTCTTAACACAATGCTCCATGCCCTTGTCATTACAATCCGCCATGACCCATGTATCACAGTGTTCCGTGCCCTTGTCATCACAATGCTCCATGTGCTTTTCAGCACAATGCTCCTTGAAACATGTCATCACAATGCACCATGCGCTTGTCATCACAATGCTCCATGCACTTCTCATCAAAATGCTCTCTCACCACTGATATCACAATGTTCCATCACTAGTCTTCACAATACTCCCTCACCCCTGTCATCACAATGTTCCATGACCCCTATCATCACTATGCTACATGCACTTATCATCAAAATGCTCCATGACCAATTGTATCACAATGCTCCATGATCCCTGTCATCAAAATGCTACATTACCATTTTCATCACAATGCTCCATGACCCCTGACATCACAATTTTCCATAACCACTCTCATCAAAATATTCCATGAATTTTTCACCAAATTGCTCCATGACCCTGTTAGCACAATGTTCCCTGCCCTTCTCATCACAACGCACCACGACCTTGTCATCATAATGCTCCATGACCTTTGTCATCACAAAACTCCATGACACTTGTCATCACAATGCTCCATGCAATTGTCATCACAATGCTCCATGAAGCCTCTCATCATATTGCTCCATGCCCTTGTCATCACAAACCTCCATGTCGCTTGTCATCACAATGCTCGATGCCCTTCTCATCACAATGCTCCATGTCCTTGTCATTACAATCCTCCATGACCCATGTATTAAAGTGTTCTGTTCCCTTGTCCTCACAATGCTCCATGCCCACTCTCATCACAATAGTCGATGAAACATTTCAGAACAATGCTCCATGCCCTTTTCATCACAATGCTCCATTACCCCTGTCATAACAATGCTACATGACACCTGCCTTCACAAGTTTCCATGGACTTGTCATCACAAGACTCCATGACACTTGTCATCACAATGCTCCAAACACTGTAATCACAATTCTGCATACACTTGTCATCACAAAGCTCCATGACGCATGTCATCAGATTGCTCCATGGCTTCTCATTCACTATGCTCCATGCCCTTGTCATCACAATGGTCCAAAACACCTGTAATCACAATGCTCCATGCCCCTTTTCATCTCAATGCTCCATGAACCGTGTCATCACAATGCACCGTGTGCATAATCATAATGCTTCATGCTTTTGTCATCAAAATGAAATCAATATGCTCAATGACCTCTGTCATCACAATGCTCCAAACACTTGTGATTACAATGTTGCATAACACTTGTCATCACAACGCTCAATGACGCTCATCATCACAGTTATCCATGGGCTTCTAATCACTGTACTCCATTACCTTTGTCATCACAATGCTCCCTGACACTTGTTGTCAGTATGCTCCTTGAACCCTGTCATGACAAAGCTCCATGCATTTTTCAACACAATGATCCATGCCCTTTTCCTCTCAATGCTCCAAGACCCCTGGAACCACATTGCTCCATGCCATTGTCATCACAAAGCTTCATGACTCATGTCTTCAGAATGTTCCATGGCCTTCTCATCACCATGCTCCATGCCCTTTTAATCACAATGCTCCATTCCCATGTCATCAAAATGCCCCATGACGCCTGTCATCACAATACTCCATGAATATTTTGAGCCCAATGCTCCATGACCTTCTAATCACAATGCCCCATGAACCCTGTCATCACAATGCTCCATGACCCCTGTCATCAGAATGCTCCGTGACACCTGTCATCACAAAGCTTCATGACCTTTGTCATCTCAATGGTCCATGCCATTGTCACATAAGGCTCTGTAACCTTTGTCACCACAATGCTCCATGAACTTTTCATCACAATACTCTGTGACCCTTGTCATCAAAATGCACCATGCCTTTGTCAGCACAGTGCTCCATGTCCCATGTCATCACAATGCGCCATGCGCTTGTCATCACAAATCTCCATGAGGCTTGTCATCACAACGCTCGATGCACTTCTCATCACAATGCTCCATTCCCTTGTCATTACAATCCTGCATGATCTATGTATCACAGTGTTCCGTGCCGTTGTCATCACAATGTTCCATGCCACTGTCATCACAATGCTCCATGCCCTTGTCATCACAATGCTCCATGACCCTTGTCATCACGATGCTCCAAACCCTTGTCATCAAAATGCTCCATTACCTTTGTCATCACTATCCTCCATGACTCTTGGCATCACAATGCTCCATGCCATTGTCATCACAATGGACCATGACATAAGTCATCACTATGCTCCCAGACACCTGTCTTCACAATACTCCATGACCTTGTCATCACAATGTTCCATGCCCTTGTCATCACAATGAGACAAGCCCACTGATATCACAATAATCCATGAAACTTGTCAGACCAATGTTCCATGTCCCTGTCATCACAATGCTCCATGCACTTGTCATCACAATGCTCCATGACGCCTGTCATCACAATGCTCCGTGACTCCAGTCATAACAATGCTTTATGACATATGTCATCACAATGATCCATGCCCTCGTCACACAAGGCTCTGTGACATTTGTCACCACAATGCTCCATGCTCTTGTCATCACCGTGTGCCATGCCCCTGTCATCACAATGCTCCATGACCCTTGTCATCACAATGCTCCATGCGCTTCTTTGCACAATACTCCATGACCCATGTCATCACAACGTGCCATGTCCTTGTCATCACAAAGCTCCGTGACGCATGTCATCAGAATGCTCCTTGGCCTTCGCATCATAATGCTCCATGCCCTTGTCATCACAATGCTACAAAACCCCTGTAATCTCAATGCTCCATGCACCTTTTCATCAGAATGCTCCATGACACTTGTCATCACAAGGCTCCATGGTCCTCTCATCACAATGCTCCAGCACCTTGTCATCACAGTGCTCCATTCCCTTGTCATCACAATGCTCCATGACCCATGTCATCACAATAATCTATGTACATTTTCAGCCCAATGATCCATGACCTTCTCATCACAATGTTTCAAGACCCATGTCATCACAATGCTCCATGACCACAGTCATCAAAATGCTCCATGACCCCTGTCATCACAATGGTGCATGCCCTCGTCATCAAAAGGCTCTGTGACATTTGTCACAATGCTCCATGAAATTTTCATGACAATTTTCTCTTACTCATGTCATCACTATGCTCCATGCCTTTGTCAGCACAATGCTCCCTGACCCTTGTCATCACAATGCTCCATGTGCTTGTCCGCACAATGCCCCATGACCTGTGTCATCACAATGCGACATGTGCTTGTCATCACAATGCTCCACAACCTTGTCATCACAGTGCTCCATAAACCTTGTCGTCACAATGCTCCATGCACTTCCCATCAAAAGGCTCTCCCATCACTGATATCATAATGTTCCATCACTAGTCATCACAATACTCCCTCACCCCTGTCATCACAATGTTCCATGACCCCTGTCATTACAATGCTCAATTACACTTTTCATCACAATGCTCCCTGACCCCTGACATCACAATTTTCCATAACCCCTGTCATCAAAATGTCCCATGACACTTTTCATCAAATTGCTCCATGACCCTTTCATCACAATGCTCACTGCCCTCCTCATCACAGTGCACCACGCCCTTGTCATCAAAACCCTCCATGACCTTTGTCATCACAAAGCTCCGTGACCCTTGGCATCACAATGCTCCATGCCATTGTCATCAAAATGCTCCATGAACCCTCTCAACACATTGTTACAAGTCCTTGTCATCACAGGCTCCATGATGCTTTTCATCACAATGCTCGATGCTCTTCTTAACACAAAGCTCCAAGGCTTGTCATTACAATCCTTCATGACCCATGTATCACAGTGTTCCGTGCCCTTGTCATCACAATTCTCCATGCCCCCTCTCATCACAATAATCCATGAAAATTTTCAGACCAATGCTCCATGCCCTTGTCATGAAAATGCTCCATTACCACTGTTATAACAATGCTCCATGAAAACTGCCATTACAATGTTCCACGGCCTTCTCATCACAAGGCTCCATGACCCTTGTCATCACAATGCTCCAAGACCCCTGGAATCACAATGCTCCATGCCCTTGTCATCACAAAGCTCCATGACGCATGTCATCAGAATGCGCCTTCGCCTTCTCATCACAATGCTCTATGACCTGGTCATCGCACTGCTCCAAGACCCCTGTAATCACAATGCTCCATGCCCCATTTCATCTCAATGCTCCTTCAACCCTGTCATCACAATGCACCATGCCCATCATCATAATGCTTCATGCTATTGTCATCACAATGAAATCAAAATGCTCCATGACCTCTGTCATCACAATGCTCCAAACCCTTTTGATCACAATGTTCCATAACTTTTGTCATCACAACGCCCCATGACGCTCATCATCACAATTATCCATGGTCTTCTATTCACAATACTCCATGACCTTTTTCATCACAATTCTCAATAAACTTGTCATCACAATGCTCCCTGACAATGGTCGTGAATATGCTCCTTGAAACCTGTCATGACAAGGCTCCATGCATTTTTCATCACAATGATCCATGCACTTTTCATCACAATACTCCAAGACTCCTGTAATCACAATGCTCAATACCCTTGTCATCACACAGCTTCATGTAGCATGTCTTCAAAATGCTCCATGGCCTTCTCATCACCATGCTTCATGCCCTTTTCATCACAATGCTCCATTCCCTTGTCATCAAAATGCTCCATGAACCCTGTCATCACAATGCACCGTGCCCATCCCCATAGTATTTCATGCTAATGTCATCACAATGAAATCAAAATGCTCAATGACCTCAGTCATCACAAAGCACCAAACGCTTCTGATCAAAATGTTCCATAACACTTGTCATCACAATGCCCCATGACGCTGGTCATCACAATGATCCATGCCCTTTTCATCACAATGCTCCAAGACCCCTGTAATCACAATGCTTCAAAACCCCTGTAATCACAATGCTCCATGCACCTTTTCATCAGAATGCTCCATGACCCTTTTCCTCAAAATGCTCCATGACCCCTGACATCACAATGTTTCATAACCCCTGTCATCACAATGTTCCATGACGCTTTTCATCAATTTGCTCCATGATCCTGTCATCACAATGCTCCCTGCCTTTCTCATCACAGTGCACCACAACCTTGTCATCAAAATGCTCCATGACCTTGGTCAACAAAAAGCTCCATGACCCTTGGCATCACAATGCTCCATGCCATTTCATCACAATGCTACATGTAACCTCTCATCATATTTCTCCATGCCCTTGTCAGCACAATGCTCCATGACACTTGTCATCACAATGCTCGATACTCTTCTCATCACAATGCTCCATGCCCTTGTCATTACAATCCCCCATGACACAGGTATCACAGTGTTCCGTTGCCTAATCATCACAATGCTCCATGCCGAATCTCATCACAATAATCCATGAAATTTTTAGACCAATGTTCCATGCCCTTGTCATCAAAATGCTCCATTACCCCTGTCATAACAATGCTCCATGGCCCCTGCCAACACAATGTTCCACGGCCATGTCATCCAAGGCTCCATGGCCATTGTCATCACAATGCTCCAACACCCCTGTAATCACAATGCTCCATGCCCTTGTCGTCACAAAGATCCATGACGCATGTCATCAGAATGCTCCATTGCCTTCTCATCAAAATGCTCCATGCCCTTGTCATAAGAATGCTTCAAAACCCCTGTAATCACAATGCTCCATGGACATTTTCGTCAGAATACTCCATGACCCTTTTCCTCAAAATGCTCCATTACCCCTGACATCACAATGTTTCATAACCCCTGTCATCACAATGTTCCATGACACTTTTCATCAATTTTCTCCATGACACAGTCATCACAATGCTCCCTGCCTTTCTCATCACAGTGCACCACAACCTTGTCATCAAAATGCTCCATGACCTTTGTCATCAAAAAGCTCTATGACCCTTGGCATCACAGTGCTCCATGCCATTTCATCACAATGCTACATGTAACCTCTCATCACATTGTTCCATGCCCTTGTCAGCACAATGCTCCATGACACTTGTCATCACAAAGCTCGATACACTTCTCATCACATAGCTCCATGCCCTTGTCATTACAATCCTCCATGACACATGTATCACAGTGTTCCATTCCCTAGTCATCACAATGCTCCATGCCGAATCTCATCACAATAATCCATGAAATTTTCAGCCCAATGATCCATGCCCTTGTCATCACAATGCTCCATTACACCTGTCATAACAATGCTCTATGCCACCTGACAACACAATGTTCCATGGCCATGTCATCCAAGGCTCCCTGGCCCTTGTCATCACAATGCTCCAAGACCACTGTAATCACAATGCTCCATGCCCTTGTCGTCACAAAGATCCATGACACATGTCATCAGAATGCTCCATGGACATCTCATCACAATGATCCATGACCTTGTAATCACAATGCTCCAAGACAACTGTAATCACAATGCTCCATGCCCCTATTCATCAGAATGCTCGATGAGACTTGTCATCACATGACTCCATGGTTTTCTCATCACACTGCTCCAGGAACTTGTCATCGCAATGCTCCATTCCCTTGTCATCACAATGCTCCTTTACCCCTGTCATCACAATACTCCATGCACATTTTCAGCCCAATGCTCCATGACCTTCCAATCACAATGCTCCATGACCCTTGTCAGCACATTGCTCCATGACCCCTCTCATCAGAATGCTCCATGTCCCATGTCATCAAAATTCTCCACGTTTTTGTCATCACAATGCACCATGACACTTCTTATCACAATGTTACATGATCTTGTCATCACAATTCTCCATGAACTTGTCACTGCAATGCTCTATGACCCCTCTTATAGCAAGCTCTATGTGTTTGTCATCACAATGCTTCACGACCTTGTCATCAAAATTCTCAATGGCCCTTGTCATCACAATGCTCCATGACCTTGTCATCACAATGCTCCATGACCATTGTCATCACAATGTCCCAAGCCCTTGTCATCAAAATGCTCCATTACTTTTGTCATCTCAATCCTCCATGACACTTGGTATCACAATGCTCCATGCCATTGTCATCACAATGGACAATCACATATGTCATCACAATGCTCCCTGACACCTGTCTTCACAATACTCCATGACCTTGTCATCACCATGTTCCATGCCCTTGTCATCACATTGCGCCATGCCAATTGTCATCACAATAATCCATGAAACTTTTCAGACCAATGTTCCATGACCCTGTCATCACAATGCTCCATGCCCTTCTCATCACAATGCTCCATGACCCCTGTCATCACAATGCTCCGTGACTTCAGTCATCAAAATGCTTCATGACCTTTGTCATCACAATGGTCCATGCCTTCGTTACATATGGCACTGTGACCTTTGTCACCACAATGCTCCATGCACTTGTCATCACAAAGCTCCATGACGCATGTCATCAGAATGCTCCATTGCCTTCTCATCTCAATGCTCCTTGCCCTTGTCATCATAATGCTTCAAAACCCCTGTAATCACAATGCTCCATGCACCTTTTCATCAGAATGGTTCATGACCCTGTTCATCAAAATGCTCCATGACCCCTGACATCAAAATGTTCCATAACCCCTGTAATCAAAATGTTCCATGACAGTTTTCATCAATTTGCTCCATGACCCTGTCATCACAATGCACCGTGCACTTCTCATCACAATGCACCACGGTATTGTCATCAAAATGCTCCATGACCTTTGTCATCACAAAGCTCCATGACCCTTTGCAGCACAATGCTCCATGCCATTTCATCCCAATGCTACATGAAACATCTCATCCCATTGCTCCATGCTCTTGTCATCACAATGATCAATGACACTTGTCATCACAATGCTCGATACTCTTCTCATCACAATGCTCCATGCCCTTTTCATTACAATCTCCCATGACACATGTATCACAGTGTTCCATGCCCTAGTCATCACAATGCTCCATGCCGAAACTCATCACAATAATCCATGAAATTTTCAGACTAATGTTCCATTCCCTTGACATCACAATGCTCCATTACCCCTGTCAAAACAATGCTCCATGACCCCTGCCATCACAATATTCCACGGCCTTGTCATCCAAGACTCCATGACCCTGGTCATCACTGTGCTCCAAGACCCGTGTAATCACAATTTTCCATGCCCTTGTCATCAAAAATATTCATGATGCATGTTATCAGAATATTGCATGGCCTTCTCATCACAAAGCTCCATGCCCTTGTCATCACAATGCTCCAAGACCCCTGTGATCACAATGCTCCATGCCCCTTGTCGTTACAGTGCTCCATGACGCTCGTTATCACAATTATCCGTGATCTTCTCATCACAATGCTCCACGGTCTTGCCATCACACTTCTCCATGCCCTGGTCATCACAATGCTCTATGTCCCATGTCATCACAATTCTCCACGTCCTTGTCATCACAATGCTCCATGACACTTCTTATCACAATGTTACATGATCTTTTCATCACAATTCTCCATGCACTTGTCATCACAATGCTCTATGACCCCTGTCATAGCAGGCTCCATGCGCTTGTCATCAAAATGCTTCGCGACGTTGTCATCAAAATTCTCAATGGCCCTTGTCATCACAATGCTCCATGACCCTTGTCATCACAATGTCCCAAGCCATTGTCATCAAAATGCTCCATTACCTTTGTCATCAAAATCCTCCATGACACTTGGTATCACAATGCTCCATGCCATTGTCATCACAATGGACAATGACATATGTCATCACAATGCTCCCTGACACCTGTCTTCACAGTACTCCATGACCTTGTCATCACAATGTTCCATGCCCTTGTCATCACAATGCGCCATGCCCACTGTCATCACAATAATCCATGAAACATCTCAGACCGATGTTCCATGCCCCTGTCATCACAATGCTCCATGCCCTTGTCATCACAATGCTCCATGACCCATTTCATCACAATGCTCCGTGACTCCAGTCATCACAATGCTTCATGACCTTTGTAATCACAATGGTCCATGCCCTCGTCACACAACGCTCTGTGACCTTTGTCACCACAATGTTCCATGCCCTTGTCATCACAATGCTCCATGCCCACTGTCATCACAATAATCCATGAAACTTGTCAGACCAATGATCCATGACCTCTTCACACAAGGCTCTGTGATCTTTGTCACCACAATGCTCCATGAACTTTTCATCACAATGATCTTTGTTCCTTGTCATCATGATGCTCCATGCCTTTGTCAGCACAATGCTCCATGACCCTTGTCATCACAATGCTCCAAGTCCCCTGTAATCACAATGCTCTATGAATTTGTCATCACAAAGCTCCATGACGCATGTCATCAGAATGCTCCATGGCCTTCTCATCACAGTGCTCCATGCCATTGTCATCACAGTTCCCCAACACCCCTGTAATCACAATGCTCCATGCCCCTTTTCATCTCAGTGCTCCATGAATCCTGTCATCACAATGCACCGTGCCCATCACCATAATATTTCTTGCTATTGTCATCACAATGAAATCAAACGGCTCAATGAACTCTGTCATCATAATGCACCAAACCCTTCTGATCACAATGTTCCATAACACTTGTCATCACAATGCCCCATGACGCTGGTAATCACAATTATCAATGGTCTTCTCATCACAATGCTCCATGACATTTGTCATCTCAATGCTCAATACACTTATCATCACAGTGCTCCCGGACACTTATCATGATTATGCTCCTTGAACAGTGTCATGACAAGGCTCCATGCATTTTTCATCATACTGATCCATTCCCTTTTCATCACAATGCTCCAAGACTCCTGTAATCACAATGCTCCATGTCCTTGTCATCACAAAGCTCCATGACGCATGTCATCAGAATGCTCCATTGCCTTCTTATCACAATGCTCCATGCCCTTGTTATCACATTGCTTCAAAACCCCTGTAATCTCAATGCTCCATGC